>NW_028317816.1:3466250-3770625 GCF_062004578.1 Staurois parvus | reverse complement strand
TATATTGTTAGTTATCATGTGATATGTCATTCAATGTTGTGCCCATTGGCCCCATTGATTTCATCTTTGCTTGACTGTACCAGTAAAAGCTTTTGTTATCTTGTATGGACTAGACATGTCATTGATAAAATACATTCTAAATTTACAATAGCCTGCTTCTTTGGTTAATGTCATGTGGGAGTGTAGTCTTTTATTTTATAGAGCAATGAATTCCATCTGGTCTACAGAGTCCACGAAATCTCTGACATGCCATACAAGTACAGGTCCCAGGAATACCTTATTCACAAAGTCCTTGATGAAAATCAGTGCCGCAGCCTTTGGGAATGGCCCAGAATGCAACACCGCCCATTTAAGTTATGTGAACTGAATCCTTTGCTACAAGAATTTCAGTACACGTTACAGACATTTTTAATGGTTCTATTTTGACACAAATTATTAATTTAATAAGATTGCATGTGATGCTGGGTATATACCAAAAAAAAATAAAGAAACACTTAATCAGAGTATAGCATCAAGTCGATTAAACTCCTGGGATATTGATCTGGTCAGTTAAGTAGCAGAGGGGGTTGTTAATCAGTTTCAGCTACTTTGGTGTTAATGAATTTAACAACAGGCGCACTGGTTGGGCAACAATGAGATGACCCCCAAAACAGGAATGGTTTTACAGGTGGAGGCCACTGGCATTTTTTTCCCTACTCATCTTTTCTGTCTGTTTTTCACTAGTTTTGCATTTGGCTAGGGTCAGTGTCACTACTGGTGCATGAGGCGATACCTTAACCCTACAGAGGTTGCACAGACAGGCCAACTCCTCTAGGATGGCACATCAATACGTGCCATTGCCAGAAGGTTTGCTGAGTCTGCCAGCACACTCTCAAGAGCATGGAGGAGATTCTAGGGGACAGGAAGTTAATCTAGGAGAGCTGGACAGGGCCGCACAAGGTCTTTAACCCATTAGCAGGACTGGTATCTGCTCCTTTGTGCAAGCACAGAGCCCTACAAAATTACCTCCAGCAGGCCACTGGTGTGAATGTCTCTGACCAAATAATCAGAAACAGGCTTCATGAGGGTGGCCTGAGGGCCCGGCGTCCTCTAGTGGAGCTAGTAGAGCTCGATTGACATTTGCCATTGAACACCAGAATTGGCAGGTCTGCTACTGGCACCCTGTGCTTTTCACAGATGAGAGCAGGTTCACCCTGAGCACATGTGACAGATGTGAAAGGGTCTGGAGAAGCCATGGAAAATGTTATGCTGCCTGTAACATCGTTCAGCATGACCGTTTTGGTGGTGGGTCAGTGATGGTCTGGGGAGGCATATCTATGGAGGGATGCACAGACCTCTACAGGCTAGACAATGGCATCCTGACTGCCATTAGGTATTGGGATGAAATCCTTGGACCCATTGTCAGACCCTATGTGTTGTCTCATTAGGAGCATGTCCCGATGTTGTCAGGCATGCATACAAGCACGCGGGAACCATACAAACTACTGAGTACCATTTTGAGTTGCTGCAATGAAATTTCAGCAAAATGGACTAGCATGCTGTATCATTTATTCACTTTGATTTCCGGGGTGTCTTTGAATTCAATCCTCTACTTTTCATTTCCATCAAACGATGGGGCAACCTTACATCCATAACACATAACCCAGTCCATATCAGTATAGATATCCAGCATGATATTTTTTCCCATTGAGATCTGATGTGTTTTCAAAGTGTTCCTTTAATTTTTTTGAGCAGTGCACAACACATGTCCATTATGAAATTTGTGAATTTTCAACAGGATCAGATGGCAAGCAATCTAAGGATGTGTTTTCCACAGGTAGCCTTCAAATACCACTAAACTACAAACTAGAAATTCTTGCCTGTCCTGCAATGTTCCCACAACTATTACTTTTTGCAGACAACTGATCATCTCATGAGGAATGATCACTGGTCATGATAGACCCTGTAAGTTCTAAAGTATATGAAAGGTTACTTTGCTCCTTTCATTAGTCACCCCATTTTCTGTGATTGATCATAGAGAATTAGAATAGTTCATAATCATATTCTTATTGATGATGGCATAAACACATGATCATTGTTGGTTGCAATGCATGGTGGTAGTAAGGAAGATTGTATGTACAATATTGGATGGAGTTGGGCTTTATATAGGGAAGAAAGTATGACAGTTACCACTCCACAATGGTTGCCCCATACTTTTGTCCCTTACCTTTAGGTCAGCTTTTCAAGCTACAGTACATCTTGAGCAAATGAACTAAATAGGACCCATGATGTACAGCATATGAAGTAGACACTCACAGATGAATCGAAAAAATTCAACGTACACTCATAGGGTACACATATAATATTGTGCTTCAAAAATTGTCTTTATTTATCAAACTTGGCCCAGCTTTTTGTCATGTCAATAACAAAAACTGCACATACAGACTCATGAAAAATCTTCTGCCTCAGTCCATTTATCAATGCATGCCAACAGCATGGGGTCAACTGACGGAAAAACCCATTTGATATCGCTCCCTCCTTCGTGCACAACCATATTAGGTAGAAATTAGTTGAGTAGGGAATTTTGTTTAGTAGCTATAGTAGTTTCTACTTGCTACTACTGAGCAGCAGAGAGCAATATTAAGTGTGTTTTTACATTTTTATAGATTCAAGGTAGCAATAGTATTTTTTGCTTATAAAAGTATGTCATGATTCCTTGAGTGAGTATTTAAGAGGCAGAACATGATTTTGATTACTAATAAAAAATTGATGGCCCTCTTACAAGAAAAGAAAGAGACCACTGTTATTTAAGAACCCTTTTTAGCGCTGTGCTAACCACAGACCAGGCGTCACTAAATGGTGGACCGCGGTCCGGACCTAGACTGAATGACAATTCTATCCGGACCGCAACTCTGCCACCCCGCAGACTGGGTGTCCTCTCCTGGCTAATAACCTCCTTCCTCCGCCTCAAATTTCATCCCTACAGCAGCTGGCAGTCAGCACACCCAGACAGACTGCCCAAGCTCACAGGCTGGGCAGTCTTGCCCCCTTGTCCAGACACAACGCGCCCCCCCACCCACTAACAGCTGTGCAAACTAAGATTGGAAAACGTCTAGAAATGCTATGATTAAAATGGGGAAATGGGATGTAAGGGAGGGTGCTTTTATGTAAAGGGGGGGCAGTAAATGGGCTGCTATACAAGAAAGGGAGTCTGTGAAGGGACTGGTATTCAAGAAAGGGGGGGACTGTGAAAGGCACTGAGGTACATGAAAGGGTGGGGCTTGAATGGGACTGGGGTGCAAGGAAAAGGGGGGCTGTGAAGGGGACTGGGATACAAGAAATAGGGGCTGTGAAGTTGACAGGGGTGCAAGGAAGGGGTGGGGGATGTGAAGGGGACTGGGGTGCAAGGAAAGGGTGGGCTGTGGAGAGAACTGGGGTGCAAGAAAGGGAGGATTGCTGTGAAGAGGACTGGGATACAAGAAAACGGGGGCTGTGAAGGGGACTTGGATGCAAGGAAATGGGGGTGGGTCTGTGAAGGGGACAGGTATACAAGAAAGGGGGGAGCTGTGACGGGGATTGGGAAGTAAGAAAAGGGGGTGTGTAAAGGGGACTGGGATGCAAATAAAGGGGGCTGTGAAGAGAACTGGGATGCAAGAATGGGGGGGCTGTGATGTAAAGGGGAACTGGGGACACAGAAGGAAAGAAGACATTGTGATGTAAAAGGGGACTGTATTTTAAGAGGGGGCTGTGATGTAAATGGGGGACTTTGGTGCAAAGGGGGCCTGTAATGTAAAGGAGACACTGTAATGTAAAGAGGGGGACTGTGATGTAAACGGGGTGCTGTAATTTAAAGAGGGCACTGTATTGTAAAGAAGAGGCTATATTGTAAGGGGGTGCTGTAATGGAAAGGAGTTCTGTAGTGTAAAGGGGGTCTGTATTGTAAAGGGGGGTGCTGTGATGTAAAGGGGTTGTAAAGGGAGCTGTATTATAAAGATGAGTGCTGTGATGTAAAGGGGGCACTGTGTTGTAAAGGGGAGCATTGTAATGCAAAGTGGGGTTATGATGTGAAGGATTGATGTAATGTAAAAGGGGGCTGTATTGTAAAGGGAGGTGACATGATATAAAGAAGGGCACTGTGATGTAAAGAGGCGGGTTCTGCAATGTAAAAATGGGGCACTGTTGAAAGGGAAGACTGCAATGTGAAAAGGGCTGTGATATAAAGGGAGGTTCTACAATGTAAAGGGGATACTGTAATGTACGGGTGGTGAGGGGATGTGATATTACAGTTCTGGATTATAGCACAAATATGAGTCTCGGACCCCTGCTGGAAGACATCTGTGAATCTTTATTCCATATCCCTACCGTAGACTATGCAAACTTTGGAGCTTCAGTGCTAGTGCAATCCTGAATGACTATTAGTTCTACAATTTACAAATAAAATTGTGTTGATTCTTTAAAGCTCTTATTGTTCTAACATATGAAGAACACCTTATGAAGCATTTTATTTCATGTAACAATGTACTACTACCGTGTGTCCTAGTCATAACACAATAAGAGTAAGTTTGATCTATACTTAAAAAAACCATCTGAAAGCACAAATCAGCGCACAAAGCTACTGCAAAAGGTTTCCAAAAAATTCCTTACTTTGACCTGTGCTGTGGTCTGTCTTACATGGCTATACTCAGAAAACTGCTTAACATTTGAACGTCATTTTGCTAGTAGAAAGCATATTTTGAACACAGTCCTGTGCACTTCCCAGGAATCCTTGCAAGCACAGTAGGTTAGTGAAATGGTTTCTCAGCAGCAGTGTTTAATAAATTAAATCATTCAATACATTGCTTTGTAGTGCCTGAATACATCTGGACTGTAAAAGCTATTTAAGTCTATAAGAAATTGAAAGGCCACAGACCATTAAAAGTACACATTTTGTAGTGTGGATAATTTAAAGCTAAGTATTTTCCAGTTGGGACACAAGTAAAAAAGAAAGCAGCAAAACCATTTCAGGTCAGCAGGAAATAAGACAAGTGCCTCCGTTATAAATGATCACATTTTGGAGCACATTAGGCTGCAACTGCTGTAGATAAAATGTATTCTCCATAGTAAACATGCTTGTATTTACTGGTCTATTGGAGATTTCATATATTACTTTACTTGTTTGTTACTGACTCCTATAGAAAATAACACCAGTCATGCCTATTCTGTCACATGGGGCTATATTTTGTATAGAACCACATGAGGCAGATGGTAATAATGTAATATGCATTTGAAGGATTCAATAGTAGGCACCAAGATAACAGGTACCTTGATGGGAGTGATAAGGACAATGTTGAAAGAGAACCAGATGCCAGGAGCTGGAACAGGTAATCAGATGCTCCAATAGGGAAAAATAGTTAAGGAAACCGCATGCCGGTCAATACTCAAAAATATCAGAGGCACAGGCTAAGGACAGATAGTGCTAAACTGAATTTAGTAACCCAAGTACAAGTTAAGATGAAATTTTGTCATTTTGAATCAAGCGTTCATGTAGGGTATTCTTTCCAAAGACATTGAACTAACTAGTACTCAAATGCCATCAGGATATACCCTCATGATACAAAAAGAAGCCCTAGACTAATGACAAAGTAAAAGGAAGTCAGTAAATTAGCAATCACAATTCAAAGGTACAGAGTCAGACACAAGAATCATAAAGAAACAAGGACAAGGAAAGCAATGGACAGATACAGATGACAGATACAGATATCAAGATGAAATAAGACTAGGATAAAAGAGCCAGTAAGCAGCCAAAACCAAAACAATGGCTAGTGATCACAAATTATCACATTGAAGCGCAGACCTGAACTAACAATTTTGCATTTCTCTCAATTACCAGATATGCTAGTATAGCACCTTCTTAGATAGGATGCTAGGATGTTAGGTAAATACAGTTCTTTTTGGCTCCTCTGTAATCATTGAAGTAGCTATTGATTTCTATTGACTGCTGTGGGTCTTACAGGCTGCAGGTTTGATAGCTCTGGAGACGTCTGAAACATAGGAGGTTGAGCAAGGCAAATGGGCGGCATGAATATTTATTGTGCTGCAGCCAATCCCTAGTGAGGTGTGCCCAGTAGATGGTTAAAAGAGCATAAACAATCTGAGGCCTGGTGCAGCCCTGTCCTGGGTCTAAGGCCTGAGTCTAGTCCTGCAGAAGGAGTCCCCAGTCTGAGGGGCTCTGCCCTGCTGGGCAGATTGCTGGAGTCGCAGCATGTTCATTGAGAACCATGCTGTGGGGATCTATTCTAAAATAATTTTTCTGAAGCTAATCAAGAGATTTTCACCTAAGGACCTGGTCTGGAGAGCTCACTGAAAAGTGCCGAGTGGAATTTGGAAGGAGGCATCTGGTGATCCTGTGACATTGTGAGTACTGACCTGAGCTCAGGGTCCTAGTGAGTCCTAGAAGAACCATTGGTTGTCCTGACTGAAGTTGCTTTTAAAAAGGACTCAGTTCTGTCATTTGCACTTGTTCCTGCATAAAGACTGTTCAGGGAGGCTTAGCCAAGTGAATTGTCCTCCGGTGAATATTTAGTGAATCTGGAATATCTCATATCACCCCACACCATGTCCAAGTTCTTCATGGACCATGTCCAAGTCCTAAAAAGATTTCCCCTGGACTGATTACGGACCCAAAAGTGAATGAACTGTTGCCGTGTACATGGCTGCTTCTGCACTAGTTTTAGGAAAGAACTGGCTAAACTACAAAGGCTCCTTTAGGGGTAGTGCTACACTAGCTTCTCAGACAGTATGTTTTGTGCTGAGGTGCCACCCCAGAATGGAAGTGGATTAGTAGTAGTTCCAAGAAATGAACATTACTTATCCTTTAGAATTGACTTCCCAATAAGGAGGGGGGTGTACTTTGGCATTCATGTCTTGGATGCTAGAGACATCATACAGCCTGGGCAGGGTATACAGACTAGACTTGGGCCTTTCTAATTTGAACATCACTGTTCTAGAAACTGTGCTTTGCTGGAAATTGTACCAAAAATGTAGAAAGTATAGTTTTTAATGTACAAACACTTTTACAAAAATGTATAGGACACATGTAGTACTACCCCCTTGGGGGTTGCTGTTGATTTGGGTCTGCCTATAGTCCTACACAACCATTCATTCAGAATTTTCAACACAAGCCTGCATATGGAGGCAGAAACCAGTCCCTGAGCATTGTTTTTGTTATTTTATTGAAAGGATTAGAACTAGGATAGGGTAAGGGGATTATAGAATGCCAAAGAGTACTGATATCTGAAGACAACTTCCTGAACTATTCACAAGCTTCTTTTCTCTGATGCAACACAGTCTCTATTTGAAGTGCTAGCCAGCAGCACCTAGTTGAACTACCCTAGACCCCAGATGAACTCCTCTTCATCCAGCAATCTGAAGACTTTTCCTAGCTCCCGTCTCTTTAAATAAGGTGCACAGTCACTAGCAGAGGGTTAATCTGGTTTCCCACCAGAGTGCTCCTTCCCCTCTCCACCCAGAGGGTACAGGTGTACTCACTCAGATCCTGTACCGCTTGCGGGTTGGCTGCTGCTATCAGGCCTATCAGCCGGGGTGCTCCATCCCTGCCATACAGGTGGTATCCTCGCAGGGACCCAGTGAATATTGAGTTTTCCTCCTTTCCAGCGTCTGGCTCACAGGCAGGCCCCATCTCAATAGACCTCCTGACAGCTTTCCTTCTCCAGCCTCACATCTTCCTTCTCTTTGCTCCTCTCCCACCACCACACTCCTGCTACTGAGCGGGCTCTAACACTTTTAAGGGAGTCCAAGACCCTTGGAAAGCCTTTTGTTGGGGATTGGCTGAGGTCCCTCAAGAGTGCGACCAACAACTCCTCAACTCCACCCACTGCCTCCAAGGCCCTCCTCAGAAGGCCTCAAAGCAGGTGGAAATTCCAAGGGGCTGGCCTGCAAAGTCTCTCAGTCCTGACCTTAACTTGATCCCACTGGCTATTACACCTGAGCTGCTAACAGCTCCTGTCTAACCATTATGGATCTAGCTCCCCCTAGCTAGACTAGGAGGGTGCTACACACACATCTGAGATATTCTTACTCATATATTCTTTGGCATCTCCAGCTACACTTTATGATTGTTCATCTGTACAGTGTCTCTCCAGCAGCTGTCATAAAAAAACACATTTGTGTTAACGATCCTAGCTTGAAAACACAATTGTACTCTCAAAAGCCCTACTGCACAACTCTTCCACTTGTACAATGTTTGATTTTGGATATGTCCTTGGAGCACTTTAAAGTTTGTTTTGGCAACGTTGTTCTAAAATTGACAAAATCCAAAGCAATATTGTGATCATTACTTGTCAAGTGGTTTATTATTACAGCAAACAATCTAAAACTATCTGTGGTGCCAGACAACTAACCTTCTGAAATGGATAAGCATGGACAACCCAAACATTAATAATCTTTGGAATGGGCATTCCTTAATGTGCAAAAAATGTCCTTTAATGGCTTAGGATTTCTAAACTGATACTTTGGTAGATGGATACTAGTAGTTTGAACCACAATTGAACAATCCTGGCTTTTTATATCAGTATTTGCTAGTTATAGTCTGCAAGTATCATAATACAGGCCAGTAGGAGTGATAAATGTGCTAATGCATCTCTTGGGCACTCTGATTAGGAGATCTACACACCTTGGTTATTCATTACAAAGGAAACAACAGAAAATTGAAGGGAGGGGAGAACCATGAACTACAGCAGATAACATTTCTGAAGTCCAAGGTATATATGAGGTGAAAGTGAGTGATTCAACCCACCAGCAAAAACAAATCTCCCTATTCAATGGATTAACAAATGAATCTGAGTACCTGGACCAGTAATTACATACAATATCTAAATGAACAGAATTAGGTATCAAACTAATCTTCAAAGACCCAAATGAAGGCCTATAGGCCAATTCAAATTAGGAAGTAATAGGTCCATAAGATAAGCAATAGGAAGTGAACAGGCAGTTAGAGATATAGGTAAATGCAATATCATCAACAGGTAACCAAAACACGTAGACTAAAAAAAAAAAAAAAAAAAGAGTAGATGCAGATAACTAAACTCTATCACAGGCCAAAAGTGTGTTTCTTTTGGCCATTGGATATGCATATGAAAACACTTTTTGGCTGCTATACATGCATGAGTATGAGTGTATATGAGCAAATGCACAGGAGGAATGTGCAAAGTGCATAAATGCAATGCATAAACTCCAAACAGTATAACCCCATTAACTTTTTTCCCAATATCAGGTTGAGCTTAGAGGAATATACAATAAAATGGTAGCTTTGTACTTTTTAAATACTCACTGGTGAAATTTCTTCTAGAATATTGTTCCTGCCCAAACCATATCTAGTTTAATGATTGTCTGGCAGTCTCCTTACTTTAACAAGCACAATTATAAGTAACTATAGAGTCTTACGCATACTGTGGAGTCATTTCATGGGGAATCTGTTGTAATAATTACCTTAAATATGATTTTTAGAGGTTGAAATATATTTAATTACTGAAACAAAAGTTTCACTGCACGTTTTTTTCTTATTTCAAACTGTCATTGTAGCAGAAAAATTACTTTTCATGTGAATGAGGTATGATTATTGGACACATTTTGCACTGATGCGTAAACCAATACAGGGGGCAATGAAAAGGTTAAGCATTGCATTCACACTGTGCTGTCCAGTGAATTTCTGGTACAGAACACAGCATCTGATGTCTCCCTGCAATGTGCTAGTGAGCTGAAAAACATATTTCACAGTTTGATACTGTAGAGCAAACAAGCTGAAACAATTGTTTGCAATATAGCCTGTAGACCTGCACACAATGAGGTACAAACTATTCAAAATGCAGTCACCACAGGAGCTTCAAGGAATGTTACACATTAAGCAAACAAATTGAGTATTTTCCAAAAGGAAGTATGAAATAATAACAATATTTGTAACCTATACAATATAAACATATTAGAAAATGAGAAAATATTTATCCTTAGCAGTAAGATTATTTATTAATGTTCAGTATATGTACATATATTTAGGAAAGAGCTGTCGTGTGAGACATAAAACAGCCTCCTTTCTATCAGGTTGATGGGAATTCTGAGACAACTATAAGTCCTCATGCACACTGGATGTTTTTACAGCTGCTATTTTTGGCTTTTGGCATTTTTTTCTACAGCTAGTAAACTCCCCAGCATGTTATCATATGTGTCCATGCACACATAAACTGTAATCAGCGTTTTTTTGGCAGGGGTATTTTTTGACTGGGAAAAACCCCCAACTAGTGGGTTTCTAGAGGAGTTTTTTAGCTGTAAAAATGCTCTAATGCTGAAAAACACGGTAAAACGGGGCAAACCAGCGTTTTTGCACTTTTTTTGAGCAAAAAAACAATTGGTGGGTTAAAAAAATGCTAAAAACCACAAATGAGGAAAAATCCAGCAAAACGCTGCAAAATGCGGCTAAATACTAATACAAACATGCTAAAAAAAAAGTAGGAAAAATTGCGTTTTTAACGTGACTTTACACAGCTAATGCTACCAGCGTTATTAACGCTCAGTGTTCATGGAGCCTAAAGTTTTACACAGATCAGCAAGTTGTGAGCCTTCCTTGGAGATGTTCCGTGGAGCTTTTTAAAAAGCATTAGCACAAAATAAGCAATACAATAATTTAATGAACCGCTTATAAAATTCAGGAAAGATTGGAAATATGTTAAAGTCCTAAATGCTGACAATGTATCTTAATTTAAGCTTGATAAAAAAAAAATTCCCAGCGTTTTTCAGGGCCAAAATAAGTATAACGTTCACGGTGCCTCTAAAATGCAGGGTAGGAGTGCAACTACTTGCCATAGCATTTGTAGCTATGCAACTTTCATTTTTAATACCAAGTGACTCTGATTGCAATACGTTTTGTATAAGTGAGAGTAGAGCAGAGGTAAGAATAATCTCAGATGACTTGCATGTGTACACAATTAGACTTCAAGGGGACTCAGAGGGGCAAAGCATGGAATTTATAGCTCCCTGCAATATTTTAGGTTCACAACTAGGTTATCCAAGAACAAGGTGGTTCCAAAAACCAAAAAATGTATACAGACCTGTGTATAGAAGCACAAAAAATGAATGTGCATTATTATTTAACATTAAGGGTTGAGACTGAATATTACCAAAACGCCATCCATTTTGCAGGTAATCACTAAAAAAAACATATATTTTCCTCCAAAACTCAAAACCAGACTTTTTTCTAAGTATAAATTATACTATATATTCCTGTTAAAGGTCATGGTTGATAAATAATATGTGACTGCCAAAACGTAGGCTTCAAATTGACTATTATTATTATGAAATAAACTAGGCACTGTTTCTACTACTCTTTCTCCTTGCCATAGAACCCCTAGCTCAAATAAAAAGAGAATCACAATATTAGGGTCAGTAAAGCTAAAACCAAGGCCCTTAACATATCTCTCTCCTAAACAATGCTACGCTCTTTACAACAAAGCTTTGAAATTCAATAGATCAACTAAGAATTGCAATACCTGGATATATATTCAACTAATTTTTATGACACAATGGGGTTGATTTATTAAAACTGAAGAGTGTAAAATCTGGTGCAGCTCTGCATAGAAACCAATCAACTTCAGGTTTTTGGTCAAAGTGTAATTGAACAAGCTGAAGTTAGAAGTTGATTGGCTACAATGCACAGCTGCACCAGATTTTGCACTCTCCAATTTTAGTAAATTGACTCCATTATTTGCAGCAATTTACCCCATCACTCCTGGCTGTGTGAAGTGAAATAGGATTTTTGTATTTACCTTTAAATTCATTTATTGGCTTCAGAAAGGAACATAAGATTGAGGTATACTTAGACAATTGGGTTGTACTGCCTCCTACAAGAACAATTTGACAAAGGCATACAAAAAAGTAATTGGTCAGCCAGGTAAAATCTTTTCCTCTTCCATCATGCTTCAATTTTGTAGAAAACAGTGCTAGGTGTACATAAACACAGATAGGTGGGGCCTATGTCCCTAATGAACTCCAATAAATGGCTTTTACAGTAAGTACAAAAATTCAGTTTTCTTTCTTGTTCACCGTACATGGGATTCAGTTAATCTGAGACAATTGAGATGTCCAAAAGCAGTCAAACTAAGGAGTGGGCAACAGAAATAAAATATTAACAAGTCCACATAACAAAACTGTAAAACTGGGGATAGCCTCAGTCTGCAATTTAACCACTTCAATACCGGCCACTTTCACCCCCTTCCCAGTCAGGCCAAATTTCAGCTTTCACCGTTGTCTCACTTTGAATGACAATTGCACGGTCATGCAACACTGTACCCAAATGACATTTTTATAATTTGTTTTCACACAAATAGAGCTTTCGTTTGGTGGCACAAGGAAAGCCAGTGGATAGTGGATAGTGTCACAGGAAAATCTATGTAACAAACTCACCCCCAGGAAAATATTAACTGTCATTTAAATAGCTGTAATGAGCCCAATAAGGCTCTCCGCTAGCTAAGCGATTGTCAGAGCCTGATTAGGATTGTGTGAGTGTAATGAAAAAAACAATGAAATCCTAAAAATGAGGCTAAGAATAAAAAAAAATAAATCCAAGAGTACAATATACATCTAATAAATGATAAAATATACAAACAGTGAAAAAGCAGTATGGATATAATAATATCTGAAAGCAGGTAGCCCGGATTGAAAAAAAAAACAGCTCAAAAGCTGCTAAAAGAGGGTGCTGCTGCTGAGCTGTGTGAACTGATGCTGCAAACCTGTATAAAACAAGAAAAGAGAAAGAGGAGAGAGAGAGGAGCGCACACCCTATAGCGTAGCTTGCATAAGGAGAATTAATGGACAAAATAAAATCAATAGTTGAACTCACAAACAACTCTGGGGTATAGAGGCTTGTCAGGTAGCTTGGAGGATAGGTCCAGGGTCAGTGTATGAGTTATCCCAAATCCCCACTTTGGCCACTGGCTGGGGAAAGCATGGGCTGAAGTGGAATAGACACTGCTGGCAGATATGGATGGAGCTGCTGAAAGGTTTGGAGTATGGATAGCCTCCTGTTGTCACTGCTGTGTACCTCAAAATACAGGGACGCATTTCAAAGCATTCCCACTTCTTTATCAACCTATAAGAAACTGGGCCACTCGCTGAATATAAAGACTGACTCGGAGGGTGAATCCTGACAAGCTTGTCCCAGGAAGGAGGAAGTGCAGAGCTGTCAGGGGCTACTGACCCCAGAAAGGGATTGCACAAACCACAATACAACAATAATATGCAAACTTCATCCAAAATGGGAAACAACGTAATATATTTTATTGTATAAAATTGTTATAAAATTGATATATTTATGTTAAAATGATTC
The DNA here is from genome assembly GCF_062004578.1 of Staurois parvus. Classification (NCBI taxonomy): domain Eukaryota; kingdom Metazoa; phylum Chordata; class Amphibia; order Anura; family Ranidae; genus Staurois; species Staurois parvus. Next base: position 3,757,274 of record NW_028317816.1, on the reverse strand, counting down.
AGTAATTAAATAAATGACATACTTAAACAGACATGACATTCAAAAAAGTATTTTGTATGTATAGACTTCATTCACTTAAAAAAAATCAGCTTTTTGTGTGAATCTTCATAATTAAAGGATAACCTATATCCTATGATGTAAATATGTAAAAGATCTGGGATAACTCATACACTGACTCCTCTGAGCCACCTGACAAGCCTCTATACCCCACAGTTGTTTGTGAGTGCAATTATTGATTTTATTTTCTCCAGTAAACTTCCTTACGCATGCTACACTATGTGGTATGTGCTCCTTACTCTTCTTTCTTTTTGTGGTATTTAATCACCATGGGGTTTTTTATTTTTTGATAAACAAACAAAAAAAAAGACCGAACATTTGGGAAAAAAATGAAAAACATTAAACAGCGCAAATCACCACCTTGACTTAATAAATGAGTTAAATATTACATAATAAAAAAACTAAAAAAAATTGTGATTAAAGTGTCCCCAAAATAAATAATATTCATATTAAAGTGTCCAAACAAATATGGATAAATAAAAGAAAGTCCTTTCTCCCAAGTAAACAAAAAAAATATGCTTCCACCATCCACCAGTGAGAAAACAACATCAACCGCACTCACCAGATGATGGTGAGTATTGCGCCTTTTAGGATATTGTGGGCTCCTAAGCCCCATTTAAGACCTTCAAGAACTCCTTTCCACCATAGGATTAAGGGTACTCCTTCACTCGCTCCTGCCTTCTCCTCTCACCAAACTCCACAGCAGTGCAAGGAAAAGAATATATAATAGTGTAATACTGCTAGTAATTTGTGCAATATTAAGAAAAATTGACAGACCACTCACATTTCTCATGATAAATAAAAGCATCAGTTTAATTGCCTCCATTGGCTAACACAGATTCCACAGCTTCCACATCTCATATCAGAGACCTCACAGCCTGGTTCAGCAAAAGGATGGCAGGATACACATCCAACAATGACCAAGATGGACGCTTCAAATGCACCGCTCAGCGTGCGTTCCACTCACCGGAAATGACGCGGAATGTCAGGACGGCAGGCCAGAAGTGCGTAGACGCGTTTCACCCCACCCACAGGGCGTTCTCAAGACGCATACCTCCACATTCTTAGTTTCTGTTATAAAATTTTGCAAAGAAGTACTTTTTCTTCTTTAGAGATGTGCGCTGATAAGGCTGCACTGATGGGCACTGATGAGGCAGCAGTAATGGCCACTGATCAAGAGGCACTGATGAGACTGCACTGATAAGGCTGTAATGATGGGCACTGATAAGGTTGAAATGATGGGCACTGATAGGGTTGCACTAAAGGGCACTGATATTCTGCACTGATGGGGCTGTACTGATGGACACTGATATGCTGCACTGATCATCAGTGTAAATGTCCCCTGTCACAGGAAAGTCAGTTATGGGTATTTCCTTTCCTCAGCACTGGCACAGGCATTTGTTTACATGTAATTGGACACAGCTAAGCACATGGTAAAAAGCCAATGTCATTGGCTTTTTACCCTGATTGGTAATGCACTGTGTTCGAGGGACACAGCTCGCCACCGAGTGACATGCTGAGCACCCCACGTGGGACGTGTATGTGTGCCAAGAATGGGAGAGCCTATTGTACAATGACAGCCAGGAAGGGAACCAGTTAAAATGGTTCTAAAGGGAAAACATTTTACCTGTATTCCTTGCATTAAGTTAGAAAATGGTCCAGTATTTATATCACCCCCTCACCCCCTAATTCTTTGAGTCATTTGATCCAGGGCTGTGCCTTTCTGCAGGGGTTCTTTCCTCTTTCCCTTTTCTCACAGGACAGAACAGCAGTAATGGAATCAATGGCTCTACTGCTGTAAATCATATCCTGTGAACAGAGAGCTGGGGGCAGGACAGAGATGAGTGTTTAAAGATGCACACAGCAGCGCTCAGAAGTGCGCCCCCATGTGTGCCACCATAGGAAGCAGATTCCTATAATGGCACACGGAGAAGAGGAGGAACCAAGAGCAAAGAGGAGGATCAGGGCCACTCTGTGCAATAGCATGGACTACGTTGGGTAGCCTGGGGATAATCCTTATTACTATTCTGCGTTATACTGCCGCTATTGATTTTGAACATTTAAGATCGAACATAGCATTTATCTGTGCATGTTTTCTTAGGGATTGATCATTCCTCCCCCACGCCTGCCCCAGGAGGCAATATCATGGAGTTCTGGCAGCTGACTCTCCCCCCCCTTACAGTTATGGACAGTTGTTTTTTTGGTCTAATGCGCTTCCTCCTGATGCAGCATTAAATCCACAAGACGTGTTGAGACATATTACCACAGTGGAGGCACCCCCAGCAAATGCTGAGACACCTACATCAAGAAATTTTGATGAAATCATAGGCATCTTTGGTGGTGGTCCCTGCAGATATTAGTAGAGGGAGGCAATATATGTTCAATCCTGTCCATGATTTTTTTAAAAAAGCTTTTAAATATATTCATACTGTAAAAATGTTGTGTCCTTTTTTCAGGATTATGTTGTTATAATAGTGTCTTGGCACCCGAAAATTCGCCTTTTTGCTTTCCTCACTTTCTGAATCAGACAGACCAAATGGCAGGGCTCCAAACTGGTGGTGTTGAGCACCCACAGCAAAATAAATGTATCCTTCATGTCCATAGAGGCTAGAAAATCTCCCTGATAGAAGGACAGACTTATAGATCCTATACACATTTAACACCTTCAAGTAAAAAAAGAGGCAGAGTACTGTTTTGATTTTGGAACCGTGAAGACGTTCAAGTAAAACCCCTGAACCTGTTCTGCGATTGGAAAAATGGCAATGACACCCTGGTTTTGGAGAATTGCAAGAGCAGCAGTATGTAACCCCTGGAAAGTACTTATTTTACCTTTGCATCAGAGATGCTTTCTGACAAGCTGTCCATAAAGTACAAAAGATATTCAGTCAAGCCAAATGGTAATTTTGGCTTTGGTGGTTTAAACCTGGGAGTAAGGGGGAAGAAGTCCTTTTTTATATACTTTTCCTCCTGGGGGCTTAAAGGGCTTTATCTGAAGGTGAGAAAGCCATCTTGGTTGGGTACACTCAGTATAATATCATACTACAGAAAATTTTAGACAGGAGTCAATAAACTTATCAGCATATCTTTAGAGTGTGGGAAGAATCCAGAGGAAACCCATGCAGGGACAAGGAGAACATGCCAACGCCATGCAGATAGTGTCCTAAGAAGTGAATTAATTTATTAGGAGGCTCCAGTCATTGTACAAAACAAGTTCAAGCAAGGAGTGTGCAAAAAACAGTTTTGGTAGTCTTCCGCCTTTTTAGGGACCCTAGACTAGTAACAGCACTAGTAAATCTACAGGCTGTTTTTTCAAAATTTAAGGTGGCATCAAAAAGGAATAATATGGTATTTGTAAGCCTGGGTGATACAGACTGGGATCTCAGGCAGAGCCTCTGCAATAAAAAGCTTAGAAGCTGCTACACAGGCAGGTATGTCAGACACAGATTCTGGAGGGGAAGCCATTAACCGCCTCCCACGCTGCCCTAGAAATACTGCTACAGGGCAGCATGGGTGTGCAAAATCACGTATATATATGTGATTTTGCAGTTCGGCCATTCACGGCCTCGGCTGTCCATCACTGGGTCCCAATAAACAATACAGATTGCTCCCCTGTCAGCTCTTGCACACTGCTTTGTATGGCTCTGCATAGCAGAACCATACAAAGCAGTGTGCTTACAGTGAAACACACACACAGCCCACATAGTAAAACAGAACACAGCATACAGTTAACCCTTCGATTGCCCAACATGTTAACCCCTTCCTGCCCAGTGCCATTAGCACAGTGTCAGTGCTTTTTTGCTTTTTATTGCACTGATCACTGTATTGGTGTCACTGGGGATGTCAATGTTGCCAATTCAGTTCCCCCCAGTGTCAGAATGCCCACTGCAGTCCCGCTATAAGTCACTGATCGCTGCCATTACTAGTGAAAAATAAAAAAAAAGAATTCCAGTATATATACCGCCATTTGTAATCACTATAACTTTCACATAAACCAATTATTTTACACATATTGGAATTTTTTCTAGCAAAGACATGTAGCAGAATACATTTTGGCCTAAATTTATGACGAAATTTGATTTTTTAAATTTTTTTCCTGGACATGTTTAATAGCAAAAAGTAAGAAATATAGGGTCTTTTTTTGTTTACAGCACAAAAAATAAAACCCACACAGGTGATCAAATACCACCGAAAGAAAGCTCTATTTGTGGGGAAAAAAAAGGACATAAATTTCATTTGGGTGCAGCATTGTAGCGCCGTATCACAAAAAATGGCCTGGTCAGGAAGGGGGTAAATCTTTTGGACAGCGAGTGGTAAAGTGCATTCTAAATCAGTAAAAATAGTTGCAATTTGGCATATAAACTTAAGCATAGCTGCTGAGAACGGATAAAGGAGAGAAAAGGGCAACACCTGACTGAGCTAAAGAAGAGACCTAGGAGGACATTGGTTCAAGTTGGTTGCAATGATCCAGGCTGTCAATGTCAGGTCCCTGAAAAGAAACACCACAGGCTGCCCCAAAACTAGGGTTGCCACCTCATCCCTTTAACCAGTTCCAGCCCAGCCAATAGCACAAAGGCGGCCGGGCGAGCAGCTCATCCCTCCGAGTTGATGTCATATGGCGTCCTTTCAGGCATGTGCGGTTTGCCTGCCCGCAGGGCCGCTCTGCAGCGCGATCTGTCACCGGCCGTGTACCTCGGACACGGCCGATGACAGATCTGTGTATCGCCCCATTTCCAGTACCATGTGACCTGATGTGACCAATCACAGCAGGTCACATGACAGTTGTATACAATGGATGGCTTCCTTTCATGCCATCCATTGTATACTAGTGTGTCTTGCTGTAAATGGTCACAGCGATCACATGTACAAGCTGGGCTAATCACAGCCCAGCTGTGTCATGTGATTAGCCGTGGCCAAATCACAGCTAAGCACAAAAAAAAAACCCTGAATGAATCGATGTCATTCAGGTAAATGCTTGCTTATAGCAAAGTAAATCTTTGCTATAAGCAAATTGTGTAAAAAAAAAAAATACTGATCACTTCCCCAAAATAGTACAAAGTTACTATGGTAACATTATACTACTTTGGTCATAGCGAAATATGAAAAAAAATCTTAAAAAAAAGAAAAAACATTTAATAAAAAATTAAAACTAATAAAAAAATTTAAAAAAAATTATATATTTTTTTTTTTTCGTACTGTCACCAGTCAGTGTCCCTGATCACCGCCATGCCAGTTATATGATGATGTTGTACTGCACTGGTGAGAGTATGTAAAAAAAATTGTGAAAATAATTTTTTTCATTTTTTCATTTTCCGGAAAATTGACAAAAAATTACATCTTCAAAAAACTCGACATGCCTCTTATGAAATACGTCGGACTGTCTACTTTGCAAAAAGGGGTCATTTGGGGGATATATGTACTGTTCTGACATTCTTGGACCTCAAGAAATTAGATTGGCTGTCAGTACTTCAGGATTGATCAATATTCAGATATATCCCATAGTTTGTGAACTCTATAACTTTCCTACAAACTAAATAATACATCCTAATTTTGGTTATTTTCACCAAAGACATGTAGTAGAATACATCTTGGCCTAAATTTATGAAGAACAATTATTTATTTGCAAACTTTTATAACAGAAACAAAGAAAAATTTGTTTGTTTTTTTTCAAAATGTTCAGTCTTTTTTTGTTAATTTAGCAAAAAATAAAAACCCCAGTGTTGCCTAAATACCACCAAAAGAAAGCTCTAGTTGTGTGAAGAAAATGATAACATTTTAGTTTGGGTACAATGTTGTATGACCGCACAATTGTCATTCAAAGTGTGAGAGCGCTGAAACCTGTAAAATGGCCTGGGCAGGAAGGGGGTAAAAGTGCCCGGTATGGAAGCAGTTAAAACTGAACACATATTAATTACACAGGTTCTAAACCTAATTTAATGCAGATAAGGCACTAGGTGAGTTTAATTACCACCTTAATCAGCCACAAAACCTGTGTAATTATTATGTGTTCAGGTTTAAAGTGATGAGGTGGCAACCCTACCCAAAACTGTTACTGGATCATAAGCATGAGAATCCCAATTAAGAGGGACTGCCACCCTTGCACTTGGCATCTGATTTTTGCACTGTGTAACAAAGGTATCTTAATTGAGAACACCTGCTAAAAGCTATGACTATTTACATTTAATCCTCTGCTGCTTAGGGCAAGAGAGGTGAAAATGAACAGAGATGACCAAGTCACTGTAGGCGGCAGTAAGGACTAATCAAGGTGCAACCACATGTATCTTGCAAACAGAAGCGATGGCAAGAAGCAGGGTTCCCTGCTGACAGCTAAATGTAAAAAAGAATTACCGGCAATTAAAACATTTTTTAAAAACAGCATGAGGGTTCCCTCCCATCTATACCAAGCCATTCAGGTTTGGTATAGATTTTGAGGGGAACCCCCACGTCAACACGAGCACGCAGCCTGGCAGGTCCCAGTGGGGGGCTTATTGGAATCTGAAAGTTAAAGGGGGCCCATGGATCCCGACCCCCCCCCCAAGTAAATGAGTATGGGGTGCATGGTACTGCTACTCATTCACAGAAAAAAAGCATAACAAATGACAGAAGACAGTCTTTGACAAGTCCTTTATACAACGGCCGGACGGTGGCAGTGCAGGGTCGGGTGGACGTTTATAAACGGCCTCCCCGCCCACTGCTTGTGCACGCTCCCTGGGAGTATGCAGCACCGCGATCCGGTGCCCGCTGTGTCCTCTGGACACAGTGGAACACCGATCGTCGTACGGGACCTCTGTGCGAGGTCCCGATCATGTGATCACTGATTGGCCAATCAGTGATCACATGCAGAGTAGTAAGCAGGATGTCACTTCTGACATCATTGCTTACTATGTGTGAAATCTGTGAATGATCACAGAGGTCACATGGTACAAGGCTATTTACAACAGCCTTGTACCATGTGACAAGCTGTGACCAATCACAGCTCACACAGTATTTATCAATGGCTGCAAGAATGCAGCCAGAGAGAAGGAGTAATTATTGATTTTACAGCCTTTAGGGGTGTAAAAGCAATCAGTGTAAAAAAAAATTAAAACAATCTTCATCACCCCCCACAAGTAGTACAGTGTCACCATGGTGACATTGTACTGCTAGGGTGACAGTATGTAAAAAAAACCATAATAATATAAAAAAAATAAAAATGTAAAAAAAATTAAAAAAATATATAATTTTTGGTTATAAACTAATTTGGGGGTTTTTTTTACTAAAAAGATAACTCAATAAATTTTGGCCAATATTTATGATGAAATATTATTTATTTGCAAAATTGTATAAGAAAAACACTTTTTTTCAAAATTTTTGGACTTTTTCATTTATATAGCAAACAAAATAAAAATACCAGCGGTGAATAAATACCACCAAAATAAAGCTTTATCTGTCTCAAAAAAAGCTAAAAAATTCATATGGGCGCAATTGTCATTCAAAGTGTGATAGCACTGAAAGCTGAAAATTGGCCTGGAGAGGAAGGGGGTAAAAGTGTCTGGACTTGAAGAGGTTAAAAACAAAAATAAAAAAATGTCCCCCAAAGTAGATCCAACGTCAATTACGATGCCCACTGCCACCGCCAACCAGAAAAAAAAAAACTGCTCCGCTCTCGATGCTGGCTACTGCCGCCCGACAGCTGCGCTGACCTGATAGTTTTTAAATACTTTGATGATGTCTTAAGGGGACGTGGTCAGCCAGTTGCAGTCCATCACTGGGTGCCCCTCCCAGGTAATGTCACCATGTGCTGTGACTGGCCAAAGCATTGCACCTGAGCTGTGGTCAGGTGTATTGGTTTGGCTAATCACAATGCACTGTCAGGGCGCAGTGCATTGTGAGGACAAACATCCAATGTTCGAGTCAAACTTATGTTCGACTCAAACATCAAGCCCAACTCTAGTGCCCAATGATTATGGTAAATGTAGCAGCTCCTAATGTTAAGCCCATACAGCCTACTAATAGAGAGTTTTCAGAGATTGGGTCACACCAAAGACTGTGCCACAGCTCTTGACCCGGAGAGTGCTCTACAGTTAATACAGTACACCTGAGTCTGGAAAACGCCACAAACAGATCCCAGTTCTATCACATGCTTCAGCCTAGCAAGGTCTAGGTACAGCCACCAAAGCTTTTGCTGTAGGTATGCTGACCTGGATAGCTGCATAAAAAAACCTAGATCAGCAGCATGTAGATAAAATCCTAATAGCAGGAAATATAATATTAAAAACAAAATGGCTACTAAAAATGGTTTAACCACCTCAATACTGGACACTTTCGCCGTCTTTCTGCTCAAGCCAATTTTTACGTTTCTGCACTGTCACACTTTGAATTTCAATTATTCAGTCATGCAGCACTGTACCCAAATAAAAGTTTTAGCATTTTTTGTGACAGATAGAGCTTTCTTTACATACATATATTGGAAAATTGATCATTCCTGATCTCATTTCTTGAGACCCTAAAATGCCAGGACAGTACAAATATCCCCAAATGACCCCAATTTGGAAAGTAGACAGTCCAATGTATTTGGTAAGAGGCATGGTGAGTTTTATGAAGTTGTAATTTTTTGTCACAATTTTTCAGAAAATGAAGAAATGAATCATTTTCTTTCACATACTGCCATTAGTGCAGTGCAGTGTCATCATATGACTGGTGTGGCAGGGATCAGAGATACTGACATTTTTTTTACAGTTTTGTTTTACATACTGTGACCAGAGCATTGCAGTGCTACCATATTGACTTACTGACATAGTGATCTGTATTTTTTTTTTTACACTGATCACTGTAACAGCAATAATTTTACCTGTCATGAATGGCTTTCATGCATGACAGCTTGCTTACTATTGTGATGCTGTGATTGGCTACAGCTATCACATGGTAAAAGGCTAATATGAATGGCTTTGTACTATGTGATCAAACACAATAGTAGGCAAGCTGTCATGAATGGCTGCCAATCATGACAGTTTTCTTTACATGATATCATGTGATTGCTGTGGTTGGTCATAGTGATCACATGATACCCCAGCCACTCACAGAGACCAGGTACCGAGCACTGTGAGCTGTAGGACACAGCTGTCACAGGATCTTTCTGTTGCGCACCACAGGGAAACCCTTCAAGAACAACAGTACTACTGTAAGGCTATATATTGAATATACGGCAGGGGAAAAGTGTTTAAACTTACTCACTGGAGAAAAGATATCCGTCTTTCTAGGACACTAGCAAAAACGAAGGAATGGCAAGAGTGAGGGAGATTATATCTGGCTAGCTAATGCTAGCTTTTTTGTTTGTCTGTAAGGGACCGCCCGGCGGTACCACTAGCACTCCACTAAATAGGTGTTTCCAGAGCACGGAGTCTAAGTCCCAGGGGGCTTGTTCACCAGGGCCCCTGATGGTGGGGATGGACTTGGAGCCCCCCGAGACCAGGTCGTGGCTACTGGGCAAACCCGTTAGTGGTAGTGGTATTCGCCGAGGGCTCCTGCGGGGAAGAGCCTGATATGAGGAGGTCAGGAGACCCCACTGGGAGGGATGGACGGATGGATGGATGGATGGCTGAGCAGGTGCAGGGTCAGACAAGCCGGGTCGGTAACAGGGAGGACGGTATGGTACAAGGCAGCGGGCAGAGAATAGTCGGGTCACACGCCAGGTCAGCAACAGCAGGTCAGATCCAATAGGGGGCATTCAAGAGAGAGGTCAGGCAAAGCAAGGGTCAGGGCAGGAGAAATACAGCAAGGTCAAGCACAATCCGGGTCAGCAACTTACTATTCACAGGTTCGCAGATACAGGATACAGGTAAGACCAGAAGGCACTGAATGACAGCTCAGGGCCATTTAAATATCCCGCCCTGCGCTGCCATTGGTGCCCAGCGGGCGGCCGCGGCTTCTACTGCGCATGCGCGAACTCGAACGCCGCGGCCGGCCCGGACCTAATGCTCGAGTCCCAGCACAGGGCGGCACACTGCGCCTGCGCCGGGACCAACGCGGCGGAGACCGAGAGGATCCCTGACATTGTCATTGTCCAATTTCTTCTTAAGGCAGCAGCTTAACCCAATTATCCCAGAATCATGTGCTCCTTAATGATTAAAAAAGAAATACAATATTTCCTGGTTTCTACTGGCCACAGGAAAAATGTCAATCCTACCCAAAATGATGTATGGATTTCTGGTTTTCCCCGGAAATATTCCCTCATATATCCTGAAAACCATACAAAACCATATTTGACACTTTATCTGAAGCCAGCAGAGACCTATACATCCTAACAAACTTAAAGGGTGCTTGGAATTCCCCAACATTTCTCAATATTTCCAATATTTACAAATTAATCAGTTGACAAAATATCAATCTACATTTGAAAACTTCTCTTTGGGTAAGGATCATGATTTTCAAGGTTTATCTCACTCAGGGCATGTGAAAATCTTTGGATTCTTCAACGGATACACCAAAACTACAGAATGACATTCCAATCCTTAAGAGAATGGCACTCTTTTAACCACTCAGGGAACCTCGTGGAACCTCATTTACCACACCTATCATACCAACACAACCCCTCCCTGGTATAAATTTTCCAGAATTTTTTAAGCACTGGATTCACTCTAATAACAAAGGCTTATTTAGATTTGATTAACTAGATGGGCATAAAAAAGTTATATTTCAGAGATAAATATGACATCCTGTCTCAAGATATTTAACTACCTTCAGATGTTATAACTTTATCATTAACATATCCAAATCATAAGCATCCTATGGTACCTACACACAATTCAAGATCAAATGTCTATAGGCTTTTTTTTAAACTTACCCCTCCAAGACACTTTCAGCATATGTTGCAAAACAGGAAAGCAGTTTAGTTTTCCCTCTAGGCAATATAAATCTGGGCATAGATTCGGACTACCCCGAAATCTTGTTCTCAAAACACATACGCACTTGAAACCAATTTTAAACATACAGTATTTCTAAATGATACTTTGTACCCGCAAGGATCAACTAATTCTCCCAATAGGAATTCTACAGCATACATAGGTGTCCGTTTATGACACAGAGAATAGCTGCGATTCAACAGATCTCAGCTATTCTCTGGTCATTCACAGTTTATGACACTCAGGAGATCATGTCAGCCCTTCTCTGGAGATCTGTGTTCTCCCTCCAGATTCTCCAGCCCAGAGCTGGAGAATCAGAGGGACAGAAAACTAAGCAGAGATAATTTACCTCTGCTTAGTAAACTGATCTTTTACTGTAATCTCGTGAGATTATAGTAAAATGAGCTGTTTTTCAGAGTTTGTAGACCGTTCTCCAGCGTTTGGAGACCGTTCTCCCTTCGTTCGGAGAACTGCTTCATAAACTGCATTCACAGGAGAACTGTGTTCTCCGAGAATGCCGGAGAACTGAGCAGCGATCTATTACCGCTGGTTCATAAACGGACACCTTATTTTGATGTTTGAAAACTGGGACATTTCTATGTATTTGTTGGTGCTATCCTGTGGTTCATGCACTTTGGTCTAAAGTATACAAACATAGTTATAATACTGGCTCACATGCAAAGTATCCCACAAAAAGCTATTTCCATAAATAATTAACATTTATTTTTACAATGCCCAAAACATTTTTGCAAAGCCCTTGAAATATCTATCCCTAAATTTCCATGCAGTTAAGAGTCAGATCACATAGACTATGACTTGCTGGCAAAGCATTAGGATAGGATGACCAATTTCAATAAAATCTAAGCCTCTTGGACCAAATATTTTCTTCTACCTATTTTCTTCCTCTCCTACAATTTTGAGTTGGTGGCACACCATATATGGGGCACTTACGTTCTAGGTGGTGCAGGAAATACTTACCCCCCCCCCCAATCCCCACATGCATATATACACACATACAAATACTTGCCAATCTACAGCCCCCTTACTCTATCCTCACTTTATTTCTCATTTCTTGTTATTCTTTTCTCAATCTTTCCACCTCTCTGAGTTTATATATAACTGGGTTAATGAAAATGAGGTTTGTACAGTATTCTATTTCCTTGATATTATTAACAAACTCAGCAATTTATACGAATTCAAATGATATTGTGAATGTCATTTTACTTGGCTTTGTTCAAAGTTATTCATTTCCCCGTTACCATCATTCACTGTGTAAGCTTCAAACTATTCCATGGCTGGGTTATGCAAAATTTGACCTTGATATCTATACGTTTATACATTGCAAACCCCTAATAAAAACGTATTGGAAAAGAATATAGGTGACAGCCAGCGTGAGTAATAGCTTGGAGAGACAATGGCTTTGAATACAGCTTATGTGGACTCTGATAAAGCATTTTACATAGTTCCTTGTAGAAGGGTAACCTCTATATTGAGGTCTATTGGTTTAGAAAACATTATATGTAGAGAGAAAATTGGTATAAGGTCATCAAGCATAGAGCTGTGATCCAAAATTAATATTCTTAACTTACAGAAGGAAATTAGGCATAGTTGTGTTATGAGGCAGGACTCAACATGTAACTCAAAAGAAATAGCTAAATACAAAATTTAGAGTGGTGGAGAATTTACAGTGCAAGCTGAAAAGTTGATCCAGGAGATAAGTATGTGGCACAGACAATTGGCAGAATAGAATTAGAAAGATTTTATATATACAACCCTAATTCCAAATATGTTTGGACGTTGTGTAAAATCTACATAAAATCAGAATGCAATGATTTGCAGATCTCATAAAACCATATTTTATTCACAATGGGAAATACAAAATATATCAAATGTTTAAACTGAGAAAATGTACCATTTTAAGAAAAAAATAAGGCAATTTTGAAACTTGATAAAACTTGATAAAAATTTGGGGGAAATACAGTGCTTTATAGCTGCGTTGCTGCTTTTTTTTATAATTTATTTTTCTTTGCGGATATTATTTGATTATAATATTTTTATTTTACTTTATATTTACATCTTTTATTTTCTTTTTAAGTTTTTATCAAGGTGGGAAGGGGGTATTTTTGCTTCTAGTGTTATAGTGTTGGTATTTGGGTTTGTGTATTAGCATTTTTAATTTTTGGGGTCCTTGAGCTTTTTATTTGTTTAATTTAGGGTCTTTTATTTTTTATGGGGGCAGCAGCAACATCAGTGCAAAGTTGTCACTGTTTGTGATACTATTCTAATGCAATTTAGCCTTGTAAAGCACTACAGTGTCAAATGAACCAAAACACTACATCCCCTATATAGTCCATGCCACAGCTGTTAAAAAAAATAGGGAATAACCCCCACATAACATCATGTCTGGGATGCTTAAAAGCAAAAGGCAAAGATTTCCATGCAGCTATCAGATGGTGAGCCACTTCTGTATCCACAGGCCAAAGATGTGGTTGGTGCAGCATCAAGAGACAGAGAACATGTAACTTTTTTCAGGCAGTGTGCAGGCTATACTTCCAGAGTATGTGGAGAAGATGGAGTGGCGGACCAATACTTTATCATCCTCCTCTGTCTACCAGGTGCAGAGTAGCTTGAGGTCATCACAAGCTGCTAAAGCACCCTGTTCTTCCTTCTCATCCACAGATATTTCTGCTGTTGCCCTACAAATTGGCATGAAGGAGCCAGTTGATTTATCTGACCACAGTGTAGACCACTTGCTGCAAGAGCATGAACAGCAATTAATTGGATCTAAAGCTGAGGAGGATAGGAGCATAGAGGAAGGGGACAACAGGTAGTAGGAATCCACTGGTACTGATGTTCTTGCAGTTGCAGCCTACTACCAAGTTGGCTTCAACACTGGAGAGTTGAAAGATATTGATGAAGTGGTAGAGGAAGATATTGAGGGAGAGACACAATGTCAGCGAGGCAGGATATCATCCAGGGTCAGCTCTCTGAAGAGTGAAGGGAGAAGGAACCCTATACCACAAGATAGAAGTCCTCCAAAGATGCAGGCCACAGTTATCCCCTGGTCCACTTCCCAGTGCTTAACTGTGTGAGTCTTTTTTTTAAACATATGCTGCAGACCATACCATAGTCATTTCCAGACTCTGTTGGCAGTGCCTCAAGCATGCTAATACCATCAGTCATTTGGGTACCATATGTATGACTAGACCTTCAGTACTCACCAAGCAGGTTGGAGCAACGCCTGTAGGCTATTGGTAGACAACAAAAGGGCTGTACTCCTGCTTCTAGCTCCTTCCTTTTCACCCCTATGGCTACTACTGTAATAGATTCCCTTTCAGCAGCCTCAAGCGATAGGGATGGAATTATTACAAGGGATGTCATTGGTTTATCTTACAATATTTCCAGCAGGGAAGAAGGTCAGCATGGGAACATGGAGAGTAGAGGCAAAGTCAGTAGGCTGCAACATGCCTTTGCCAATCTCACCCTGCTACCTCCAGATTTTGCCCTGAGCAGGCAGATTTCTCTACCCCAGCTACTGCAACAAAAAAAGTAAACCTCCAGCCATTCCCAGTAGCAGGTCCTTGATCAGCATTTTTTCACCTGTAATGCAATCCCTACCCCCCACTATCTTGTATTGTAATGTAATTGTTCCATGTTGTTAGACCACACAGTCAGCTGGAGAGTCCACATGACCACAGAAAAGTGGTTGTCAGGGTTCAAATCTGAATCCGCAACCTTTGCTATCTGGCTGTTGCTCTTCTCACTATGCTACCTGAGATGCTGGACAGTTCCCTCTATGATCCCTATGACAATCTTGCCTTGTCTCTTGTTTCTGGTGAACCTTGAACTCTTTGCTTCTCCCATTAACTTCTTCCTGATTTAGGTTTTTGCACTTGTTCTTTGCCAGATTATTGTGCTTTCTCCAGACTTCTTTGTGTACCTAAAGCTGTCCTTATCTTCTCTCCTACTCATTACCGACCTTTGGTTTATTCCTTGACCATGCTTCTGCTTATTCCCAATCTGCAACCAATTGTTATTGACCTTTGACATCTGAACTTCAGTAAGGTTTGTCAAACCTAGTTACAGACAACTAATTGACACATGGAACCTTGCAACCCTGCCCCCCATCCTATTCTTTAAACCTTATCCACTAAGCCCATAGCTATGATCATCTGGAGTATGGTTATTATCTGTAAGTGCCTGAAATCTCTAAATTAGAGATTTCAAGCTAACATAGTTGTTTTTTCTGTCCATTATACAGGACAGACTGAATAAAATGTGTGATGATCTGCATTCCTGCGAAGGATCAAACATATTAAACCAAAACTTTTCTTTTTTGTTTTCAATAGAGTAGGAAATGGTAAAACTCATGTGAAGTTATTTTATGCCATCTCTGTCCCATTTGGAAAATTTCCCTGCACTTCCTGTCTTGTAGAACATGAAATGTGAGGAAATCTCGTCAAAGTGACTGTAAATCTCTTGGTATACTTCTGCAGGGCTTCCCTTTAAAAAAAAATGGCATTTGGCTACAAGGGTGTTTTTTTGGAGTTTTTAATTTCATCTATGCTTCTAAATTTTTTTTGTTGATATGGATTTTTTAAGTTTATAGTGTTTAAAGCACAGCAGCCACTTGTTTTATTTATTTGTTTTTGGAGCTGCATTTTGGTCTCAGCACATAAACAGTGTACAACTAAACCACCTCATATTATATCACTCACATTCACCACACCCCCCATCCCTATACATAAAATAAATATATGGTTTTACCGCCCCTATACGCACAAGTGCGGAATAAGCAGAGTGGCAGAGTCCCACGGAAGTAACTACTACCTAGATATCACTGAAAGTGACCTCTGTATGTCCCACTGTTCACATTCTCTCTCACCCTCTCTCTCCCTCTAATCCCTTTTTTCTCCTCTCGCCTCTCCATCTCAGCCCCCTCCTCCCTCCTCCTCTTTCTCCGTCCCCCTTTTTCCCTCCTCCCTCTCTAATCTCCACCCTCTCTTTGTCCCCTCCTTCCTCTGACTCTCTCTCTCTCTTTCCCTTTCTCTCTTACCCCCTCTTTCTCCTTCCCTCTTTAGGCCTGCACTCTATATGTGCTGTAAGCTACATTGCCCTAACCAAAGTGATCATTATCTCAAAGATGCTGGTTCTTCTTTAAGGTAGACTCATTCAGGCAAAATTGAATCTTTTTATGTGCAGAAAATCATATGTACATGAAAATATTCATTTTTAAAAAATGATCCCTTGTTCTGAGGTTTATGTGTGTCTGTGAGTCTGCCACTTGTGGCACAGTAATTAGGAATATTTTGTGGGTACAAGGACTGTGGCATATGCATAGAGTGTATACAGGGACTAGGTGCAGGTTCTGTTTAATCATCCCCCTTTAAGCCACTCCCACTGCTTGACACAACGTGACCATGACCACCACTTGCCATGGCATGCTACACATTCTGTTGGCATTGTTTTCTGCTAAATCCTAGGGTTCCTCAGGTGTTTCATAATGCTAGTCATGCCCACATTTTGTCACACTATTTTGACTTTTTAATTGTAAAGCCGAGCAGATTACTTGTTATGGGCACTGATAATGTTTACATATTGTTTACATTTTTTAAATTGCAATTCTCTTAGTCTCTAATAGAAGTTTGTCATGTTTCAGGTTGTCAGTACATTTTCTGTGTTTTGTCAGTAAAAAATTTTTGGAAGAGTTGGCAACCTAGCCATAAAGGAGGCAAGAAGGAGCCGAACAACTGCACAAGGCAATTAACCCCACAACCGCTGGAATCTTTGCTATGTAACCAACAGACACTACCTAAAACAACCAAACACGACTGGAATCCACACCCAATTACAGCTACTGAATGTGATGCCATTTTTTTCTAGCAGGAGGTGCCAAGTTATGATCTTGCGCACAAGCCCACTGCTTTCATTAAATTCTTCTGCAGTACTGGATTATTTTTTTCTGAGATACACCAAAAGTTAAGTGAAAAGCAGTGCAACTTGACTTATATTACAAAGTATAAAAGAAAAAAATTAACTTTAATGAACACAACAAGTACATATACAATATCATATAAAATACTCAAACAGACTCATAAGTAATAATTCTAAACAGCAAATAAACTACCGTATTTTCCGGCGTATAAGACGACTGGGCGTATAAGACGACCCCCTACTTTTCCTGTTAAAATGTAGTGTTTGGGCTATACTCGCCGTATAAGACTACCCCTCTTCCAATGCACACCAGTGGAGAGAATCGTGCCCCATCATTGGTGTCAGTGGGAGGAATAGTGTCCCATCATTGGTATCAGTGGGAGGAATAGTGTCCCATCATTGGTATCAATAGGAGGAATAGTGCCCCATCATTGGTATTAGTGGGAGGAATAGTGCCCCATCATTGGTATCAATAGGAGGAATAGTGCCCCGTCATTGGTATTAGTGGGAGGAATAGTGCCCCATCATTGGTGTCAGAGCGACAAATCGTGCCACATCATTGGTGTCAGTGGGAGGAATAGCACCCCATCATTGGTGTCAATGGGAGGAATAGCGCCCCATCATTGGTGTCAGTGGGAGGAATCGTGCCCCATCATTGGTATCAGTGGCAGGAATAGTGCCCCATCATTAGTATCAGTGGGGGGAATAGTGCCCCATCTTTGGTGTCAGTGGGAGGAATCGTGCCCCATCATTGGTGTCAGTGGGAGGAATAGTGTCCCAATATTGGTGTCAGTGGGAGGAATAGTGTCCCAACATTGGTGTCAGTGGGAGTAATAGTATCCCATCATTGGTGTCAGTGGGGGGTGGAATAGTGCCCCATCATTGGTGTCAGTGGGGGGGAGGAATAGTGCCCCATTGTTGGTGTCAGTGGGGGGGAGGAAAAGTGCCCCATTGTTGGTGTCAGTGGGAGGAATAGTGCCCCATCGTTGGTGTCAGTGGGAGGAATAATGCCCCATCATTGGTATCAGTGACACCAATGATGGGGCACTATTCCTCCCACTGACACCAATGACACTTGCTGACCCCTGTTCCAGTATGGTGCTGCTGCAGCCAGCATATGTGGTTGCAGCAGCACCTCTGTATGGCACACTTACCGGCCGCTCCTTCACTCGATTTTTGCGGGGCTGCTCGGCTCCGCCTCCTCGCCATGATTGGCCGCCTGTGTGCCTTTCCTGAGCTACAGTTCTGACGGCCAATCACCAGTGAGGAGGCGGAGCCGAGCGGCCGCGCGAACATCCAGTGACCGAAATGAATGAAGGAGCAGCCGCGCTTCCTGGACCGGATCGTCGTGGGACCGGAGCCAGGCAAGAAACAGCAGCCCCTGCCCACCCCTGTACTTAGTGTCCCTTCCGTTGGAAGGGGGGGCGGCGACGGCGGCACCGCGACGCCCCCCTAAAAAGTGTCAGCATGCCGTATACCGGCGTATAAGACGACCCCCGACTTTTGAGAGGATTTTCAAGGGGTAAAAAGTCATCTTATACGCCGAAAAATACAGTACCTCATTCATTAAATTGTCTTAATGTGTATGTGCATTTTAGGTTTGAAAATGTTAAATTGGAATTAAAACTGAAACAGAAAAAAACGCCTACAGGTAGGATTTTTATGACAGAAGAGACACTATTGGTCTCTTGTGTCATAAACCCCTCTCCCTGCCTGTCAGCATTTATATACGCGGAGCTGTGTAAGTTCCGCTGCATACAATCTCGGCAAATCTTTGTGCCATGATGATGTAACTCCCATGCGCATGCGTGAGAGTGACATTATTTCCGCCTGAACAACCAAGCAGCTGTAGGTTAAGAACCTGGAAGAAAGAACATGGGAAGATGGCAAAGCGCTGAAGGGGATTACTTGCCAGGTAAATCTGCCATAATGTGCCAATATGCTGTGCATACCAGCAATTATGCCTAACAGTTCCACAGATTTAATTCCACTTTAGGAGTAGTTAGAACCCCTATGAAGGATCTACTACCCCACTAGAGAATTTTCCCCTACTATCTGTCCCTGATTACACCACGCAAGTGAGGGAAAAAGTGCAACAAGGACACGGGCAGCAGTAAAGAGGGGTTGTAGCCTTCTGGCTATTGGAACTTCTAAAGCTAGGTACATGCCATTGATTTCTCTTGTCCAGCCCACAGGTTGAACAAGAAAATTCTAATAGACAGATGGAGCGTGGATAGAGGAATCTCCCCTGTTGACTATTGTATTTCGCCATTGTAGACACTGGATACCAAAACAGTGGCTTCATCTGATGGGACAACTTACCTCTCAGCTACTTCAATTTATCAGTAAACGTTTGTTCAGCCATGTGATGCTGACAGAGCCACTTACAGCTTAAACGTCAGCCAATTTAGCAAGAATCAGATGAATTTCAAGCCATATATAGCAGGTTTAAAGCAGATTTTAATAATGATAATTAAAGTGTAACATACGTGGCCAACTTAAAAGCCCAGTTGTCCGCTGGTATTACTAAAAGAAAGCCAGCTGTGGAGAAGTTTAAAACTGGACACTCATGTTACAATCTGATTGTATGACCTCTGCAATCTCTTATATTTTAGCCAACAGCTAAATAATGCAAGGACCGACTTAAATGATCTGGCTGATTTATATTCAGTCAGATAGGACCACAGGAAACATAATTGTTCGAGTTGAGTTTACAACTATAATGTAATTTTCAGAAAGTTTACCTTTATAACTGCACACTTTTCAACTTTTTTTTAACACACAAAACTGAACAGAATTTGCAGCTTTAAAGCAGTAAAAGGAAAACATTATTATTATGATTATTATGATTATTATTATTTTACTGCTTTCATTGCATTCCAAATGGCACAAAGTCTTAAAAATATAAGAAGTTAGGATTAAAAATAGTTTATGTTTGGCACTTTTCCTAAAGTCCTATGTGCTTTACATTTTTAATAATTAAAGGCTAACATGTTTTTAATAAGGTATAACATTTAGCAAATTGGTACAGATACAGTATACATACACATAGACTGATATACTAAAAGATTGATTCCTACCCTAACTGTGTTAATTTCATTCAATCAACTAGGTTTAGGTGAAATTTCTACTTTAAAAAATCCTCTGAACCTGACGGGGTAATTAAAGCAAACAACATCAAGGAAAACTTCACGTTTAGTAAATTAACCCCATAGTGTGGGAAAACATGCAGAAGAAAAAAAAAGTCTTGTACAGCTGGGTTAAAATCATGTACCAAAGTTAGTTTTGTGCCTTTAGAAGCCATAACATAAAATATATGTATAAAAAGTATATAGTACATCATACTACCAGTCTCTTAAAATAAAAAAAAGCATTTTAAAGCAGTAAAACTTACACCCAGCAGGGTCCACTTTAGAAAAAAAATTTCATTGATTGGATGGAATGCAGGTCTCATTTTTGCCCATCGATTCCCCTGGTGACCTTCTCACAGCATCAAAGCCAAGAACGAACCCAAACTGACCCCTAGCTTTATGTGCATTATTATAGTGAGAGACAGGAGCTACTTACAGTCCATGCTATTGTCTCCATGGATGTATAATAAAGAATTCTAGAACTGCTCCTGCCGAGAACACATCGTGCATGTACTATCTCTTTGCTCTTTATAGAAAAGATCTTAAAACACCTATTTTCCTGTTTTAGAATCTGTCTTCTAAGTAGAACAGGGCATCACATATTTGTTCTAATGTGTGTGTGTTTATGTATATATATATATATATATACAGTATATATATCAATTATGATATAGAAAGTGTAGTAACTCATAACAAGCAATCATTTCTTATACCATTAGTTTTACAGCAGTCAGAACTATGAAAGATGATTGCTGATTGGCTGCTCAGGGTCACTGCATTTTGCACATTACCTCATTAAATAAGCCTTACAGAAAAGCACACATGACCTGTAGGCAGTCACTGTGCCTAAACTACTGAAATGTCATCATCTCCACAGAAAGAGTCCTTACATTGTAAGGTTATATAGCCTGGACACTTCCCTACCAAGAGAGAGGTGACAACAGGATAGCAGATCCTCAAATTGTTTAAATGGCTGGACACAATTCTTTAAACTGCTTGGTGTGTCTACTACTAGAAAAATAACATCTCAGGCAATCCAAGAAATTAACCCTCTCTAATTTAAGGTCAAGAAGGAGCTTTTTTTCCCATGAGTGTGGTCAGTTATTTTCATTAGTGGTTTTGGTTTACCTTGTCCAGAATCTGCATCAATTCAATTAAAGAGAGACTGAATAAAAATAAGTTCTGTTAGCTAGTATCATGTAGTATTAACAAATCTTAATGAAACAAGTCCAATCATTCTCCTCCAAGTAAACTTTTATCTAATGATGGTCATTTTTCAGTTAAATTTTACAAATGTAGGAAGTTGCAAATGCAAATCATACAAACTACAATGTGAAAATATTTTAAAGCAAAAAAAAAAAATAATAATAAATATATATATATATATATATATATATATATATAATGTCAAAATATGTAAATTGTAATAAAATGAAACTGCAGATTATTTTACAACAGTAAGTAGTCAATGAGAATATAAGAGATGCCTTATTATACAATCGCTAGAAGTATTGTATTAATGTATGTATGCTGGATGCTAAGATTTCCAGATGATGCCTCGAAATGCCTAAAATGAATCATTAATATACAGAGAGTAAAAATCCCTCTACACAAACATGGGTTAATGTTTTATGTCTGGTAAAGAAGTCTTGTACCTAATAGTCGCTGCAGAACAGCTAGCAAGCATAAAGCAAACACATCTACAAGAAAGTTATTTGTGCACACAATACATATTTCATCCAAAAAAACCCCACTGGTTTGAAAACCTGAATTTAAACAATGTAAATCTTACCTCGGTGTTCAAAGCATATCTACTGAGCAGGAGAGTGAAAAAGAGAAGAAAGGGAAAAAATGCTATTTACACAAATAATAGTAACCCAGATACATCCAGCAGGATGGAAGAAATAGGTCCTTGCAGTGCAATCATGTCTCTCTAGATGTATAAAAGTATTTTACCACCCTTTGCAACAAATCGGGAATGAGACCATGGACTCCTGTGTGCTGCTGCTGAGGAATTTCATGTCAAAGTCAACTTCTCAGGCAGTCTCCTGGGAACTGCGCTGTGCACATTCTCATGAAGGGTGTGAAAATCAGATTTTCTAAAATGGATCAGTAATTCTCAATGAAGGGGACAAAGATCGATAAATCTTTGCTAAGTAGATTGTAAAGGAAAAAATTATTCTTGTGGTGACAGTGCATTAGGGCTTTGCAAACAATCTCAATAAACTAAAGACATTCTATTTTTCCCAGAGCTTCTTTGCACTACAGATATATAGTTTTTTTGCTTTAATAATCTATAATCATCATGCAGTACTTATGTATGTGAAGTCATAAAAAATTGTTCTTGTTGGCTCTGTAAAAGGTATACACAATGCTAAGCCCTTCTTTAGAGATTTCATGAGTTACATATAGTACATTGTTTTACAAAACTCCAAAATCATTAAAGCTGAAGTTTAGCTAAAAACGATGTTCAGGCTTCTGCAGAAATCCTCACTGCAGGGCTGCCTTGTCCTGCTGCTGAACTTCTGGCACTGTGGGGGTTAACAGCTTTAGGTTTTAGGTCCTCAGCTGCATTAACCATGATCCAATGGGTATATCCCCCTCCTGCCCTCTCATTCATTGAGAAAAATTCTTTCACTGGTCTTTCACTGGTCATTAGGCCTGGTTACCACCTATGAAGTTTGCTTTTAATCCATTTCTGCAGTGCTTTGTTGGAGTGCATTTTGCAATTTTTATATGCGCGTTTTGATGTGTTTCACTGTTTTATGCTTTTTTTTGGCCAATTTGTTGTTAGGCAGATTAAAAAACGCAAAACACATCAAAAACAAATTAAAAAACGCATAATTAATGCACTATATTATTTTCTGCAGCATGTCTATTGAACCAAAAGCACACTGCTTTGCATTTAAAAAAGTCACTGACCATTTCCAAAAATGCAGCAGCTGAAAAAAGCATAGAATGTGAATGTGTCCCACTGAAAACCATGTTAAATGGACTGTAGTGCTTTTCTGCAAAAAGCACCAAAAAATACATATGTGCGAACCAGGCCTTAGAACACTGCCTGTAAAGTGATCTGTGAATGGGGTAGAGTCTGATCAGTCACAGGATACCCTTCCCCATTCACAGATCATGGCATAGGCATCAGAACTTTTCTCAGTGGAGGAGGGGGCGTGTCCCTGTCCCCTGTTCAGCCACAGGAAGAGGACAGGGTAGCCCTGCTGGGAAGATTTCTATAGAATCCAGCAGCTTGTACATTGTGGGACATTTAACTAAAGCTGTAGAGGAAAATAATTTCTAAGCTAAACTTCAGCTTTAAAGTGTTACTAAACCCTGGACCCTGCATTCACTATATCTGGTCTCCCACAGTACACAGAACATAGAAATACAATTATTTTAGTAAATATAAACTGCTATATACCTTTTCTCATCAGCAAATTTGGAAGGGGCGTTTGGCTTAATGATTTGGTCCGGGTTGAGCAACGACTGGGGGGATGCCCAGGCCATTTGGATTGCTTATTAGGCTGCATATTTTGATTTTTCTGGGGAGTGGTGAAGGAATCACATTGAAGATTGTCTCACCCATCTGGATTTACATACAGTAGCTGAACTGCACCTACAGTACAGTCTCACATTCATCCTGTAGAATTTGTATAGTTATACTGTATATGATTTATGTTTACAGTTATCAATTTGCACTAGCACTTTCATTATTTGTTTCATTGTTTTTCACTAGCACTTTTTTTCTTTTAAATTAGTTTTATTGAAAAAAAGTACACGCTTCATGAGGTAAAGAATACATACACAATACAGAATGTCAATGATGCATAACGAAGGCATGTTATAAAAAGGATACAACATTTTCAACGGAACAATATCTCAAATACATTCTCTAAGCTTGAAAAGTGTAGAGGAAAAAATATATATATATATATACAGTACATAGAATTATAAAACAGCGCAGGGGAACACCTGCATGCATAAACTTCAAACAAGTATAAACTATGTAGTTAATACACTTTCCATCACCCATCGAATTGAACAATAGAGGAAAAAATAGTGCAGTTGCCAGAGAGCCCTCTATGCCCATAAGCATCAAAGTTCAAAACTATTCTAAACTGAGTCAGAGATCAAAGCTAACAGAGAATTGCTTGTGCCTTGATTGTCTAACCATGGGCCCTACACTTTATGAAACTTGCTAGGACTTCCCCTTGCCTCATACGTTAATTTATAAAGGGGCAGTGCCTGATCATTAAGCTTTTTCCATAACCCAAGATGAAGGACCTCTGTTCGGGTCCAGTGCAGAGCAGTAGTTTTCCTTGCATGGTAAAACAGCAAGCAAAGGAAATGTTTGGTCACTAAGGAGATCTCCAGTTCCTCAAATATACCTAGAAGACACCATTTGGGACAACATACATTGGGTAGATCAAATGTTTCTGCAACAAATGCTGTAACTTGTGACCAGAAGGGACGGATCCTATTGCAGCTCCAAACCATATGTAAAAAATGTCCCATCTCACATTCACATTTATGAGAAGATTTTTTAAGCATATGAAACAAACGCGTTGGTGTGTAATAAATTCTATGCAGATAATGTAGCTGGATAAGCCTACCTTTGGCCGAGATAACTGTACTGGCATGGGAAGTAAATATTTCCTGCCAGTTTTTATCTGTAAGATCTGGAATATCCCCCAACCACCTATTTTGCATATTAAATAATGACCTCGGTTGACAATCCATAAGCAAGGCATAATAAGAGGAGATAAGACCTGTATGATCAGGTCTGAGAAGGGTGTGTTCTAGCTGGGTATTACTAAGGGAAACATTCCGTAGGCCAAATTGGAATCCCACTGTGTGACGGAGCTTTTGCATAATAGAATGACCACTGTAGCGGAATATGCAGCTCCCATCAAAGTTGCTCAAAAGACCTGATGATACCATCCTCATCTAATTGGCGTAAATATGCCCACCGCAGACCACAGGGAAGTAAGAGGAAATTAGGCAATTTGGGATTATGCCAGTAGGGTTGATTAGGAGAGCACAAGTGACTTTCTTCCTCCAGCAAATTCGAACATTGGGTATAGATTCGAAGGGACATCTTGATAATTGCAGTACCTTGTGTTATTGGCAAAGAGTGCCTATTCAAAATATTGGACAAGGTTTTGTATGAGGAGACTATAGCAGCCTCCGTGGCAGTAGAAGCATTATTAAGTTGTGGAAATAGCCACCAGTGTACATAAATGAGTTGGGCTGTAAAATAGTACATACAAAGGTTAGGAAGAGCCAAACCTCCTTTATTACTTGGCAATTGTAGGATGGCCAGTGACATTCTAGGGGATTTGGGATACCACAAAAACTGGTGAGAATTGAGTCAATCTCATTGAATATTCATTTAGGGATATAAACAGAGGAGTTTACCAAGATAAATACACATTTAGGAAGAAAGACCATTTTGAATAAATTCACTCAACGCATCAGAGAGGGGACGTTTGACCCATTGTGTAGTTTTAGAACGGAAGGAGGGAATACAGGGGTTCAAGTTATTTTCATAAAATCATGATAAAGGGAGTTGAATATCAATACTTAACTTTAGATGTAATCTGCAGTGGGCAATCCGGTGGTAACGTGAAAGCGGGAGTCTCGTCCATTAAAAAAATGTGTGATTTAGTCCAGTTAAGCTGAAAACCAGAGAATTGGCCAAAACATTTAATTAAATGAAGGACCTGAGACAAGTTTGTTTGTGGGTCTGCAAGGTATAGGAGCATATTATGTGCATAAAGCAAGACACATTCTTCCAAAGGGCCTACTGGAATTCCCCGAACCACTGAAGAGGTCTGCAGCAGCTCCACCAAAGGCAGGGGGGGCAAATAGTAGGGGAAAAAGAGGGAACCACTGCCTGGTACCTCTGTTTATGGAGAAGGGATCTGAAATATGATCATTAACTCTTAAACGAACTGAAGGATGTGTATACAAAATGCGTATCCATGTTAGAAAAACGTCTCGAAAACCACATTTTTGCAGTACCTAAATTAAATAAGGCCATTCTAGAGTCGAACGCCTTATGTGTGTAGAGAGACACCAAAGCTCTAGGGGCAGTCAGGACATTCGGCATCTAAAGATTTGTGAAAAATTTACAGAGATTAATATTAGTGATCATCCAGGGATGAACCCAGTTTGATCTGATTTTACATGTGAAGCAACTGTATTGAGATGCTGAGCCAAAAGTTTTGAGAGGATTTTTAAATCAATGTTAATCAGTGATATAGGTCGAAAGGATTCACAACAAATGAGATACAGTATTTAGGTTTAGGAATTAAAACTATTAACGCCTCTCGCATTGATGGGGGGAGTGTCGTGTCCTCTAATATGCCTCAGTATAAGATTTGTAGATGAGGTACAAGGTATTCTCTTATGAGCCACATACCATTCAATAGGAAATCCGTCCAGGTCAGGGGTCTTATGTTGGGCAAATGTGCCAAGAGTTTTGTCAATCTCCTCTGTGCCTGATATAATAACTTCTTCTGAGTTTTATTGGTTAAGGCAATGTTGTAGGACCTCTGGGCATCTTTCCATACTGATGCTCTCTATCAGCCACCTTTTGAGACAGCTCAGACAAAGTAGTGTCATTAGCTCTCTTCAGCGCGCATACCCCAGACATGTAAGAGCCCCTCATCATCGCCTTAAATGTGTCCCATTGGAGGCCTGTGGGGTCCCCTGCCAATAAGCTCCCATGTCATCTCAACATTTGTAAAGCACCATGGGGTCCCCAAGCCAGAAAGGAGACAAAGCCAGGCACGTAGACAAGGAGTACAGGCCGATCTAAGCTGGAGCTCCAATGGGGCATGATCAGGCAATGCTTTGGGGAGATAGCAGACTTCCAAGACCTGGGGTAAAGAAGCTGGAGTAGTAAAGACCATATCCAAATGTGAAGAAGTACCGTGAGAGCACAGGAGTAAACTTTTTGATCTGGATATTTCCATCTCCAGATATCTACAAACCCATGGCCATGCGCCCAGTCTTTCTAAAAAGTAGAACGAGTGTTAGCACTTCCCAGCCTATCAAGCGAGGGATTCCAAATTGCATTGAAATCTCCTGCAATAATAATAGTTCCCTTAGCCATCTGAAGCAATTTAGCAGAGCATGCTGAGAGCCGCTGAGGGTCAAAAGGTGGGGATAAATAAATATTAACTGAAGTATAATGGGTATCTTAATAGCTGATTACTAAACTTAGGTAGTAGCCCTGTGGGTCTGTACAAACCTCCTCTATCTGAACTGACAAGGCATTTGTAAGTAAAATAGAAACTCCTCTGGAATAGGAAGAGTATGTGGCATGAAATGCATGGGCTACATGTGGTCATTTGAAGGCTAGTACTCTAGAGCCCATTAAGTGGGTCTCTTGAAGAAAAATAATTTGAGCCCCATTTTTCTTCAGGTGCGAGATAACAAGCAAATTATTAATTTTAGAGATCAGACCCCAAATGTTCCAAGATACCAGCGTTACTTGCATAACGCTTTGATACCGAAAAAACCTGACTGGGCGAGTGGCCACCTAGCCACCTAGCTAAGAGCATGATCGATTTACAAACACCTGGGTGACAAAGACAATACCTGTAGGGTATACAAAAACAGAAACCTCCAATCCCCCCCCCAGCCCAACCAGAAAACATACAGCAGGATTTTTCCCAAAACCTGTAGTACCATTAGGGGGCATGCCCCTAGATCTCCCAAGAGAAATCCCAGTAAGGGTACAATAGGCAAAACAGTATAGAAGAAAACATCTCCCTAAAGAAAGGGTAAACTTGAGAAACATCAATGAATGAGAGCAGAAAATGTCAACATCATAAACTGGCAGCACTTAAAAATGCATATTTGGGACACAGCAATTTCAATCATGAATATAAAAAGCAAGGAACACCGTCAGAGGGACAGCATCATGTTCTCGACATACGAGAGAAAAACAAAGATTTTACACCAAGCCATCAAGCCAAGCACAGGCAGTCTCAGGAGTAATGAAGAAGTGTGCTTTTCCATCACTGACAACTTGGAGTTTCGCTGGATAGAGCATACCATGTGGAAGATTCCTATCACTCAGCCTCCTTTTTAGTGTGGTGTAGGCAGCTCTATGCTTCTGTGTAGCCTCGGAAAAATCCGGGAAGATGGAGATATGGTTCCTATTAAAGCTCAACTCATCCAAGGTGTGGACTGCACAAAGAATTCGGTCTCTATCTTTTAAGTGTAAAAGCTTAATGAGCAGAGGCCAAGGGGGGGCTCTGGAGGGCAACGGGCGTAATGGTACCCTATGGGCCCTTTCAATGGCAAATGGAGAAGACAAAGTGTCCGACGGTATTATGTGCTTAAGCCAGTTCTCCATAAAACCCTCTGGATCCCTGCCCTCAGATCCCTCCGGGAAGCCCATGAAGTGCAGATTGTTGTGCCGCAGTCTGTCCTCTAAATTGATCAGTTTAGCTGCATGATCCGAGGTAGAGTACTGCAGAGAGCGGACATCGGTGTACAAAGGAGCTGTGGCATCCTCCATATCTAATACGCTGTTCTACATTAGTCACCCAACCACAGAGTTTTTGCATATCATGTTTAAGAAAGGACAGGTCCACTTTGACTGAATCAATTTGAGCAGTAAGGGTATCCTGACAAGTATAATTGGCTTCCATCACATGTTTAAGGGTCAGTTCCACCCTCCTGAGGTGGGTTAGAAGGATCAGGAGAAGTTGTGGGAGAAACAGGAGCAGGCATGTAGATGTCACTATAGGTGTCCCCCTTCTATTCTCCCCACTTCATCCAATGCTGAGTAAACTGAAGCTCAGCTCCCCCTGCATGACTTCTCAAAGGGGAGGAGGGAGAGTGCTCAGCAAAATGTTCCCTAATGGTACAGGGAGCTTTGGGCTTCAGGCTGGCTGCGTTTTTTCTATAGGGGGGGCTCCATCACTCACCACTGTTTTCTTGTGCTTCTACCATTGTGATAGGGCACATGAAGCCGACAGACCACCGCCATCTTTGGAGCCAGAGGGGAGCTGAGGAGAATGATCCCCTATTAGCTTGAGCACTCCATGTGTCCCAGAAGGCAGGTGGAAAGTAGAATGTCGGGTTGCTTTGTCCACAGGATCAGCAGTGAAGGATTGATGCCGCTGGAGCTTCTCACAGAGCACTCCACTTCTTTGGTGCTATTTTGCAAATATATATATTGTAGATTTCGTTTTATCCATTATTTATTGCTCATTTACATATTTATTTTGGTTGTTTTTTATGTCATTTATGAAGTGCTGCACTATTTGTTTGCACATAAAAATAGACATACACACAGTTTAGAGTGAACTATTTTGGTTATATTGAGATATAATGTAGGCACAGTAAAACAACGGGAAAGTATTCACATAAGTTAATAGCTGTCGTGCTAGTAACTTCAAGTAAAGGTCAAAACATAGAATAATCTCAATCAGTTCTAGAGGTCCTGAAATTAAGAATTTAAATGGTAGCCCCAGTCCTAAGATGCTTCTTCCGCAGTGAGTCAAAAAAACTATCAAGCATAGAGGCTACCTCACTTTGGGCTCTCAGTGGCTGAGGGGTGAGTCTAATTCTAAGGAAAAGAAGAGCTCTTCAATTAAGTAGACTAATGTTCCTTTAACAGCAGTGTCTGATCTTCTGTGCACTAGATGGGGCCCTACTTGGTGCACATAAGGATTCAAATCCTCCTGGAGGCAAAGTGTAAAAGTTCCTTAATAGAGGGTGAACACAAAGGAAAGGAGCTGCCCCCCTAAGTGATGTTGGATTTAAATAGTATCCCTTTGGCACACACAGGGTGAGATGTAACATTTGGCAAGAAGTAAAAATGGGCAAATCACACTTCTGTGGAAATGGGTTCTTCCTTAGACCACCAGTGGCAAACTGCAGCCATGTAGGAGCTCCTTGGCGAATGGGCAGACTGTAATGGGAGTAATAATACAGCTGGGCCTGCAGTGGGCAGATGGTGCAGTAGGCCTTTGTGATTGGATATGCTGGAACTGTAATAACAAGTAGGCTGAACAACTTGGGCCTTAACACATGTAACTTGAGAAACAATAGTAATTAAGCTGAGTAGAAAATAACTGGATTTTGTAATGTCATGTGCAACTTACAGTAGATAGCTTGAGGATGGAATTTTGTCACCCAATCCATGGTCTCAGTCAGGTTGCAAATGAGGAACCCCATTTCCTTGTAGATTCCTTCTTCAGAGATCACTCTGGACAGCATCACTCCAGCACACCTGCTCGCAGGGATGTCCGCCAGACTTGTCAGTGGTGTCAGCAGTGTCAGCGGTCAGCAACTCTCCCTCTCTCCTCCACTTTCTGCGGTCTGTCCCAGCTTCCTCACAGTCTTCTCTTCCACTTCCTGTCCTCCACTTCTTGGGTTTCTGTATTTATCTGCCCCCATATCCACCAGCTCTTCTGGGAAATGTAGTTTGTTACCACCATGTCGGACAGTGAAGTCCTGCAATCAGCCTACAAATCCCACAAAACTCTTCAACAGAGTCTGTATAACTGGGCTGCAGGACACTGTCATCTTGTGTCCATTTAACATCCATTTAACATCTTGTGACCAACACCCCCTCGCCCCTCCCCTCCATCCATGCTATTTTTAATATTAGGGATTAGGCTTCCATTGATTTCAAAGGGGTTTTGGTTCATCATCCGAATTTGATTGAAATTCACTGAACCTTGCTCAAACATAATATAGCTATGAGGAAATATTAGAGGAACTGAGTTTATTCTCTTGAGAAGAGGGGATTAAGGGGGGGGGGGTATGATCAATATGTATAAATACATCAGTGGTTCATATAGTGAACTCAGAGTAAAGTTTTTCACCCTGAGGTCATCACAGAGGACAAGGGGGCACACTTTACTTCTGGAGGAAAATAAATTTAATCTCCAAACGCGGAAAGGTTTCTTCACAGTAAGAGCTGTGAAAATGTGGAATAGACTCCCTCATCACAAACATGGCCTATCCCATTCTATTGAGTGTTACCTCCTGAGCTCGCAAACAGGTCTCATATCTGCATTGATACCAAGCCAAAGCAGCTCTTAAAGCCAGCAGAAAGCTATTTTTCAAATCTGGAAATAAGTGTGACCTGATCCTGGCTTAATCTCTTCAGGAGCTCCACTTGGCGACGTATGACCCTAAGATTTCTCGTCCCTATGGCCCAAACGTTCTGAGAGTTTTACTCTTCCCTTTATAATTTACAGACAGGTACCCCGACACAGACACAACTTGATAAATATGTGACTTCCTCCAATATGCCTAGACTCCTGACTCCTATTCAGGGTGAGTTGGAAGCACCCATAACCCTGGAGGAACTCCAGGTAGTAGTGAGCACCAAAATGGGCAAATCCCCAGGGCCTGATGGCTTTACTTTGCAGTATTACAAGCTTTTGTTACCACTTTAGGTACCTACATGGTCAAAATGTTAAATGCACTCGGCACCTCAGCATCATTTCACCCAGAGTCTTCGAAAGCTCATGTGTCTATCTTACCCAAAGAAGACAAGGATCCTGATTCTGATAGAACTGCTAAACATAGACCTGAAGCTGTTAACTAAAATACTAACCACCTGACTCTGGCTTTATCCCCACCCATAAGGTACGTAATAACGCAGTCAAGGTATTAAATCTCATCCATGTGGCCAGTCAGAACTGTACTCCATGAGTATCTCTGGGAACAGATGTGGAGAAAGCATTTGACTGGGTAAACTGACAAATTATCTTCACCATCTTGCGTTACATTGGGCTGGGGGACATGCTCCATTGGATTTCTAGCATATACTCCTTGCCGAAGGCACAGGATAATATTAATGGTGTTCTGTTAGAGCCCTTCCCCATTACCAATCAGACCAGACAGGAGTGCCCTTCATCACTCCTTCCTTTTGCCTTTACACCCAAACCTTTTCTGTGTAAGGTCTGGCTTAATCATGATATCACAGGTCTTTGAGTGGGGTCTCCCAGTATAATGTTGATATGCTGATGATATGCTTTTCTCCGTGACTAACCTGACTTTGTCTCTACCTAATCTTTTTCATGAATTTTATCTCTCTCTGGGGCTTTGTCTCACCTTAAGATCAATTTGACTAAATGAGAAGGGATGGGAGTGGCGGTAACGCAACCCTTACTTTGGACAGTAAAGCTCAGTTTTAAATTTAAATGTATGGAAATGGCTTTTCAAAATACTTGGGAACTTATGTTCTAGCCAGTTTGCCTCACACTGTCGACCTTAAATTCCCTCCACTCTTTAATACCATTCGAAAACTCTTGGCGACATGGCACCATGGTTTGCACTCTTGGTTCAGATGCTGTAATATTATCAAAATGTACATTTAGAAATGTTTATACCTATTTCAGGCCATTGCCAGTCCCTTTAGTTATCTCAAGCATGTCCACAACCTTCTCACCGAATTTATATGGACCCATAAATGACCCCAGCTCCACTGATGCTTGTTGACACTACCTAAGCAATTTCGAGGCTTGGAGGTCCATGACCTCCATAAATATTATCAGGCAGCCTATACGGGCTGCTTAATTGACAGGTGCAGTCATGTGGTTACTAAACTTTGGCCACAATTAGAACAGGTTTAAAGCTGGACACTGCTGGACAGATTACCATGGTGCTATGGGGTTCTTCCCCTCACCCTCAAGACTCATCCATTGGTGGAACCTACGAAATGCATATGTTTCTAATTTTTTTGCTGCCACTGAATCTTCTTCTACGTAGTCTCCATTTTTCCCTGTTTTTGGCAATCCCTTTAAGAGGGAGCCTTTCGCTCATTACTTGAGTCAAGGCGTTATCAGGCCTCCCATTTTCAGGTAGCAGATGCTTGGCTCTCTCTACAGATTTTGATGGATGCTGCTGGCCTTTTCCACCTGAACTGGTGAACTACATTACTTTCTGTGCTCCTTACCACCTCTGCAAAATTACAGCCACCGCTTGACTACACTGGAGAAATTCTATTCTGACCTGGGGGGCACTGCCCCATATACTTTTAATATACTGGCAGCCCATATACTGGTAGCCCCATCAAGTTTTTATCAACCACCTTTTCTTGACAAATATGGATTGCATCTGTATCTAGGTCAGACCTTTAGTGAAACTCAGAGGACTAACATTCTTAGGCTTTTCTTAAAGTCCTCGATCTGTACAATAGTCCAAGAAATCAATTTTAGGATCCTTCCTCGGTGGTATAATACTCCTTCTCTTTTAGTCAGAAGGAATGGGGAACATTTGTTACCTATCTTTTGGTACTGCCCAAAACTCATGAGGCATTGGAACGAGGTCCAGAGGATCACTCAAAAATTTAGCAATTATGATGTTCCGGATAACTCTTCCTCTTGCATGCTTCCAATATACCTTCCAAGATTTATAAGAAGTCAGAGCTTTGCCATCTTCTCAGTGTTGCCAAATCTTGTATTCCCCTTACTTGGAAAAGCGCACAGCCACTATCCGTTGGACTCTGGCTCAAGAAGGTCGAAGAAATTAACCTAAAGGAAGACCTAGTACTTATTTCACAGCATAAATGAATAGTGTACTAAAATATTAGATATAATAAAATATTACTGTGCTAAAATATTAGCTTTGAGAAGTATTTCTACTCCAAGGAGAGTAAACATCTCTTTGGGTGAGTTTTACTGGATGATAATGCATTTAGTATCCTGCCCTGGATCATGCCAACCATGCTGCAGTTACCCCCCTACCCCTCACCCTTTTTTTCTCTTCTCTCTTCTCCCCTCAATTTCTCTCTCCTTTTTTCTGCTTCCTTCATTTCTGTCGCCCCATCTTTTTCTTATATGAAAACAGCGCAGTACCCTTTTTTCTACCTTTGGATTTTGTGAAATTTGTTTTCTTTGTAGTGAGATATGAACATCCATAGGCAGATAGTTTGAGGTCACTTATGGATACTAAAGGATTTGATTTTCATGTTGTTCGGACTTTCTGATATTTACACTATGTGACCTAGTCAGGTCGACAGTTCAGCTCTGCCATCTTTTGTCTATCACTAATTAGTATGACTGTCATATTTACTTAGTGATGGTATACTGTGTGTACTTTGTTCTCATGGCTGTACCTTATGTATCTCATGTCTTTTGGCATCTTTTTGGATACTGCCTTTCCTAAAATAAATAAATTGTAAACAAAAACTGACAGGGGTTATATTCTTTTCTTACTCTATCAAAAACAGTAGGGTGTTAAAATTTCAGACAGATAATGGAGTGCCAAGCCATGGACGGAATTATAGGTGGGAATGGGGATTTCAAAGTCAATGTAAAACCAGTCAGGTATCCAGCAGGTATCCAGTGTAATAAATCAAAGATAGGAGTAATAAGGTCACTTGCACTAGACCAAGTCAGAATTCTGGCTGCCAAAGTTTGGACAATAGCCTATTTTGTGTGTTTTTAGATACCTCAACAGGTATAGCATTACAGTAGTCAAGTCAGGAGAACACGAATGTATCGACAAGCTTTTCAGCTAATGTTTCTCAGGTGAAAGAAGAGCTCAGAGCTTAGCAAATGTGTTGAAAGTTTCACATTTTAAGGAATACCTAATCACCATCAAGGAAAATAAAAATAGAATAAACATATTTGCTTGTACATGATTGGATGATGGAAGTCAGCAGAGCTTCACCTAATTCACTATGCTCCAAGGACAATTCTCTGGCAGGATGCAACTTCACTTGCAAAGGGAACAGGCAACTTGCCTTTGACAAATTAACTCCATTCTGTACACATGGATCTTTTGTTAAGATAGTGTTAAAAATCACCTCTAGCTTTCTCAAATTAGACTGGAGTTCAAGTGCAGTACCATCAACAGATAGTTAGAGGTTTGGCTTTACAAACTTGATGGGGGGGGGGGGGGGTGCCAGTTAGTTTGACTATATAGTTTATTGTTTAGTTGAATGACATTTATAGTCATCCAAGTTTTTATTACGACAGGTCAGCAACAAGGTGAGAACAAATTGTTATTGTCATTATTATAAATGCAGAGTAAAAAGTGACGAACAACAGTAACATATTTCAGTCAAACAAGACCTTAGTGATAGTTATTTGCAGTTCCACAACAGTTATATAGTGATCAGCCCCTTCACATGACACAAATGATTGATAAATTGGAAACATCTGACTCAATCAAAGAGAGAAGTAGCCAAAAAGAGAGAAATAAAGAATGGTACATCTAATACAAAGATGATACTATATACAAAAAAGAGGGGAAATTGAAGAGACAAAACCAAATAAATAAATAAAATGGATAGAAAATGACACACAGAAAAAGTACTTTTACCCCTGTGCATATCAAGATCCCACCTAAGATTTAACCAATTTAATTAATGGGGTGATCTGGTTTGTAACCTGTGTATCCATTGTGCCTCTTTTTGTAATAGTTTGTGGTGCTTATTGCCTCTTCTAGGGAAAGCCAGCACTCTATCAATCCCACAAAATCTAAATTAAGTAGTGTCACCATCATGAAAGTCTCTGAAATGTCTGGATACACTAGAGATCTGTTTTGCTTGAAAGTTTCTAGAGTCACAAAAATCCAATTTGTTTTCTTACATATTGTACAGCCCACATACTGTAAATGACAACATGTTCAGTAAATGAGATGCACAAAATATGCAGTGCCACAATTAACATAGTGTAAGATTTTTGCCTCGAGGTTGAGGCAAAGAATAGGTGAATCTATCAGACTCAAATCTTTCCAAGCCTGTTAATGAATAATTAGGCTAAAGTCAAAGTTCTGGGGAGACTGCCTTCATTGACTTCTTGTGGTTATAATACCAGGGAGCAGAACTGGAAAAAGAGACAGTTTAACTTTTAGAGGAGCAAAGCAGAAGTTGAAAAACCACCATAGAGGAAATGTAAATATATTATCATCAAGAGGGTCGAAGAAAAAGCAAGATTGGGAGAAAATAACTGAATTTGCAAATTTGGGCTGATCAATAGAAATTCAGTTGCAGTAATTTACAGAGTGGTACAGATAAGCATTAGAAACCAAGAAATTCCAGATAGAAAAAAATAGTTAGGTGGTCAGAGAGTCCTAGGTTAAGGGAAGAGGACTGGGACACAAAAGAGTGCTTATGCACATGGAAGTCTCCAAGCCTAAGATTTTTCTTAAAACTGTGGCATACAAATGAAAATAGATCAGCAAATTCACCTAAGGCGGCTTTACAAGGCTTGGGAGGTTAGTAAACAGCAGCAATATTAGAACAGTGGAATACCACCTGCAGTGGAGAAAGCAGACTGCGCCTGCCTATAATTTGATTAAAATAGAGACCATTATTTTGTCTGTGCCAGGTTTCATTTAAAGTCCAAATTATGTTTTGCAATAAAGTCAGATATTAGTAGAGACTTGCTATTACAGAGTGTTTAGGGATGCTGATCTGGTAGGCGTCAGAAGTTCTAGGAGAAGTGAAGTGTAGTCCAGAGGAGGCAGTGAAAGCAACCTTTTCAGGATGGTGCCCTTGTGAGATAGTCTTGTAATCTTGCAAGAAATTTACAAGAAAAAATAAAATTAAGATAACAACATTGAAATTGTTATGAGGAGCAGTAGTCAAGTGCTGTGAGGAGCTGCAGGCTAACAGTCCAGCATCGTATCATGACTGGAAGTGCTTTAGTTGTCAGTTTTAGAATTTGGCTTTCAGGAATCTACATTTTAAAGCCTTTCTTGCAGAGAAAGGTTTGGTCTGTTAAAGACTTTCAGTATAGTTTCAAGTTTAACTACAAAAAGATTCCTGGATGAGGAAAGCTTTACAATTAAGCCCCGATTCACACCAGTGCAACTTGTCATGTGATTTGACAGCTCCAAATCACACTCTATTGTCAGCAATGGAACCGTTCAAATTTGTGCGACTTTGACTCTGTCGGAGTCGCAGCGAATTTGAAAGTAGTACCTGCAGTATTTTTGGTTATTTCAGGTGCGACTTGCATAGACATCTGTGCATGAAGTTGCACAGATGTCAGGCAAGTCGCACCTGAAATCACACTGACCTTCGGCTTTGAAATTTTGCTACATCAAATGAAGTAGCACAATTTTAAAGTCGCATTCAGTGTGAACCAGGGCTTAAAGAGGTAGTAAAGTTATACAATCTCAAATAAGATGTACAATCTCAAGATGTACTGCTCAAAAAAATGAAAGGAAAGCTTTTTCATCACAGTATAGCAAGTCAGTTAAACTCCTAGGATATTGAATTGGTCAGTTAAGTAGCAGAGAGGGTTGTTAATCAGTTTCAGCAGCTTTGGTGTTAATGAAATTAACAACAGGTACACTAGATGGGCAACAACGAGACAACCCCAAAAACAGGAATGGTTTTACAGGTGGAGGCTAGGGTCAGTGTCACTACTGGTAGCACAAGGTGATACCTGGACCCTAGAGAGGTTGTACAGGCAGTCCAACTCCTCCAGGAGGGCACATCAACGTGCCTTTGCCAGAAGGTTTTCTGTGTCTCCCAGCACAGTCTCAACGGCATGGAGGAGATTCAAGGAGACAGGCAGTTATTCTAGGAGAGCTGGACAGGGCCGTAGAAGGTCCTTAACCCATCAGCAGGACAGGTATCTGCTCCTTTGTGCAAGGAGCAGCAGGATGAGATCTGCCAGAGCCCTACAAAAATCACCTCCAGCAGGCCACTGGTGTGAATGTCTCTGACCAAACAATCAGAAACAGACTTCATGAGAGTGGTCTGAGAGCTTGACGTCCTCTAGTGGGCCCTGTGCTCACTGCCCAGCACCATAAGGCTTAATTGGCATTTGCCACTGAACACCAATTTGCAGGTCCGCCACTGGCACCCTGTGCTTTTCACAGATAAGAGTAGGTTCACCCTGAGCACATATGACAGACGTGAACAGGTCTGGAGAAGCCCTGGAGAATGTTATGCTGCCTTCAACATTACTCAGCATGACCGTTTTGGTGGTGGGTCAGTGATGGTCTTGGAAGGCATATCCATGTAGGGATACACAGACCTCTTCAGGCTAGACAATGGCACACTAACTGCCATTAGGTATCAGAATGAAATCTATGGACCCATTGTCAGACCCTACTCTGGTGCAGTGGGTCCTGGATTCCTCCTGGAGCTAAACAATGCCCGGCCTCATGTGGCAAGAGTATGCAGGTAGTTCCTGGAAGATGAAGGAATTGATACCATTGAAAGGCTCCCATGCTCACCTGACCTAAATCTAAAATAACACCTCTGAAATATCAAGTTTTAGTCCATCCAATGATGCCAGGTTGCACCTCAGACTGTCCAGGAGGTCAGTGATGCCCTGGTCTAGATCTGGGAGGAAATACCCCAGGACATCATCCGTCATCTCACTAGGAGCATGCTCCAACATTGTCAGGCATGCATACAAGCATGTGGGGGGCCATACAAATTACTGAGTACCATTTTGAGTTTCAGCAAAATGGACTAGCCTACTGCATCATTTTTTCACTTTGATTTTTGGGGTGTCTTTGAATTCAGTCCTATATAGGTTGATAATGTTCATTTCCATCAAACGATGGGGGATCCATACATTCCTAACACATATCTTATAATAGTGTCGCACATATAACCCATAAAACATCCAAAACATGTGGTAATTAAACACTTAGTGAATACAATAAATGCAACTTAAAAGTTCTTCATGTGTCATATTATCATTGCTTCTATGATATATTCCCACAGCAGGTGCTCTTTATTCATTATATCCACATATATTCTTAAACGCGCTCCTTCACCAGAGACATATGTATATACTCTCACCTCCTTATATGACCCAAATTGAATAGGTCAAATACCGCCTTTCCCTTTTAACCCTGGTAGGTATACTCTATAGATGGCTCCACTCTCCTGCTCACTCTTTTGCAATCTGTCTCGTCTCCTCTTTATCCCATATATCCTCCGCATATGTAAACAGAAACGCTTGCCATAATGTAGTATTAAATATAGCGTGATTTATTAAAAAATATAAAGTGCACTCACATTTAATCAAATACTTATTTCCCTCATAAACATGCAAATCAGTACATAATTTGTTAGACATGCATTTCTTTTGAATTTTTTGTTGCTATTCTGTCTCTCTGTGTTACAATACACCTACCATTCGATTTTTAGACTTATCATTTCTTTGTGAGTGGGCAAACATTAAAAATCAGCAGGGGACCAAATACTTATTTCCTTCACTAGTTCAAGGGAGAAGTAGTTGGGTATTGCATCTGACCGCCCTCTCCCTTCTTTGGCCCAGGGGGTATAGAAGTATTCACATTGTCCAGTTCCTATAGCTTTAAAGGTTGAAGCTGCTTTCAGTCCTTACGCTGGGCTGGCTCCTTCCCTGCTGATAGGTTGTCTTTCCCCGGTAGACTGTGGGACAGTGGAGGTCCTTCTGTCCAGCTTCAGCCTGTAGGCAAACCCCCTCCTCCATGGTCCCCTCCCAGGCTCCACACCAACAGCTCTTCCTCACTCCATATGCCACCAGACTCCCCTGCTGACCAGGTTCTCTCATATTTAAGGGCTGACCTAGCCACCATGCCAGGTCTCATGCCTGGAGATTGGCCATATTCCCATAAGTATGCAGATCAACCCCTCCTCACGCCTGCCCACTGCTTTATTAAACGTTTCCAAGTTTCTAGAGCAGGGGGAGGTATCAAAGAATTGACCTGCAGAGCTCTTTAGCCTTAACCTGAGGTAACCTCTCTGACCAACCCTCAGGCTTCTAGCAAGCCTCTAACTATGCACACAAGAACTATCTTACACTAGAGTACATTAAATACAGACATCATCAAACAGTTGTTTCGGGCTGCTTGGCACTTAGCAGTTAAAGGCATTACATTCATGAATTTGTGATGTGGATTTTGGAGGTACCCAAATTGGTGAGCCAGTCAGCTTAGCATGAAACAGAAGAAAAGGATACAAAACCCTACTTTAAAGAACTCTAAAATGCAGTGGTATGCAAGTTAGAATAAATAGCCCTGTAATTTTGGCAGAATCTGTCTTTTAAGTCAGCATCTTTGTATGCAGTTAGCCTCAGGGGAGATGAATTTACATAGCTCTGCCCAAAATGTGAATGTTTCACTTTGTTTTTTTACATTTGTGTAATAAGACCTAACTTGTAAATATTTTCTGCTTTACAAAAGCATACTGTACCAAACATGCAATTTCACTGCAATGATAATCATACAGAATAAGACACATTGCATATGTTACACCTGAAATGAAACTTAAATGTTCTGAACATATATCAGCATGAAGCATCGACCTAGTTGGAATCACTTAGATCTGAAATAAATGCACAGATTGTTTTCACAGCATGCCTCTCTTCCCAAAACCACAACAGGCTTGCTTATGCCTGCTTCTAGGAAAGGATTTCAGCCCCCTGCCTTGGTCTGCTGTGGCCAATGACAGGATCAATACCAAGGGTTAGAAGGCAGAGGAAGGCAGGAAAAGATTATGAAGATGAGCAGTGACAGAATTAACTTACACAATTTGTACTCTGTCTCACCTTGAATGTTTTGAAGCTAAAACAAGCTTTCCAAAGTGCACTAGAAAAATTAGATATTCATATTTTTTAATTAGGTTATTTTGCACTTTGTTTTTTTTTTTAAATATATATAGCTTTTGTTGATAAAAATGACATATAGGCTGTCTTTGGGTAATCTCATCATTCTACTGTACTATCCACTCTTGGAAGCCTACCTATGAAAATCAATAGTAGCAGAGGGTAGTGCATGGACCACCACACATATCTTAGCTCTAAAGAGCCCACATGTCATCCAAGCACTTACTATACATTGGTTCATAAGGGACCTTTGGGAAGCAGCAGTTGTCTTTAGAGGAAAGATTTTCTGATTTGTTTTTTTTTTTTTTTTTTTTTTTAAGCAAAGCTTATGTTGTTATCAAATAATTTGTGGCTGGCTATTTTATGACCTTCCTCACTCACATTCTTGCTGGATCTGGACTAAACTAAGTTATAAATATAACTAAAGCAAAAGTTAAGTGCTTCAATATTAAAGATCAAGATTTGAAGATCTGGTCAGGGTTACTTTTCATTGGATGGTCAATAAAGGGCTTTGTGGCATAGCCAATCTCATTTGCCAGAATGACATCTATACAAAGATTATATTGCTGCTTACACTTTTAAGTTACCAGACTGGTGATCTAAATGTATACTTTTTTAATCAAGTGTGCATATTACATTGCCAAGGCAAATACAACCAAATATGAAAATATTTGTTTGAATGCTCATCTCCCTTCAAAACTGCCCTATGAGTCTTTGAAGAATAAGTGTCATCGAATCTATGTACTATTAGGAATCAACTCATATTTAGACATAGTGGGGCTCTTGAGGGGCTTAACTGTAGCTGAAGCAAAAGTCTGCTGCTTTCCTAGTGGGCATGCTTACCCCTAACATAGGTGGTCAGACACTATAGCTGGCTTCTGTGTTCTTCCCATAAGGCAAGCAGGCCTACCGGTACTCAGTTGCCATAACACTTATACAGAATGCTTTAGTGCCTGGCTACCATGCCGGGGCAGGAATGAACTAAGCACAGAAAGCAGGTACTTGCGGTTGGTAGACAGGCAGAGTGGTTCAATGACAGTCCAGGTACAAGACAGGCAAGTTTCAGAATAGTCAGGGAGAATTCCATAGTCAAGAGCAGGCAGCGCTCAGAGTAGTTGATATCCGATCTAAGGTTGTCGACGAGGGAATCCAGACTTGCAGACAAACAGGGAGCTTGGTGCACATTTTAGAAATGCAATATCACAAGCATGAGATTGCAGGATTAGCTGGCTTAAATCAGGTTTGGTTTCTACCCAGAGACTGTCCACAATAATCACCTTGATGGTGGAAAGATAGAAAGGGAGAATGTATCACAACCAAAACCAAGATGCTGGAATGAGACCAGCAGCTGTGATGGAACAGGACATGCTCCTGACATTACTCTCACTCTGAGAAGGGGCCCCTAGACCCTTAGAGGCATGCTGGACACTGGGCATCAGATCATCAGGCTGGGCATCTGGCACAAGAACATCAGGCCGGGCAATGGTCAGGGGATCAGAAAGGTCAGGTTGGTTAGCAGGCAGAGAGTCTATAGAGCCAAGCTGAACAGTAGACAGAGAACCAGTAACATCAGGCTGGATAGCAGGTGATATGTCACTGGAGTCAAGCTGGATAGCTGGAACACAGGCTCGATACAGAGTGGCTTGAAGAAAATGTTGATGGCCCTAACTGGCCAAATGAGGCAGTCTATCAAAAGGATGAATAGAACTTCTTAGACAAGTTTGAGCAGAAATAGTTGCAGTAGGGTGAGGCCAGGTTACCGAAAGTCCCGAATATGAAAAAGCAGGAGGCTCAATTGGCATCGGCTGGGCCAGAATAACTGGTGCAGAAGCAGACTGGACTGCATTGGCAGGAGTAGGGGCAGACTGGACCACATTGGCAGGTGTAGAGGCAGCAGAATTTGAGGACAAGTTGCACCAGATGTGCATCTAAGAGTGTTTAGGGACAAGCAAAGGTAGGGGTAATCCAGAGTGCTTGACTTTTGAAGACTTAGAGTGAGCACAGATTTTGCAGGCTTTTACATAGAAACAGGAATTCTTATGGAGAGAGGGCCACCAAAGCACATGAGAAACCAAAGAATACGTTTTAGTAATCCCTGGGTTTCTAGCCATGTTAGCGTCATGTGCTTTAGAAAGTAATTTAAGCCTACGGTGGAGGGCAATAAACAGCTTTCCAGGGGGTAGATTGGAACACTACACTGAGCCTTTAAAATAAAAAAGGATAAAAGGTAAGGGGAAAGGGCCTACATTACTTGTGTTAGAGGTAAGATAATGTGAGACTTAGAGGAAGTTTTCAAACAGGGCTCAGAGCTGTAAGACAACGCGTAAGCTTGGCCTCTAGGAGGAAAAGATTCAGACTGTGGCAATTGGCTGGAGAGGTGGCCTTTAGAGGATTCAATGAACATGTCAGTCTTTTCTGCTACAGCAGATTCATATAAAGGCAC
This sequence comes from Staurois parvus, assembly GCF_062004578.1. Taxonomy (NCBI): domain Eukaryota; kingdom Metazoa; phylum Chordata; class Amphibia; order Anura; family Ranidae; genus Staurois; species Staurois parvus. The sequence goes on along the minus strand of NW_028317816.1, from coordinate 3,714,280 downwards.
ATTGTTAAGTAAAGTAGAATCACACTTGGAAAAGTTGCCATGATCAAGGTCCAAAATAGGACCGTTATAAAGGCAAGTGACTGGTATTGGTCACAAAAGAGTTACAAATAAGCTACTGGTCAGCAGTTTCAATGCAGTTCTGGAGGCAGGTCTGGGACCAGGACCTCTTCTTCCCTGCAGCCCAATTTATGTGCAGGTTATGAAGTTTAAGGCAAAGATATCCTAAGATAATGAGATAAGCAGGAGATGTTATTTAGTAAAAGCTGATTGTCTCCCTATGAAATTACCCAATGGTCAGAGTAATATGTACAGTGCACAAAGTGACCAGGCCCATGGACAAAAAAAAAAATACTGTATATAGGTTACTTCAGGTAAACCAAGGCTTCCAATATCTTACATCAGATATACAAAGGTTTTTAATATATAATGGTTAAATGGCCTCTATTCATCTTCTTACATCATCAATCATATATATAGCTCTTGCTGCACTCACAGCAAACACATAAACAAGAGCCGGTATACCCCACGTTAGTAATCCTAGTAAACCCCTCTGTATCTGAACAGCAAGACACCAGAGACAAACAGTACGATGACATAGGTTAATCTCACTCTATGTATTTTGTCATTTCGAATTCAGCAGGGCACCAATCATATGCACACTTATAGATATTTCTATATAGTTGATGTCAAGGAAGGTGCTGTTATGACTCACAACTTCCACCCAAGTCTGGATTTCCTAGATTGTATACAAATATAGGTGGATCCAACACACATTCATATATTAACTCCTTCCCACCGGCTGCAAGCATTTATGAGGCCTCTCGGTAGGTGGGCCTTAAAACCGAGAACAGAATTGTATTGAGAGCATGCACTGGGTTACTGGCTGCTAACGTAAAGCTCCCGATCGCTACTTGCGTGTGACTGCTGTGACGGCCAATTATGGTGGTCACATGATCAAAACCCCACCCTGCCTCCCAGCATTAAAGGGCTGAGAGGTGCCGTTGCCAAGGGGTAACTAGTACAGATATGGGACTACTCCTAGCTAAGTCATAAACTGTGTAAAGTGAAATAAAATAATTTCACGGTAGGCCACTGCTGTATGTTCTAACCCTCAAGAAAAAAGAAATATCCTCTGCGACCTTTTGGTACTATATATATATATATATATATATATATATATATATATATACTATTTTTTAAAATACAAGTACATCAGAAAAAAATTTTGCTGAAGTGTCTGATTCCCTGTTAAATTGTGTGCTTGTAATATATCTACTTGTTTGACTCCAATTCACTTGTAACACTCTTCAGGCAAAAGGTACTCACCAGATATGATCCCTTATCTCTGAGCTGGTCATATATACTGTATGTAATGTAACAGGGTTATTTCTCCATCCTTCTCAATACCACAATCACATCACACCTTACCCAAGGTAAAAAAAACTGTTTCCCAGGGAGATATTAAGAGTGCTCAAGCACTATTCTCTTGTTCAGCACTATGCCTCAGAATGAAGTCAGCAATCTTGGTAGAGGCAAAGCTTTGCTTCCGTATGTCAAAGTTTCCAGCAAGGAGAAAAAAAGCCCAGTACTGATATCACCAAATTTCCTGGAACTAGCAGGTAGAGGCAGCAGTGCCTTAGAACTCACTCTGCACATATACAGCTATGAGGCTGTAAGTACAGGAGCACCAAAGCATACTCATATACCCAAAAGTGAAATTCCAGATAAAAGGTACATTTTTCTGGCTACTGCTATTACACAATCAACATTTCTACATGTTAATATAACAGAACAAGTCTTTATTTTTTGAGTTTAGGTCTACTTTAAAAGCCAAAAAGGGACACTTCTCTCTTATACGTTACAATCAGATCATGATTTACTTTCCTACACCTGTAATAAGGACTGATGTTTCCTCGCTCTATGAGGATTCACCAAAGATCTTGCTTGTACAACGCCAGTTGTTGATATCTAAGGTCTGCTAAATGGGGGGATTGCTACACATAAATTAAAAAAAAAAATAGGACGACCATTGTATACGATAAATCAGTTTTTTTTCCTGAACTTCCACCCAGCACATAGCACTGTAGCTAGAGATAAACCAATAAGGATCTATAATCCTAACATGCACACTAGGCTTTGTAGTTTCACTAAATATGTATCTCTCTGTCTTTAAATTTGGCATTGGCATATTTTTTTGCATTGGGAAAAATGAAAAGAGGTGATCTTGCTTGTGAATCACTAATCCTCAGTGTTAAAAGTTTTGGTAGCTTACAGCTCAGACTTCTAAAATATCCTGTCTTTTCATATCTTAAACAGAAAACAACTCATATCTGTGTAATGTCATGCTTATATTACATTGTATGACAACTAAAACCTTAATTGTATAATGGTCAGTTTGAAAAATGCATTTGTAACATCTGCACAGCAAATCATTTATATAACTAATTGTGTTGCACAACTGTTTACTTGTATTTATATAAGTTACAGTTAAAGACTTGAAAAATGTTTGTAAGAGGATATAAAGGCGCAACCTTTCGTTATGTAGCATATTGTATTCGTCTCTGTTTCCTTATCCACAATCCTTTCTCTGGTGTCAAGCTTTGCTGTAATCTTTAAGTGTTCACAAGGAAGGTCATGAACGATACATTTCACTGGCTGTCAGCAAAGCTGGCAAACAACTTTTATTTTCATGTTTAATGTGTGTTCCTCAAGGACAATGTGGATCCTTTTCTTCCAACTTTTTAAAGAAGAGCACATGGGAATTTTTGCCAAGTCTGTTCTCCTTACTATCTTGAAATATCGAATTATGGGCAAAGTTTTGCCTTCCAAAGTTTGCATAATCAACTTAAAAATATTTTAAGATATTTAGGATTGTTTAGGTCCTTCAAAAAAGTGTTAGACTTTTACAAATATACTAATATAATCTCACTCCATTTCCTATTTTGTCACCTGTGTCTGATGTTTGACATGACTGATGGGATTATATATAACACAAAGATGTGCCCCAGTCAGGCGCATCTGGTTGTTTGGTGAACGTTTAGATAAGATATATGCAAAATCTACTACAATCCAAAGTTAAAATAGATGTCAAGCTTTACTGAATAGCATTTAGTTTGCTAAAGCATTGTGTATGATGAACAACTGACTGTTTCTAAATAAAACTCTTGTTTTCACCTTTTTGTAACCCTTCATTGCAAATCAGAGCTGCTAATCTCCTATTTCCAGTCACTTCTTTTATGCATGCATGTACTCAAGTAATGGTTGCATGGCAATTCTCAGAGCAGGTTTACTGATTTTGACAACAGTGGATCATGCCTAGGTAAAGTCTGTTGAAATGGCCACAGGGGCATCATTGTGTGATAGAATGACAACACAGGAGCACTATTAGGTGACTATATCATATAACAGTAAGTGCCTAAACAAAGATCTGCATGCAAATTTAAAAATACTGAAAATGCCAATAGAAACCATACTAACATGATAAAGCATATATGAGGTTAGATTTCCGTTATATACTGCTTTTTACTCAGCAAAATGTACCAATTATGTATTACAAAATACAATCAAATGCAAAACTGGTAGTTTTGCCTGTGGCACTGTTGAGACTGAGTCTGAGATTAAATTAAATCGGAGTTCCACTCAAAAGCGGAAGCTCTGCTTATTTGCCTCCTCTCCCCCTCCACTGTCATATCTGGCACCTTTTGGGGGGGAGCAGGTACCTGGTTTTGACAGGTACCCGCTCCCACTTCCGGTTCAGTTCGCCGCAGCGAAGTGTGCTGGACGTTCGGCCCTCTCCTTGCTTCTGCAGTCTCCTGGGAACTTTCACAGGTCCCAGGAGACTGCTGGATCAATCAGGAGGCATGGGGCGACTCATGCTTGCGCAGTGGGCACCAGGCTATAAAGTCGCAAGCTGTCACAGCCTGGTGCCCACAGTAGAGATGCCGGAGGACAAAAGGAGAAAAAGGACTGTGTGGGTGAGTACATCGCTGGACCCCAGGACAGGTAAGTGTGTGTTTATTAAAAGTCAGCACTTACAGTTCTTGTAGCTGCTGACTTTTAATTAACACAAAACGGCTGGAACTCCACTTTAAGGCGTACCCATACACTGTTGACTGCCAGGTGTAGATGGTGAAAAAAAGAGTTTTACCAATCAGATGGAAGTCTGGAGAGAGACCAGCAAATGTCATAACAAATATACGCATGGCAGCAGCATAATACAAATGACAGTGTACAGATTACAAATGAAACTATACTGGTCAGCTTAAAAACATTTAGCACAGTAGTACACAACTTCAAAACTTGGTATCCCTGCATGGTATTTACAGTAATATACAGTGCAGTAATATATACAGTACAACCACATTTAGACTATACATCAGGAAAACAACAAGTCAGCAAAAGATTAGGTGAATCCTACTAACCCCACATTCTCATTACCCTGAAGGTGGATCTTCAGAAAATACCTAAGCCTTCTATTTTAACTTTCATTACTTCAGGGGCTTCTGAAGTGTTATTGGCTATCCTGTACATTGCTCAATCAGATCTGAATAATAGGTGGTCTGTATTGCTACAAATGCTGGGTATAAAAATAAACCTCTGGATTTTGCAGTAGCTTTTATGATATTAAGCAATATCAACGCTGTGACAGCAAATGTGATGGACCGCCTGGCAACCCGCCTGGGTTCCTCCATCAAAGCGCTACTTCCTCACTGCTGGAACACAGGAATAAGATATTATAACTGGAAATTGCACCCAAAAACTAGACAACACTAGTTTAGGTGCAAACAGGAATTGGTTTTATTGAAAATTCACACATAATTTATAAAACACAATCCGATAAGAGCTTGGTCACATGATCCTAAACAATGCAAACTTTAAATAGTAATATCATCAGTAATCTAATAAACAGCTAGCAGCTAACAATAACCTAATTAAACAGTGAACTAATTAACAGTAAGCTAATCAACACCAGGCTCCCAGACCAGATTTGATTATTCAGGGAGCCCTCCCCAGACAGTCTGGTAACAAGCAAAGTGAAACAAAAAACAAGAAGCGCACCAACCTTGCGCATTACCTCAGTAACAGAATTTATTAATAGAAGATAGGTACTCACAAACAGCGAATAAAATCAGGCATGTAGTCCTCAAAGGGACTTCAAAAGGTAGGAAGCCAGCGCGAATCCCATCATGGGGGTAGACACTCAGTATAGCTGACGCATTTCGAAGGCTATGCCTTCTTCCTCAGAGCTCGCAGCTGGTCTCTAGTCTGGCAACAAGCCCACAACCCTGGATATACAAAGTAAATTACACATACTGTCTTTCAGGTGTTTGCCTTTCACTTGTGCAATCTGGCCACTAGAAAAGTAATCATAAGACAAAACTAATATAATGTCCAGCAAGTCTGCAAAAGGGAAATTAATGTATCCTCTTAGATTTCTTGAGGGAGATTGTTGATAAATATTTCTGTCCAAGTGGAGGAGCTTCTCCAGCCTAGTCTGCAGAAGGGCCACCATATTTCCTCTGAGCCATAACCTGTACAAGATTAATATTACACCTTTCCATCCATTCCAGAAGGGAAGCTTTATTGTCTTTATTCAGATAATTAATTCAAGCCTCGCTCTCAGCATTCAGAGAATGATCTGCTATCTTCATGGCATCAGAGTCTGAACTGAACTGTTTTCCATGCTCTGACAGGGAGAAGCAGACAAAATCCCCACTCACCTCCATGGGCCATAATCAGTAGATAGTAGGCTAGCCCCTAGTCCTATCCAAAAGCAATTGTCCCAGTTGGGTCTGTCACAAATGCTTATTGTCCCATTGATCTACCAAATGAACATCATACAAAATATGTAGGCTGTGTCTTAAAGGGTATCTAAACCCAAAAATAAAAATATAATATATATATTGCAGCTTACTAGTATTTATATGTGATTGTTTTTTTTTTCTGTTTTTTCACCTGGTAATCTTGTGAATTAAACATGTCCTGTCACTGGGTGGCTACATTCACTCATTCACTTTATCTATTAAGGAAGCCATGAAAGTCACTAAGACTGGAGTCATCAAGACATGTTGGCCTTTGTTCATTTCAGTTACTGTACATTGGGGATGAAGGGATTAGTAGTTTACACAAATAACATGAATTTATACTTGCAGCCACAGATGTGGACTGGAAGTCCAGTTCTCATGTGCAATGCTTGTATCATCCATTACATTGTGAGTGGTTCCTTGGCTCTTTGACTTCTTAATTGAACAATAATACACTATTGGAGGCAATTTGTTTTTTTCCTTTTCTGTTGGCATTCCAAGTGGAGGAGAGGAAGTGGAAGTATCATATCTGGAGTGGAGCTTCTACTGCAGATGGAGGAGATTTACAGTGCTCACAAGATAGATGCCATCTTGAGTCCACATATGGAAATGCAACAAGCACTTGTGACCTGTATTTAGTTATATAGGTCCCGGAGTCCAGGTGAGCAGCCATTCTTACGTCTTGGTGGTGGTGTTGGATGGGTGAAGCACATAATTTAATACTTGGATCACTGAAGTATATGTGAATTATGAATTTTTTTTATGGATACATGATTATTTGAGAATATTATTATTTGAGTATTTGTTGAATAGTGCAACACTTTTATCACATTTATTACTGTTTGAGGTGTGGGATCACTTTTCAGTGGGTATAACTACTCTAAGCATTTATTGATTTCTAATATTACTTGGTAGCGCACATTGTCATTGTTTGTATAAAAAAAAATTTCAGTCAGACTTATCAAGCTCTTAATATAGTTCTGTGGTATTCCTATTTTCTGAACCTGGCTAGGAATTCAGATCTACTGTAAGAAACACATTCTAAATATAGAAAACACAGTGATAAAAAAATAAAAGACATTACACACAGTTATGTTCATTTTTCAGTTAATTCATATGTATATATTGAGGTATTGGCTGGCAAGATTGTGGACATTCAGTATGTGTCACCCAGTTTTGTCATGGTGGGGGCTCCAGGGGTTTGTGGCTGATGTGGAGAAAACAACTTTTTTCTGTTATGGGTCCTGAAGCACACAGCCTTTTTAAAACTTTGGGTGGAGTAAAGCGAAGAGGATAAAGTTTGGTAAGCCTATATGGCAAAATAAAGAGGTGTTGATAAAAGTGCCAGAGTGCAGAGGTGTGAGTAAAGAAACCAGGGATACTGACCCAAATGCAGGTTCCTTGGTAAACTCAATACTGCACATGAGGCACAAAAAGAAGTGATCAATGCAGGATATGGAGTGTGCAGTGAGCCACAGATTTTAGCAGAACTTGGGGAATGGGGTGGTCTTCAGAAGCAGGTCTGAAGAGTTTTTTTTTGCTCTTGTCTGATCTTATACAAGTTGTTGGTAATGTATTTTTTTCAGTAGGAAGCGTAAGAATGACCCAACTTCTGAATATGCAGAGAAACTGCATCAATGCATAGTTGCTGGCACTAAACTGTACAGTGATCCATACACTTATGAGGATCCCAAAGAAGCCATGTCAACAAAGTTCTCATCCACTGATGGTCTGGATAGAGACCTACACTCACCAGCCACTTTATTAGGTACACCTGTGGTAACACAAATTGCTAATCAACCAATCACATGGCAACACCTCAATGCATTTAGGCATCTAGATGTGGTGAAGATGATTTGCTGAAGTTCAAACCGAGCATCAGAATGGGGAAGAAAGGGGACTTAAGAAACTTTGAATGTGACATGGTTGTTGTTGCTAGATTGCCTGGTCTGAGTATTTCAAAAACTGCTGATCTACTGGGATTTTCACGCACAACCATCTCTAGGGTTTACAGAAAACGGTCCAAAAAAGAGAAAATATCCAGGGAGCAGAAGTTTTGTGGAGGAAAATGCCTTGTTGATGTCAGCATAGAATGAGCAGACTGGTTGCTGCGACATTCAGATGGTAGGCTCAGAATTTGGTGCAAACAACATGAAATCATGGATTCATCCTGCCTTGTATCAATGGTTCAGGCTGGTGGTGGTGGTGTAACGGTGTGGGTGATATTTTCTTGCCACTAGCAAGCTGTACCTAATAAAGTGGCTGGTGAGTGTAGATTGCTATATCTAATTTTAGGACATTTGCCTGAAGAGGGTCAGATAAGGGAGGAGGTAGTGTGTTTTGAGGTTTCCATGGAAGATAACCGCTTACCTGTGTCTATTCCCTTTACAGTCATTGCTCTGCTGAAATCTCAGAAAGAGTTACAGTGGTGAAAATAATTATTTGATCCCCTGAAGATTTTGCTTGTGAATGATCTCAAGGCAGTTGGGACCACAGTCACCAAACAAACCATTGGTAACACAATACACCGCCATGGATTGAAATCCAGCAATGCCAACAAGGTCCCCCTCCTCAAGATGGCACGTGTACAGGTCTGTCTGAAGTTTGCCAATGAATATCTAAATAAATTAGAGAAGGATTGGGAGAAAGTGCTGTGGTCAGATGAGACCAAAACTGAGCTGTTTGGCATTAACTCAATTCGCTGTGTTTGGAGGAAGAAAAATGCTGACTATAACCCTTACAACAACATCCCTGCAGTCATACATGGAGGTGGAAACATTATGCTTTGGGGCTGTTTCTCTGCAAAAGGTACAGACCGACTTTGCCACATTGATCAGCCAATGGACAGGACCATGTATTGTAAAATCTTGGATGAGAACCTTCTTCCCTCAGCCAGAACACTGAAGATGGGTCGTGAAAGGGACTTTCAGCATGTATCAGGTGTTTTTTCTGGATTTTTGGTTGATATTCTGTCTCTATCATTTAAAATACACTTATGATGAAAATTATAGACCATTCATTTCTTTGTAAGTGGGCAAACTAAAAAATCTGCAGGGGATCAAATAATTATTTTCCCCACTGTAAAAATACAAATGGTTGCCATTTTTGACAATGGTAAAAACTCAGATGGTTTGGTTAACAAGGAAGAAAACAAAAGTTCTTATAGTCCTGAATATCAGTCTGAGATTATAGAAGGGTCTGAAAGTTGTAGTGAGCTATGTGATTGCCCCTTAGCGAGAACAGAGATAAAAACTCCAGGTGTTATGGTACCATGTGTAGTGGAGGTAGGTCCTGCACTAGTCTGGGGAGGTGTTTCCCACAGTTTTGAAATCCAAGTAAAAACTGTGTCCAAAAAATATATATATAATGGCGCCTATGGAAAGAGGAACAATTATATATAAATCACTTATTATGATATACCAGCTGCAAAAATCCACCATAAATAAATAAAGTGTAACAATTATTACAAAAAATATTTTGCGCTAGTAAATATAAAAATATATCCGTGAAACAAAAAAATATATATACATGAATAATATTTAAATGAAAAAAAGTTCAAATAAATAGTCCACACTTAAAAATATATGTAACACAAAAAACGTGCACAAAAATATCTAAATGTGACAATACCACCACCACCCTCACGGAGCGGACATCGATGACGAAACGCGTAGGGCGGAGCTTGATTGATGTGACGTCATTACATTTTCCTACGAGCTACTGCGCATGTGCTGAGTAGCTGGGTCCGTTTTCTGTGATTGCTGTATGCTGTTGACGCTGGTGTCGGCTGGGACACCTCTTGAGTTAAGTGCAATGAGTACCTAATAAAGGAAGTTGGTTTTTAATAATACTGCACCATGAAGTTCTTTTGTTTCTTCCGAGTGTCTGGCATCTTCTTCCTTGGATACGATTAAGGGTGGCTTTTTTGGAGAAGTGGATTTCCTTGATGATAATTTGAAAGCATTTTGCTCCATCTGAAATTGGTCTATGTGGATCTGGGTTCTGCAGAATATCATTTCTTGAAGATATATCTACGAATGACTTACCATTATATTATCGCTCCCAGAGCAATACATGTTTTTGTTTTATAGCTCTGGTGAGTTTATTTAGTGTTTTGGTGGTGGTATTGTCACATTTAGATATTTTTGTGCACGTTTTTTGTGTTACATATATTTTTAAGTGTGGACTATTTATTTGAACTTTTTTTCATTTAAATATTATTCATGTATATATATTTTTTTGTTTCACGGATATATTTTTATATTTACTAGCGCAAAATATTTTTTATAATAAAAACTGTGTCCAGTAGACAAAAAGTTAAGGTTATCCCAGGGTTCAGTAAGGTATAGCTATAGGGGAGATTTGGCAAAAGCGAGCACTTTAATATTGAAATGTCTGAAAGTGCTGAGCATTTACCCCTCTAAGCGTTGCTAGTGGCAATGCACAAAATGGAAATTCATTCCCAATCAGAACACCTAAGACCTGTTTGAATCAAAGTGTTTGAAAACATGACCCCCCTCTAAACCAAACAAGTGTTGTTGTAGAGAAAATGTCCCCAGGCACACTTTGCAAGTATATTGATCCCAAGCGTTCAAGCTCAGTGGGTACACATGGAGCCAAGCTACTGTAAGACTCCATAAAAACCATATATCTGGTACTGTATACAGAACAACGTCTCTGCATAGAAGTTGCTTAGATGCTCAAAAGATGCCAGGACTGGTAAATGCCCTGACTGTAATATAGTTGGTATGATCTTGATCAAAATACTCAGACATCTCTTGTGGAAAAGTACTCGTAAGAATTCTAAGAAGTGTTTCATGAGAATAGCACAAGAGCAGTAATAGTCTGTAGTATAGAAAGTACCTATGGAGGCACACTGTAGAATTCCCCTTTTAAAGCAATTTTGAAGGCAATACTAGAAGTGTCTATAAAAGCAGAAATCACATGAGAAATGATTTGGGGGGGAAGGAGACCATATAGGTCTTTAGAGGGGGCAGGCTTACTTTTCCAGGTATGGGAATTGTACCAGACAAGTGAGTGCCCACTGTTGTCCTATAAAGGTGGGCAAGTATTGCTGTCTTTAAGTACAGTATATACAGTACGGCTAAGAAAGGTTGGTTGTGGCTTGTGTGTTCCAACCCCCCTCTTGAAACAGAGGGGTGGGTATGCAACAGACGGAGAGATTGTCGCTGAGGCAGTTCATGATTGATTCAGCAGTGAAGGGGGGCCTGTTCAGGTGTGGGACTCAGAGTCAGGTGGGGTTGGACCCACAAACGAGAAAAAGGCTAGCCAGGCAGTGCTCCCTTCCCAAGAGTGGGTGTAAACAGAAACTAGAAAAGTATCTCAGAGAGACAGTGGGGTTTATTTACTAAAGCTGGGGAGTGAAGAATCATGTGCATATCTGCATAAAAACCAATCAGCTTCCAGTTTTTATTGCCATGTTTAACTGAGCAAGCTGAGGCTAGAAGCTGATTGGCTACCATGTACAGGTGCACCAGATCCTGAGTGAACCAGCTTTAGTAAATCTCCCCCAGTCTTTTTGAAGCTCTGCATTCGATGCTTAATCTTCTCTCTCTCTCTATATATATATATATATATATATTTATATACAGTATGTGTATATATATATATATATATATATATATACATATACATATACAGTGGGGCAAAAACGTATTTAGTTAGCCACCAATTGTGCAAGTTCTCCCACTTAAAAAGATGAGAGAGGCCTGTAATTGGCATCATATGAGAAAAAAAATCCAGACAATCACATTGGCTGATTTGGAAAGAATTTATTTGCAAATTATGGTGGAAAATAAGTATTTGCTCACCTACAAACAAGCAAGATTTCTGGCTCTCACAGACCTGTACCTTCTTCTTTAAGAGGCTCCTCTGTCCTGCACTCATTACCTGTATCAATGGCACCTGTTTGAACTTGTTATCAGTATAAAAGACACCTGTCCACAACCTCAAACAGTCACACTCCAAACTCCACTATGGTGAAGACCAAAGAGCTGTCAAAGGACACCAGAAACAAAATTGTAGACCTGCACCAGGCTGGGAAGACTGAATCTGCAATAGGCAAGCAGCTTGGTGTGAACAAATCAACTGTGGGAGCAATAATTAGAAAATGGAAGACATACAAGACCACTGATAATCTCCCTCAATCTGGGGCTCCACGCAAGATCTCACCCCGTGGGGTCAAAATGATCACAAGAACGGTGAGCAAAAATCCCAGGACCACACGGGGGGACCTAGTGAATGACCTGCAGAGAGCTGGGACCAACGTAACAAAGGCTACCATCAGTAACACACTACGCCGCCACGGACTCAGATCCTGCAGTGCCAGACGTGTCCCCCTGCTTAAGCCAGTACATGTTCGGGCTCGTCTGAAGTTTGCTAGAGAGCATTTGGATGATCCAGAAGAGGATTGGGAGAATGTCATATGGTCAGATGAAACCAAAATAGAACTGTTTGGTAGAAACACAACTCCTCGTGTTTGGAGAAGAGAGAATGCTGAGTCGCATCCAAAGAACACCATACCTACTGTGAAGCATGGGGGTGGCAACATCATGCTTTGGGGCTGTTTCTCCACAAAGGGACCAGGATGACTGATCCATGTACAGGACAGAATGAATGGGGCCAAGTATCGTGAGATTTTGAGTGCACACCTCCTTCCATCAGCAAGGGCATTGAAGATGAAATGTGGCTGGGTCTTCCAACATGACAATGATCCCAAACATACCGCCTGGGCAATGAAGGAGTGGCTTCATAACAAGCATTTCAAGGTCCTGGAGTGGACCTTGCCAGTCTCCAGATCTCAACCCCATAGAAAACCTTTGGAGGGAGTTGAAAGTCCGTGTTGCCCAGCGACAGCCCCAAAACATCACTGCTCTAGAGGAGATCTGCATGGAGGAATGGGCCAACATACCAGCAACAGTGTGTGCCAACCTTGTGAAGACTTACAGGAAACGTTTGACCTCTGTCATTGCCAACAAAGGATATATAACTAAGTATTGAGATGAACTTTTGATATTGACCAAATACTTATTTTTAAGCATAATTTGCAAATAAATTCTTTCCAAATCAGCCAATGTGATTGTCTGGATTTTTTTTTCTCATTTTGTCTCTCATAGTTGAGGTCTACCTATGATGCCAATTACAGGCCTCTCTCATCTTTTTAAGTGGGAGAACTTGCACAATTGGTGGCTGACTAAATACTTTTTTGCCCCACTGTATATATATATATATATATATATATATATATATATATATACTGTATTTTTTTTTATGTGTGTGCATGCTTATTTGTGTACTAATATAAGAATAGTTGTCTTCCGTAAGTTAAACTAATGTAATACAGATCTGGCTTACGAAGGATCTAAAATTATCTTATCTCTTTCCTTTTATGTTGTTTTCTCTATTTAACAAGTTTTGGGAGACATTTTCCTCTAAGTATGTGCAACTGGGTAGAAGTCTTCTTAAATTTTTGATGAAGTCTAGTGTCTGTATTAGTGAGATTTCAATTGGTTGGCATATGGCTTGGTCCACCGAGAATAAGATTTACACTTCAACAGTTTTTTTTTCTGCCTTCAGTGCACACGTTGATTAAGTATCATATCTATGCGGTTTTTGTTACACATTTTCTGTGGATCCCAGGAATTTGTGCTCTGACCTCAAACATCCACAAATGCACTCCACAAATTTGAAGTCTGTTTTAAGTAAAGGATTAAAGGGAATACATTAGAGAGTAAAAAAACTTAATGTTCAGCATCTCCATCCCACTACCTGTTTTTAGTTTGTTTTTCACAAGAATTAGCTTTAAAAGCAGAGCCTTGTCAGTTTTCCCAGAATTCCCCTGGGTGGTATGCAGCACATATTCTCATATATTCTTGGGAGAAAAATCTCTCTTGATATTATACATCATCCAGAATTTAGAAAGATGAGAATAATGTAAGCTATTTTGCATCCCTTTATTTGAAACTTAATGAAGAAACATTTTAAAATTATTTGTCAGAATTCTAACATATTTAAGTGTTGAATCAACTGTTTCTTCAAATTCATTAACTACACATGTTCCGTAACCATGCAAATGTTCAAACTTGCATATGTATATCCTCATCATTGCAGCATATTATGGTTTCACAGGAGGTCACACACAGGGACAAGCAAGTCCCATACTTGTAAACTAAGCCTAGCTTACATTTAGAAATTAAGTTATTTTATGCAATGTTTCCATATTTTAGTTAAAGGGAACCTGTGCCCAAACTATGCACATTAAAGCAAAAACATTCTCTGAAAAAGCAGTGCAATATACCTAAAAGATGCCCTCATTCATCTCTATAACTATAGGCTGTTTCAGAGAAATTAATCTTAAAATTTCATAGCAATGAAATCACTACTGCTCTTTCTACTTTTCCACAACACACCAAAGAGAATGCTATCTGAACTCATTCACAGGCTCTGACAAACAGACCTAGGGATCTTTTTAAAGGGACAGGAGCCAAACATATGTGTCAAACTTTGCACCAATGTATTTCCTCAGAGTGCTAGGGTATGATGTAATGGAAGTGTGCATGTACCTGTGCAAATTCCAGAGCAAGGAATGTGAAAGCAAGCACACGACAAACCTGGTCACCCTAAAGGGAACCTAGGTGAGAACCTAAGACCTGATATTTGTCTATATTGCCCAACATGTTCAAAATGATTATGTTTGGCCTCAATGTATGCCCCATGCAGTGGGCATAAAGTATATGTAAAGGCAAAAGTGTTTTTTTAGCTTTGGATAGAGCAGGAAGGGTTAAAGCTTCTGTTATTACTATGGGCCTTGTCTGATTTTTTTCCATAGCCTTTGTCTCCACTGGGGAGATTCACTCCTCTACTTGTTCCAGTAACCACTGTCACTAAGACAAACAGTGAGGGCAAATCCTACATTTTAGAGCTGTAGTGAGGACAAAAGGTGAAGGGAAATCTTCTGGTGAGGAAAATGCTCTTGTGATAACTGTCTAATATGGGGCAGCACAGTAGCTAAATGGTTAGCACTTCCGCCTGCCAGAGCTAGGGTCACTGGTTCAAATCCCAGCACCACCTGCCTGGAGTTTGCATGTTCTCTCTGTGACTGCATGGGTTTCCTCCAGGCACTCTGGTTTCCTCCCACACTCCAAAGATATGCTGGTAGGTTAAGTGGCTCCTGTCTAAATTGTACCTAGTATGTATATTATGAATGTGAGTTAGGGACTTTAGATTGTACACCCCTTGAGGGTTAGGGACTGATGTGAATGTACAATATATATACAGTGGGGATCAAAAGTTTGGGCACCCCTGCTAAAAATTTGTATTAATGTGCATAAAGAAGCCAAGGAAAGATGGAAAAATCTCCAAAAGGCATCAAATTACAGATTAGACATTCTTATAATATGTCAACAAAAGTTAGATTTTATTTCCATCATTTACACTTTCAATATAACAGAAAACAAAAAAATGGCATCTGCAAAAGTTTGGGCACCCTGCAGAGTTAGGGCTCGTTCACACTTGGCTGTTTTGCCAACGCTTGCCAAACGCCCCTATAGCGTTTGGCAAGCGTTGTTCCGGCGTTTGCTGAGCGTTTTTAACGCTCGGCAAACGCTCCGCAAATGCCGCATGCGCGGCTTAGCGGCGGTTGCTAGGCGTTTGCCGAGCGTTAATAACGCCCCACAAACGCCTATAATGCAGTTTGAGTGGTGTTACCGCTCCGCAAACGCCCCGCAACCGCGTCGCAACCGCACCGCAAACGCCGGCCGGGCGTTTGCGGAGCGGCCCCATAGACGAGAATAGGAGGCTTCAAAGCCTCCTGACTCGTCCAGAGGCGTCCGTTTTGCCGCGACGCAACGCTACGCGACGCAAACGCTCCCGTTAGAACAGCACCATGTGCTGTAATGTGCAGAGTTGGCAGAGGCGTTTGGGAAGCGGTAAAAACGCTTCCCAAATGCCTCTCTGCCGCCTGCACACAAGGCTAGTGTGAACGTAGCCTTAATATCTTGTACTGCCCCCTTTGGCAAGTATCACAGCTTGTAAACGCTTTTTGTAGCCAGCCAAGAGTCTTTCAATTCTTGTTTGAGGTATCTTTGCCCATTCTTCCTTACAAAACTCTTCCAGTTCTTTGAGATGTCTGGGCTGTCTGTCACGCACTGCTCTTTTAAGGTCTATCCATAGATTTTCAATTATGTTGAGGTCAAGAGATTGTGAAGGCCATGGCAAAACCTTCAGTTTATGCCTCTTGATGTAATCCCCCGTGGATTTTGAGGTGTGTTTAGGATCATTATCCATTTGTAGAAGCCATCCTCTCTTTAACTTCAGCTTTTTCACAGATGGCATCAAGTTACCATCCAAAATTTGCAGAAATTTTATTAAATCCATTTTTCCTTCTACTCGTGAGATGTTCCCTGTGCCACTGGCTGCAACACAACCCCAAAGCATGATTGATCCAACCCCATGCTTAACAGTTGGACAGAGGTTCTTTTCATTAAATTCTGTGCCCCTTCTTCTCCAAACGTACCTTTGCTCATTCCGGCCAAAAAGTTCAATTTTAACCTCATCGGTCCACAGAACTTGTTTCCAAAATGCATCAGGCTTGTCTATATGTTCATTTGCAAAGTTCAAACGATGATTTTTGTGGTGAGGACGTAGAAGAGGTTTTCTTCTGATAACTCTTCCATGAAGATCATATTTGTACAAGTATCTCTTTATAGTGGAATAGTGTACCACAACTCCAGTGTCTGCCAGATCTTTCTGGAGGGATCCTGCAGTCAAACGTGGGTTTTGAATTGTTTTTCTCACAATCCTGCGAGCTGTTCTGTCTGATATTTTTCTTGGTCTTCCAGATCTTGCTTTAACTTCCACTGTTCCTGATGACTGCCATTTCTTAATTACATTCCGAACAGAGGATATTGACATCTGAAAACGCTTTGCTATCTTCTTATAGCCTTCTCCAGCTTTGTGAGCGTCAACTATTTTCAGTTTCAGTTTTCTAGACAACTGCTTAGAAGAACCCATGGTGCTGATTGTTGGGGCAAGGTCAGATGAGTCTGGGCATTTAAAACCTTTGAGATTGACATCACCTGGTCTTCCCAGACGATGATTGAGAACAATCTATGACACTGGCAGGTCTCAGCTTGGCAAAGGGGGCAGTGCATGCTATAAATTCTGCAGTATGCCCAAACTTTTGCAGACGCCATTTTTTTGTTTTCTGTTATTTTGAAAGTGTAAATGATGGAAATAAAATCTAACTTTTGTTGACATATTATAAGAATGTCTAATCTGTAATTTGATGCCTTTTGGAGATTTTTCCATCTTTCCTTGGCTTCTTTATGCACATTAATACAAATTTTTAGCTGGGGTGCCCAAACTTTCGATCCCCACTGTATGTAAAGCACTGAGTAAATTGATGGCACTATATAAGTACCTGAATTAAATAAATATGGGAATTCCCCTACTTCCTATTGCATCTCCAGGACAGGAAGTGAAGGGACATTTATACAGTAAGACACAGGCAGCATAAAATAAGCTGATATGGATTATAACCTTAATTGTATTGAAAACCTTAAAAAGTGTTGCTTTCACGTGTACAATAGCACTACAGCTACTAACAGTAAGGTATGCTGCACAACCTAACCCTTGAACTAATTTTCCAATTCTGCATTTATGTCTAAAAAGACATGTTCTTAATTGGTATTGTGTCTAAAGATATAGAATTAAAGCAACTCTGTCAATAGAAGAGGTACCTTTATCAGACCCTCAGATCCCCAAAATCACTTCATGGACTGCCCTGAGAGGCAATATTCCAGCCCTTCCTGATATTGTCAAAGCTTGTCCACCCTTTCATACATTAGATTTAGACACACATACGTTTATAAACACAGTATATATTTTTATTTTAAAGATTTTTATGTTATGAGAGAAAGTCGTAGGCTGAATCTTGATGATCTTTGAGAAACTATGTAAGTAATGAAACCTTACATAGTTTCCTCATAGCAGGTGTCTTTAGAAAAAAAATGTCAGCCTCACTATTAGGAACAAAGGGTGGCAGCGAACGTGTCACCAACAAATAAACATTCCAATATTACCTCCTTCCAAAATGAAAAAAATCAGTTGTCAAATTGTTGAGCACAGTGGGAAAGGTTGTATCAGTTGTAAACATCAATGGAAGCAGGAAGAGAAAGATGCCATTGCCAAAGTTGTCACAATGCACCAGGAGGCATACTAAACACATCCAGGTGGCTGACTTTGTTGCCTAAATGGAACTTTTGTCTGTGCAATAGCAACATGAAGATGATGATCAACTTGACACATGTGGGGTTAGCACACTATTTCAAACAATTTCCCATAACTGAGATAAATGGTCTCCACTTATCTTCATTTACAGTCTATTTAAAGCAAACTTAGTAATACCTAAAACCAACCATGCTAGAGCTCAAAGATAGAAAGGAATTGTAGCTGTATGAAGACACCCGGCATTTAGTATGTGATGAGCAGTAATAAGTAGGGATGAGTTCAAGGTTTGGTCTGCACACACAGGTTAGGACCAAACTTTGCCTATTCGAGCATTTTTCCGAATTCCAGACTTTTTTTTTTTGCTCATTGGATGTAAACTGAACATCATGTATAGTTGTTGGATTTTACCACTGCTATATATGACAGTTTCCAGTCAAGAGTTGTCAAGAAAGAAGCAACCAGTCATGTTACCCAGTCATTTAGTATGTGATGAGCAGTAATAAGTAGGGATGAGTTCAAGGTTTGGTCTGCACACACAGGTTAGGACCAAACTTTGCCTATTCGAGCATTTTTCCGAATTCCAGACTTTTTTTTTTTGCTCATTGGATGTAAACTGAACATCATGTATAGTTGTTGGATTTTACCACTGCTATATATGACAGTTTCCAGTCAAGAGTTGTCAAGAAAGAAGCAACCAGTCATGTTACCCAGTCCCATTAATTTACTAGTTCAGAATCCCTGGCCATGTAAACAAAGGGACAGGGATAGCATTGACATTGGTAATGAAAGTTGGCCAAATGGTCATATTTGGTCAATGATGTCATAGGAATTCCTGTGATGTAATTGACCATATACAATGTGACTGATGATGGATTTACATTGTGTGACTCTTTGTTTTTTGCAAACCCCTACAACCAAATATTACAAAAGAGACATGCGCACTGTCCTCTCAATGGCCAGCATGCTGTCGCCGTGACTCCCGTGCGAATGCTTGGGAGTGACATCATCACGGCTATGCTATTTAAACTGATGGAGCTCGCGAACCTGGAGGGAAGACTGTGTGAAGATGGATTCCTTGTCATCAGTGACAGGGCGCTGCTGGAGGGATCCTTTCTTTAAGTAAGTCTTTCATAATGTGCTAGTATGCACTGCATACTAGCACATTGTGACATTACCCTATGGGAGTGAACAGGTTTTTTTTTTTAAATGTGGTTTATTTAACACTATAGGCCAGACATGACCAAAGTCTGGCCCGCGGGCCATTTACGGCCGGGCTTCCAGCGTGAAGTGTGTTTCTCTTCCCCTCCCGGCTGCCGAGCAGAGACTTCAGCTCCAGCTACCTTTTTCACCCTTCACATTAGTGCAGGTAAGTTTTTTTTAAATTTATTTTCAATACATTGTGAAAACTCAGCTGTCAGTTGATCTTAATGTTATGAAATGAAAAGTATGTCGTTTGCAATTAACTTGGCATAAAATAATTTATTTGCATTTAATTGTAATGGTTCAAAGAATGTTCGGAAAAATGTTCGGCCCTCCACCATGTTCACTTCATCCAATCTGGCCCTCTTTGAAAAAAGTTTGGACACCCCTGCTATAGGCTAAGAACAATGTACAAGATAATATGAGGAAGACCTCTGCACTGTAAAAACAGTCTATGAAGAACCCTGTAAAAATGGCCAAATGAATAAGTGTTCAGCTGAGCAATCTCCCATTGCAATGTGAAGTGAAACATTTAGCAGCAGTATTACTACCGCTGAAAGTTGAAAGTTTGCTAAAGTATTTTGTTATGCTCAATGGATACACCCTTAATGCCTACTATACTTGATACATCTCTATTTCGATACTATGACAATGGCATTTTTACTCTCCTCACCATACAGAGATATTTTTTCAGCTCATGGGACAACATTCTAAGTGCTAGCAGACTGAGAGTGCTTGACACTGGGGTTACAGGTAACCCTTTCCACACACAAACATTACAGTAGCTGCCGCCACGTGCTCGAACAGAAACATGTACCGTTCACAGTATCTGCTGTAACAATTCTGACCTTAGAGCATGTCTGTGACAACCACTGCCACTTCAGACAGAAATATAATAGTTTAGAATATGATTGGGTTTTTTCAAAGTCAAAGATTTAAGTTATTTTTTTTAAGCCTTTAGAGATAAAGCTTATCAATTTTTAAATTTCCTTTAAATGAAAAGAAGAAAAACTGTGCCAGAAAAATTTACAGAAAAACATATTACAAAAAAACAATAAGAAACAGCAAATAATTGGGATTAAAATTAAGAGTGCTTAGCAACTTTCACCTGGTCTTTAGATTTGGCAGAATCAAATTCCCTGTAGCATAAGGCCCCATTCACACTTTTATGTGTATTAGGTGCAGTGCATGACAAAACAAATCCTAAATAAATGGGTGTAGCGCTACCCAATTGATAATATGAAGGTGAAAAATAGATATAAAAATGAAAGGTGTGAATAAAAGTTGTATAGGGATAAATATGATCCTTACTGAATCACATCTATAGAATGTAATAAGATGGATATATACTCCGTCTTGTCTATGTTTTTATAACTTCATATTTTTCAAGTTGTTCATTGCATAAAGCACACATCTTGATTGGAATTGTGCCATTAGGCATGTACGATGTGTTAGGAGGGGTATAATGTTCGCTTTGGTCCTTCCAAATATGATCCATTTCTATTTGATAATAAGGGCTATGTAAGCAGAGAAGGATTCTATGAAAGACAGAATGCAGGGAGGGCGGACACTGTATTCCCCATATACATATAAGCTTAATAAAAATAATTCTGAGCCGTATCTCATCTGAAGGTAGTTATTCAAGTTTCCTTTAAAATAGAGTAACTTGAGCAGGAGGTTCTAACCTCCCTACACAAAGTAAAGGTGGTGACCGATCTACAGTGCATCTCCCCCTCTACCTAGTGCAGGTGTAATAGACATGTTGTGAGATGCGTATGCACCTTATGAGATAAACTCTATTAATGCTATGTGCATTGAAATAAATTGCAAACAGTAAAATGAAATGAGCATATAACATGTGACCTTAAATGTGATAAATCCTTCAATTAGTACAGAAACAGTTCACTGGACTAAATAGCCCCTTCCATTCATAAGAGTCCTGGTTCTTGAACATGAATAAAATAGTGCTGCTGTGAATGTGCTCTTATTCAGTAATCAGTGTCTTCACGCGTGCTCCCCCTGTAGCCACTGCAGTCACCACAACTCCTTGACCTGTTGGTAAGAAGGTCAAATACACAGTGGTTCCAAAGCCTGGCTAACACGGTGTCCTTCTTATCCCTGGTGTTTAATGTGGCTTATACCGACACTTCTCCTCCTCCAAACGGACCATAATCAGATGAATGCAAAAGAAACCAAAGAGTTCTGAGCCTCTGCTCCACTGCATAGACAGCTACACCCTGATCGCCAATTCATCTGAATGCTGCAGACCCCCATCGTATGGGATCACCGGGGGGGGCTCCTCATCACACAGATTTGGCAGGATCAGGCAGAACTCTAGCATCCTTCAAACTTTTCACTCATACACTTGTCAGATTTCACACCTTTTTGGGTGGTGATAGGTATTCAGCAGCCACCTAATTCATACATATATATATATATATCTACACACACACAACTTGTAACACCCAACATGTCTGGATTCCCAATTCATTATAAAAAAAAACCCTACTTGCTGCATCTTTGATTCACTTTCTTGAAAATGCATATTATATTACATAGAATTCAGTGGTAACGTCCCTAAAAGGCATGTAAAACACACAGACTAAAACCTCCCCTAAGTTCAATTCTGACAGAATTCCTGTTCCTCAGAGGGGACTCTTAGCATTCATAGTTTTCAATAAAATACTGAGAGCTTACAAGCGGCAGATGCAGCCATCTTAACTGGTCCCTGAGGAGGGTGGTTACAGAAATGTATAACCAATTAATGAGTACAAAAAAGGGTTGGGGGGTGTCAGAATGTTTTGTGATAGTTCAACAGACACTACCCTCATGCCAATTTTTCTAAGTGTATCCATATTTTCAGATGGGCACGTTTTACAGCAGCCAACATATTATTTCACAGGACAAAAAATACCATTGTAATTTAGCACAGTTTACATTCCTGCTAGATGGCAATTTTTGCAAGGCCATTAGTAGGCTGGTTTAAGAGAAATCCTGCTAATGGGTTTATTGGCTCCAGGCTCAGCAGGATTAATTTATTTAAAGTTTTGGTTATTCAACTTGATTTGCAAAAGCTGTTGCATTCTAGTGTGGGGGTGTTATATAGAAGTTGTCAGCTCTCTGTCTGACCCTAGGATGCAAGATTTTACTCTGACGGTGTGTCACAAACTTGCACATTTTGGAGGAAAGAGGCCACATTGCGTTCGGTATAACCTCTATTCTCTTTACTCATTTTAGGATTTACCAGACCTCATTATTGTCACACATAGGACAAGGTTTACCAATCTGAAAACCAACATATTATTTACCAGAATAAACTTACACTTTGCTACATACCAAATATTTTATAAACCCCCTATATGGTTCACTTTGGAGGTCTAATGTGGTCATCTTTGTCAGCCTCCAGGAGAGGTGTATTATTTAGCTGTTCTGCAGACTGTTTATGACCTGGCCATTTACAACAAGGCTTCTTTAAAAGTCTTTTTAAGACTATGCTAATGGTGGTTTATAAAATCTCTGCATTTATTCTTAGCTGGCCTTAACTGCTATCTCAAATAGTTTAAAATGGTTGTAAAGGTTGAACTTATTTTACCTTAATGAATTCCCTGCATTAACCTCCCTAGTGGTCTGATTATGTCAATATTTCTGTGCTCAAAGCGGTACATTTTTTTGCATGGAAATATGTTGTTTATTTACTGTAGACCTGTAATTCTTAGGAATAACTCACTGAAATCTGTCCGAGTCTAGTAAACATCCCGGGTATGAAAAATTTGAAATACAAAATCATAATTTATAATATAATAAGTAATCATAAAAATAATAATATAATAATAATACATTTAGTTAAATAATATAATCAAACCAAAAACACTGAAATTTGAAATAGAGTGCCAAGTTTGCACATCACTGAGCTTAGTCGCAAAATCGTTTTCAGTGTCTGATGACGAATTTCCCCACAAATCATTATCACTCAATTCCGCAAGTGGTTCTAATTTACTATCGCTGTTCTCTAGCTGGTCTAAAATTGCTTTTGACCTAAAGGGACGCTTTTTAGACGCAATAGACTTTTCTCAGTTTCCAGGCAGAAGGAACAGTAAAAATGCAGGCAGGGCACAGGACAAAGCACTAGGGACAAAATGTATGTGAAATGGTTTGATACAGTAATGTTTTACTATGTTATTTTAGTGTATTGAGTGAATGTCACTTTTAAAATTTTTTAAATTCCCACCAGTTACGTCCCCCATACGTCCCATATGTCCTGACGCTCGCAGGGAACGGAACCCGGAAGATGGATGCCGGAGATGGCCGGGAATGCTGCAGGGGGGACAGCGAAGGACAAGGTAAGTGATTGAGGGAATCCCTGAGTAACGCTGCAGGTAATCCCGAGTGTAGCTTGAGGTTACCGCTTTTGGTACTGAAAGTTAACCCTGAGCTACACTCGGGAATACCGCCAGGTTGGTTAAGGTAAAAAATGTCCCAACCTTGATCCAGCGCTGTACCCATCTGCAGCAGTTCTCCCCAGTCTCTTTGCTCACAGAGGCAGTAGCAGGAGCTATTGGCTCCTGCTGCTGTCAATAAAATTCTGTGAGCAGAGAGTGGAGGCAGGGATGAGCTGCAGTGTCTGTGTCTAAGGACACACACTGCATGCCTCAGGATCAAGTCTGCAGGTGGACCCCCATGAGAAGTAGCTTCCTATGGTAGCACACCAAGAAGAGGAAGAGCACTGGCAGGGAACCCAAGAGGAGGAGATTCGGGCATGCTCTGTTCAAAAAAGCAAACAAAATTAAGCTTTACAATCACTTTAAGCATGGCCATTTTTGGTAAGACAGTTTGGGATTTGTGAGACTTCACTACTGACACATCTCTGGGTATGGATATTTTATAGTATTGTAACACCCTCCTAGGCAGCTAGGGGGAGCTAGATTCCAATTGATAGATAGGGGCAGAGTAGTGGCCCAGGTGTGATAGTCAGAGGGGTTAAATTGTGGTAAGGGGATGAGAGGCTCTGCAGACCAGTTCTATGAGACTTACCCCTGCTCTGGAACTTTGGAGAAAGCTCTAGAAGCAGTGGGCAGAGGTAAGGACTGGCTGATCTGCACTTTTGAGGGATCCTGCCCAATCTCCAACAGAAGGTTTGGCATGGGGCCAGGACAGCGCTTAAAAGTGAGAGAGCCTGCTCAGCAGGACGGGAGAGAGCGAGTATTGGTGAAAGATGGAATTGAGTCTGGAGAACAGGAGTTTGGAAGGGGGTCCAGATGAAGAGGGGATCACCTACAGACAGAGGAACTTGGAGAGAGGAAAGCTCAGGATTTCAGAGCGAGGACCACCTGTGCAACAGGGAAGGAGCAGCGCAGCTGGAAGGCCTAGTAGCATCATGGTAGCAGCCAGCAACCCACCAGCAGCACAATAGAAGGACTGAGTGAGTAAACCTGCACCCTCTGGGCCAGTAAGGGGAAAGAGGCGCTCTGGTGCTAGACTGGATTAGCTTTTTACCCGGGACTGTTTACACTGTAGTGGCAGGCAGTGGACCCCCTGCCCAGGGAACCACCCAGTACAGCTGGATGAGGAAAAGATTCTTCTGTGGTCCGGGGTGGTACAACAGAAAATGCTGGTTGGCTCTCTAAAAGAGACTTTTTTTCCTGTAAAGACTTGTACATAGTTGCTAAGGAGTTTGTCCTCTGTTGCCATTACCCTTGGGCATCTCACACACACCTTACCCCATTCATGTTGAGTCCCCTAATAAAACTTCAAAACAAGCCTCAAGGACTAGTTACTGTCTCCTGATGCAAGTCTGTGGAAAATGCAAGTTGCCTGGCTGTGCAGGAATATAGGAGGATCCAAGACTTCAGTGACACCAAAGGGGGTAGTGGTATCGTATGTAAATAGGTATATTGATTCAGCTTGAACTGATCCACTGATCTCCAATTGAATTCCTATGCTGAGCAGCTGCCCTGCGGCATTCTGAACACAGGAGGCAGGGTGGTGGTGTTACGCTTTCTACCTTGTCCAATCAGAGAATGATGTGCATTCATTCAGAAAATGCAAATTATTCTCTGAATAATACCTGTATTCAAAATGCAGCAGGACAACAGCTTGGTAGGGACCCAAAAACGTGGAGATCACTGGAGTAGTGGTGTCTACTTCAGTAATATCCATCTTCAAAGGGTATCATCCAGTTAAGGTATATGTAGAGTTACAGTAGTTCAAGCTGGATGTAGAAAGTATCCATACTTGGAATTCATCTTTAAGCTTTAATATAGAGCATTTTTTATGTTTTACTCTCAAATATATCTTTTAAATCTAATGAAAGGACAAAATAGTTGAAAAGTTTTTATTTTTACTATTATATTCAATACCCAATGTCCTTTTTAAAATTATTTTAGTAAGGTACTTATCTAGTTTTGAAAAGTGAACCTCTCTGTAAAGATCAGCTGTGTTTTGTTTTATATATTTCAAAGTATTATTTTGTTTACGTATTAAAATGTGTTTACTGTCATGAAACAATTGCAACTGAGCTGGAATATATCCATTATTTATGCCAAAGGGTTTGGCACAACAAGTGTGAAACAATAATTTATACAATTCTGTGCACCAATAACCGGCTCTCTACCTTATTATACATCACTGCTCTTAAATTATGTAAAGTCAGAAAGGTGCTTTAATGTATTTGACACATGATTTAAATCTTCAGTTTTGCCAAAATTGCCTTCAAACAGATGCGTATAAAAAACCCCAAGGCTCATTACACAATTTCTACAAACAATTCCAGAGCTCAATATTTCAAGGGTATTTTGGTTTGCTACTTTGCCAAAAAAAGATCTAGGGAGAAATGGAGCTTTAAATTCTATACATAGGATATGAGCTTGAAATGAAACTATTTGTTATAAGCTGAAAATGTCTGAATCCTTGGAAATAATCATTAGGGCTCATACATTAATCTCTGGAGTGAAGTTCTTGCACATAGATAGACTAGGGCTTCCAAGTGTGCTATTTTCCCCAAGATGTTCGAGATATTTCTCAGATTATTCTCTTTCAAGGTATTAATACATATGGACACTTTTTATTAGCACTACAGTAGAACTGAAAATAGTAGGTACTGGGTAGGCAGTATGAAAATCATCCTTGATCTAGTTCAAAACGTGAAAGCGTTGTATTGAATGAGGTAAGCTACAAACAACCAGTAGACCTAATTACAACATTGGCAGCTAAAGGAAGTTCATGGGGACAATTTTGCTTAGTCAATTAATCCCAGATGCTTTAAAATATAAATATTCATGATTTTATACTGGATCATATGATTTCTGGTTCTGGTCACTCTTTCTGGTGAGCTCTAAATCTATATTGATGCAATTATATCGTTATAGTAGTTGGATATTCCTTACCTAAATCGTGGCCAGGCTATTCCCATTCAAATATTGATAAATGCAGTAAATGAGCTTTAAAAAAAAATCCACCTCTGACCTAATTTTTTAGTTTTTGCTAAAATCTTTAGTCCCTTTAGTGAAGGAAAAAAGTGGGAACCTGGGGAAGGGGGAGGTGTGCAAGAAAACCTAGCCTGCAGAGAGACTATGATAGCAGCCCTGTGTTTTGTGGTGCTGGACACAAGGACCACAGTCAGTAAGGTCTTTAGGACTAAGATTAGTTCTGCAGAAACTAGGATTCATTTTTATGTTTTGCATTTTCTAATTGTGTGGAAACATTACTTATGTTTGTGTGATGCTGAAAATGTAATTACAAATTATAAAGTTAGCTGGCGTTCTTTCTTAGAACATTGTATGTTACATTTCATAAGGCAACCCAAGGATGCCTGATCTCCCACATCCTAATTTCTATGTATTTCCTTTTTTGATCAATTATTTTAATTTTGGTAAATTCGTATTAGCAATTGAATGTGAACTTTAGCAGTTCGTTTTTAGTTTTGCTTTCAGGCCCTGAATTCTCATGCAGAATCAGAAAGTTCCTGAACTGTAAAGTTAGGAAGTGGAAAGCCATATGTTTTTCTAAGGGAAGAAAATCTCTGTCTGGCGCAGTATCCATGATGATACCCAGATACTCCATGTGATGTGCATCAATCAGATGATTTATGGGAGATTCAGGATCAAAAACCATAGAAAGTTTTTATTTTTCTGCAGCAGAGGTACATTAATAATATATTGGTACACAGAGGAGTTGGAATTTAGAAAAAAAAAAGTTACCTTAGCCTTTAACCCTTTCTGTGGAGACAAATGGAGAAAAAGGTGTAATAATGCTGCCCAATAATTCTAATGAATATAGTAACTCTAGATGACCACATGTGGAAGTCACACAAGAAGCTTTGCCACAGCTTTGAACCAGAAAAGTGGTCTGCGGCTAACTGAACAGTACACAAAGGTCTAGAAAGTGCCCCAAGCAAAGCCCAGTACTTAAAGGTCATATTCAAGGCAGGCTCCATTATTGTCCCTTCCAGCAGGGTCCAAGTATGGACTCCAAAGCCAATCCAGATAGCCAAATGAAAAGACCAGTTCAAGCAGCATGTAGACTAACCCTTCACTAAAGCAACAATAGCTGAACAAAAATAATAAAGTGACTAGTAAAAATGGTTAAGCTTTTCTCAGTGGAGAAAAGAAGTCTATCCACCTGGGACCATAGCAAAAGCTCAGAGTAGGAGAGGTAACAGGCTGGTAATTTTTTTGCCAGTACCAAATCTCCCTGAAGGTGACAGTATAACCCAATTAGCTCTGTATTCTGCGTCCCTTAATGACTGAATGCATGATTCAACTGTAGGGTTTTACCATCCCCCAACTTTACATGTGCCCAAGCCTTTAGGGTGCTGCTGCCATATACAACTAAGGGCGCATTTACAGGTGCAGTAGGCACTGCTGGCCCTCTGCAAAGCGATTCCAGTGCCTTTGATAGGTGGTGAGGAGATGATATGTTGTCTCCTCATCACCTGATATAAACCCATGATTGCAGTACAATGCATGCGATTGTGACAAGAAAGCAATTAGAGGTTTAAATCAGATGTGGGGATGCAACACTGTGCCCGCTGATCTTTGATAGGTGGCGAGGAGATGATATGTTGCCTCCTCATCACCTGATGTAAACCCATGATTGCAGTACAATGCATGTGATTATGACAAGATAGTACGGCAATTAGAGGTTTAAATCAGATGTGAGGATGCACACTGTGCCCGGTGATCTTTGACTTCTCCCATTTTGTTCAGGTAGATCTCCACCTCCTTAAAGTTGCCCACCCCTGCACTAAACAAACTGAAGCCAAATGCCAGCTAACACTTTTTAAGCAGTTTCAGCAACAGGTTTTTTATTTTCTTTCGGGATAATGGTTTTGTATAAATGAATAAATAAAATCTGACCATTGTAAGCACCACTGTCAGTGGTAAATGGTTTGTCTCAACCCACTAATGCTACATCTGTTGGACAGCTTGTTTTGTTTAAAAATAAAACACATACGTACTGAATCACTAGGTGAAAATAAGGTAAAGATAGCCTAAATTGAAAAAAGAATTAATGCAGCTAACATATCTAAGAATTGGTAAACTGCAATATAATACAAGACAGAGATTTTGCATTTCCAAAAACAAAGTAGGTAACCCTGTCACTGGTGTATCCATATTTACTGAAAGGGATGTCTTTGCTAAGCTTCTTAACAACTAGACAGTTTCTTTTTTTTTTTTTTTTTTCCTTTTTGGTGACAAGCTGCTCTGGTACAGTATGTTGTGGCATTTCCAATAGCACTTCAAGGCTGTGGGTAAACTCGAAGAGGATGACCACTAAGAAGCCAAGTACCTTCTTTTCACACAACAAAAGGAAACTGCTTCTTTTAAAAATATCAAAGAGAATTTACTTTGCAAAAAGTCAGTACATGCAATTCCTGTTCTGCTAGAATCTGTCTCAATCAACTAGTGCTATTATTTTGAGGTGCAAGCACCTAGAACCAAAAGCAGCTCAGCCACAAAGTGGTAGACTTCACCAACTCAAAGAAGCAGATCTACCACAGATCGAAACACAACACACAACAGAATTTCAAAATGCCTCTGTAAACAACATCAGCACAAGACCTATACATTGGGTTTCTTTGGCCAAACACTCAAAGAGAATAACTGCTAAGAATCCATTTACCTTCTTTTCATACAACAAAAAGTAAACTGCTGCTTTTGAAAATGTCAAATAACATTTGATTTGCAGCAAGTCAGTACATGAAATTCCTGCTCTGCTAGATCTGTCTCAATCAACTAGCACCATTATTTTGAGGTGCAAGCACCTAGAAGCAAAAGCAGCTCCATCACAAAGTGGTAGACTTCACCAACTCACACAGCAGATCTACCATGTGTTGAAACACATGACACAAAACAGGGTTTCAAACTGCCTCTATAAACAACATCAGCACATTGGGTTTCTATGGCCAAAGAGCTATACAAAACACAAGATGACAGTCGGCAATGCCAAGTGTCAGCTGGAGTAATGTAGACCACACTGCCATTGGACTCAATGGCAGTAGAAATCAGTTCTCTGGAGGGATGGATCACATGTCACTAGCTGACCGTTTGATGAATTAATTTGGGTTTGGTAGATGCCAGGAGTGTGCTACCTTGTAGACTACATAGTGCTTAATATACAAATTGATGAGGAAGAGAAAGTAGTCTGAGGCTGTTTTTCAGGGTTTGGGATAGATCCCTTATTTCCAGTGAAGGATACTGCTGCAGCCTTGTGGCAACAATTTGGGGAAGATCCTTTCCTGTTCCCGTATAACTGTACCCCTGTGCACAAAGTCAGGTCTGTAAAAGCATGGTTTGCTAAATATAGTCTGGAGTGACTGGTTACCTTTAACAATAATTTTGTCA
This sequence comes from Staurois parvus, assembly GCF_062004578.1. NCBI lineage: Eukaryota > Metazoa > Chordata > Amphibia > Anura > Ranidae > Staurois > Staurois parvus. The sequence continues at coordinate 3,684,186 of NW_028317816.1, read as the reverse complement.
TTTGCATAGTTAGTAAAATAATACTTAGTCTACAGTTACAACTACAAAAGTATATTGATTTTTACTATTTCGTATTTAAATTAGGGATTTAACAAGATGTAGACTTAGGAAGTCACTTAGAAAACTTCATGTCTTAGGTCAATTTCTTTAAAAAAAAAAAAAACATTATGGTTAGTTTGAAAACACAGAAAATAAGACCTTTATTTGTAAAGTGTATGGCTTTTGTGTCTGCATAGTCAAGAGAATTGCATCAGGGAGTATGGAGGATGGTATTCTTTGCTATTACCACCAGCCTGTAAAGAGAGCATCTATTCTTCTAAGGCCAAGAGAGATACAAACTTTCAGCAATGCTCTACAGTACGACTCAAATGATGTGAATTATCAGCCAAAGAAAGGACATTCAATCTTTTCAAGGAACACTCCAAAAGTTTTGTTAGATGTAGAATGCTTTAAAATGTTGACAAATATACAAAAGAATATCAGACTCATTTCGGTTAGTGTCATTCATGATGATTTATCATCGAAGTCTGGAAAAGCAGTGGTCTCAAAGGTGAAACAATTTTAGCTTCTTCGTTTTTTTCTTCCCTTTTTTTTAAACTGAATGTTCCAGTGTGGATCTTATATCCTTAGGGCTGCGCTATTAAATTCAAAGCCAGAAAACTTAATCTCACAGCCAGATTTGACATGATTGTGGTCGAATTGAAGTAGCTCAAGAATAGTTTGCTGCGTGAAAGTGTGTGTATGTGAAGCTGTTCAATGTTTTTATATTTCTTAACTAGCATTGTGCTTTTATTAAAGTATGTTATACTTGCACTTTGTGTTTGGTTAAATATATACATACAAAGAATATATACATACACAAATTCCCATTTTTTTTTGTTACATATTAAGAAATATGAATCGAAGGTTATTTTTAGCTTCACAAAAAAATCTAGTTGTGATTGGGATCATTTAAAGCCATTTCCATTTTCAGTCAAATGTGACACTGTAAGGTCAGTAAAAAAATGATTTTGTAAAGAGCATTTAAAGGATAAAAGTACCTTAATTTAAATTATTTCCAAAAGTCTCTCTCACCTCTCTCTCATGCTTTCTATATCCCCAAATACAAACCTTAGATCAAGCAGCAGTGTGGATTGGGAGCTTTGTGTTATAAAAGGAAGCACTCCTAACCTCATCACCTCCTCTGAGCTGTTGAGCCGAGAAGTCCAATAACTTCTGAACTCCATCTACTTTGCTATGTAGGTGGAATCCCCCTTTCCTTAGCCCTATCCTCTACCATACCTTAGGGATATGGGACTCCCTTATTTTTTTTTTTACTTATTTTAGCACACCTATCCCTCTCTACTAGTTTGCAAAACCTTAATTCCCATCCGCCTGGCACTCCCCTCCCCCACAACTATTCAATGGCGGGATGACAATAATTTTAACAATAACAATAATACACAGTGTTCCTTACTAAAATATGCATATCCTAAATGCACATAAACACTTTTCACCCCAAAAAGTGTATAAATCATATAAAGAATATGCTAACACATATGAGTAAACAACAAATCAAATTGCAAAATTAGATAAAAGATAAAAATATAAAACATATTAAAATCCTTGAAAATAATAGTCTTTCAAAAAAAGTCCACAAAAACCTTCCAGCAAGGAGATGCTTCCAAAGCGATTCCTGGGATCAGACATCAAAAGAAAAAAGAACTCACATAGTGTATTACCATAGATAATAATGAGATTAAAACATCACTGCAAATGCATGTGAGTCACACTAAAACCACAGGTGATCACTACTAGAATAAGTGATCAGCTGTGTAAACGTGTATGTGAAAACTCTAGTGACACTTGCATGCAGTGTTCATACTGTGAGAAATGTGTCCACTTCTAAGTATGAGGATTGAATACCCTTACCAGAGCATGAATATAAATCTGCATGTAATCATCCAAATGAAGAAACAGCCTGATAGGCTCAGCCAATGGATCAATACTCCTCTGTCCACATTAAACTTCACACAATGCCACCATAAAGGGCTAGATAATGATTCAGTCCATGATAGGCTCAACCAATGAATTAATGTTCCTCTGTATGCATAAACTCTGAACCATGCCACCATATAGGACTATGTAGAGTCCACAGTGTATCAGTGGTCATCCACATCTGTACCAGTCATCCACATCTGTCACAGTGTACCAGTGGTCGTCTACATCTGTACCAGTCATCCACATCTGTTACAGTGTACCAGTGGTCATCTACATCTGTACCAGTCACCCACATCTGTCACAGTGTACCAGTAGTCATCCACATCTGTACCAGTGATCCACATCTGTCATAGTGTAAAAGTGGTCATCCACATCTGTACCAGTGATCCACATCTGTCACACAGTAATACTGTCAAACCCACATCTGTACCAATGATCCACATCTGTGGCAGTGTACCACTGTCAAATCCACATCTGCACCAGTGATCAACATCTGCCACACAGTATTAGTGTCAGATCCACATCTGTGGCAGTGTACCAGTGTAAAATCCACATCTGTATCAATAATCAGAATCTGTCACAGTGTACCAGTGTCAAATCCACATCTGTACCAGTGATCAACATCTGTCACAGTGTACAAGTGTCAAATCTACATCTGTCATAGTGTACTAGTGAACATCAAAATCAACATCAGCAATATCAGCAGAGCAGCACAACATGTCTTAAAAATTATAAAGCAGCAAGGAGGCTTTCCAGATACTGAGTATGACGGACAGAAGTAGCGCTGCAAATCCTGGTGCAGTGGAAAGTACAAACAGGCCACATTCTCAGATGATAGGGACTAGTATCGGGGTGTCCCATCCACAGCAATAAGGTAGGGTCCATACTAGCCTCCCAGACGTTCTTTTATATCCCACATGGCTGCCCGCTAATTCTGCAGAACCTACTATTCCCCCTTTTGCAGCACAGGCCCTCAGATGCAAGCAGAAAATGTTAACCCAGTTTATTCTTTTATGTTTAAATGGCTGCTAAATTACATTGTGGAGCAGTGTAATCTGTATGCCAGGCAATATATTGCCAATAATCCTAATTCGTCATATGCCTAGCCACTTGTGTGGAAATACCTCACCATGGAGGAATTTAACATTTTTTGGGGCTTACTTTGAAAATGGGACTGACAAAAAAAATGTCCATGCCTACTGGTCTACCCAACCTATACATCATATGCCATTCTATTCATCCTGTATACCCAGAACACACTATGAGATGATAATGAGGTTTTTACATTTCAGTAATAATACCCAGTGCCCTCCTCAAAATCATACTGATTATGACAAACTAATCAAAATTAGGCCACTAATCAACTGTTTTTGCTGTACCTTCAAGGAAATGTTTACTCCTGACAAAAATATTTGTGTGGATGAATCCCTAGTCCACTTCACTGGAAAGCTGGGCATTATACAGTACACCCCTAGTAAACAGACCAAATATGGGGTAAAATTATACAAAGCATGCAACAGGCCCACAGGATATACCTACAACTTAAAAATGTATGAGGGAAAGGACAGCCAGCTAGACCCCCCGGATGCCCTATCTATAGGGGAGAAGTGATAAAAAATTATTTGGCAATAAAAAGTGGAGAGATAAAAGAAGTTCAAACAAGACAAGGTCCCGTCCAGAAACCAAAATGCATACCCCAGTGGGATGGGACCTACTTGCAGCCCTGGGGCTGGAAAGGAGAAAGCACCACCTGTACGGCAGAGAAGGAAAAGCCCAGCTGATAGGCCTAGGAGCAGCCACAAACCCACAAGTGGTACAGGAGAGGATCTGAGTGATCTGAGTGGGTATACCTACACCCATTGGGCGGACAGGGGAAGGTGCACTCTGGTGGAAAATCAGATTAGCCACCTGCCAGTGACTGTTCATCTCTTAAAGTGACAGGAACTGGATCCCCTATTCAGGGATATTTTGAAGCTAGGTGAAGAGTTCATCAAGGGTCTGGGGGGGTACATTAAGGAGACACTGGCTAGCTCTCCAACAGAGACTGTGCTGCACAGAAGGATTATAAATAGTTCTAGGAAGTTGTCCCCAGTTTATCAGTACCCCTGGGCATCCTGTACACCCCTAACCCTATCCCGGTTCAAATCCCCTAAATAAAACAACAAAACCAAAGCTCAAGGACTGAGTTCTAACTCTGGATTCAAGCTTTTGTGAAAATGTGTGATATCTGGCTGGGCAGGACCAAAACCTCTAGCAACTCCTAAGGGGGTAGTGCTACATAAGTGCACACAAAGATCCCTAACCTACCTGAAATACCAAAATGACATTATTACAGCCCTTCTTTGTCCGCATGGCCATGCAACAAATTTGCTCTGATTCAGTGACCTCACTCCTCCTATATCATCCCTCTTACCCAAACAGGCCACACAAATGTTGTGTATGTTCCAGTAATGGAATTTGCAGTGACACCCGACACTACTTTCTCCAATGTCTCTCCCAACCAGGCCTCTGTATTGAAGCATGCTTCCGGATCTATCACACATCACTACACTATTAGTGAAGTGAATATATTTTTCCAGTGTCCGCTATCTGCTATTTCCCCTTATGACCTAGACTGTTTACCAACAATCTCTCTGCTTGCCAACTGAACTGACCCTGGACTGGTTATTGACAATGCCTCTGCCTGCCTCTTGAACTATCAACCATGTTTCTGCCTTCCATGTGAATTGACCTAGGCCTGTTATTCAACTATGCTTTTTGCCTGCCTCCTGAACTGATCTTTTTCCCTGCCAATGTATTAGTGGGATTCAAGACAACACAGGGGTCTCACATATGTGAGGGGCTCCAGAATAGTTTTTCAGAGTGGAGAAAACTACATTTTTGGCTTTCTCTGTGTTTTGTCATTCTCAGATTAGGTTTTGCAAACTGGAGGCTTCGAAGAGATTAGGGTGGGAAGAAGCTTCTACCACTGTGTTGAGGTCCTACCTGAACGAGTTCCTAAGCCTGATGTTTCTGCCTACTGCCATCTGACCCTGGCCTGTTAATCAACCATGCCTCTGCTTGCCACCTGAACTGACCACACCACTGCCTGATACCTGTACTGCCTGCTTATAGAGCATGTTCCTGCCTACTACCAGGATCAATACTTTGGCTGTGCTGACCATGTCTCTGCCTGCTGCCTGGAAAATTCCTTTGGCAGTTGCTGAACACATCTCTGCCTGCTTCCTGGACCAATACTTTGGCTGTGCGGGCAACATCTCTGCCTGCTGCCTGTACTGACTATGGACAGTATCCCTGCCTTTTGCTGTCACTGACCATGCCCCTGCCTGCTACCTGGACCAATGATCTCCTCTGTGGACAACTGCACTACTAAAACCACAGGTAATCTTTTAATTACCCTTTGATCAGCAGAATGTATTTTGGTGTGTAATTCTTGCTATTCACATGCTGTGTATTAGAAATATTTTATAAATGGACATCTTCCAGCAGAGGTAGTGAGCCAATCAACAATAAATAGCTTCAAACATGCTTGGGACAAGCAAAGATCTATACTCAGACAAAAAAAGTTATAAAAAAACCCACAAAAAACACCAACAAAAAACAAACAACCACACACACAACCCCCCACAAAAATAAAAGGGCAGACTCGATGGACTACTCAGTCTTTCTCTGCTGTCACCTTTCTATGTAACTGTGTACAAAAAAAAATGTTTTCATTTGCTTTCCACATTTTGCTAAAACATTTGGAAAAAATGACATGTTCAAAAGACTCTTTATGCCTCACAAAAAATATGTTGGAGTGTTTGTTTTCCAAAATGGGGTAATTTTGTGGGTGTTTCCACTTTCCTGGTGCTCCAGGGCCTTTAGAAACACTATAAGTTGTCAGGAAATTAGATGTGCAATTTTTGCCCCTAGAATGCCTAAAAGTATTATTTGGATGTTGGGCCTCTGCATGTGGCCAGGCTGTGGAAAGGTCTCACACATGTGGTATCTCCATACTCAAGAGGAGTAGCAAAATGTATTTCGGGGTGTAATGTTTGGTATATACATGCTATGTGTTAGAAATATCTTATAAATGGACAACTTTGTGTAAAAAAAAAAGTTTTAATTTTCTTTCCACAGTTTCCTAAAACTTCTGGAAAAAATGGCATGTTCAAAAGACTCATTATGCCTCATAGAATATATATTGGAGTGTTTGCTTCTCATAATGGGGAAATTTGGTGGGAAATTTCATTGTCCTGGTGCTCCAGGGCCTTCAAAATTGTAATAGGTAGTCAGGAAATGTGTAATTTTTGCCCCTAGAACACCTGACGTGCTCCTTGCATGTTCGGGCTATCTATGTGGCTAGGCTGTGAAAAAGTCTCACACATGTGGAATCCCCATACTCAAAAGGAGTAGCAGAATATGTTTTGGGATGCTGTTGCAAGTATGTACATGCCGTGTGAGAGGAATAACCTGTTAATATGAAAACTATGTGAAAAAAAAACACATTTTAATTTACTTTCTTCATTTTCCAAAGAATTGTGGGGAAAAATTCTAGCTTCAAAAAACTCCCCGTGCCTCTTAATAAATACCTTGGAATCTCTACTATCCAAAACGGGATAATTTGTGGGGCATTTTGTATCATCCTAACTTGTTAGTGCCTCAAAAAATGAGATAGGCATCAGTACATCAGGTTTGATCAGGTGTGATCAATTTTCAATAATTGGTACATAGCTTGTAACTTTCACACAGACCAAATAATATACACTCATTCGCAGTATACATTTTGCCAGAATTTATGAAGAAAAATTACTTATTTACAATATTTTATAACAGAAACAAAGAAAAATGTGGGTTTTTTTTTTAAAACAATTCTGTCTTTTTTCATTTATAGCGCAAAAAATAAAAAGCTCAGTGCTGATTAAATACCACCAAAAGAAAGCTGTATTTGTGTGAAAAAAGGACAAAATTTTTATTTGGGTACAGTGTTGCATGGCATGAGTAATTATCATTCAAAGTGTGAGAGAAATGAAAGCTGAAAATTGGTCTGGGCAGCAAGGGGATAAAAGTGCCCACCACAATACAGTACACAATATAAAATGTATGCAAAAAAAGACCTGTGTTTTTAATTGAAATGCTAGACAATTTAATAGTAGGTCTCTGGCTAGCTGGAGTGCAGAGCAATACTTGTACTGTTCATTACTGTTAATGTGCACCTTTCTTCTAACATTTACAAATGAATATGATCAACTGCACTTTTTTGGTTTTCTGTATTTGATACAGACTCGCTAAGGATCCAGTTAGACTATTGCATTGTGGTGATGCATTGCAGCGTACAGCAGCAAATGTTACAGGCGTTGCGGTGCCATTTATCATGACCAATACAATGAGGCTAAACAAATGCATTGCATTACACTGCAATGCACTGGAACAGACCAAACTGTATTGCAACCCATTGCATTACAGATTTTGTGACATGTTGAATTTTCAAGACATTTTGGTGTGTTGGCAGCCAATTGATTTCATACCTGTAGGTAAAATGAATATCTCCTAAACGTGCACCGCTTAGGAAATAGTTTTTTTGCAGCCGGCACATGCTCACTGAAGGAATGGCATACCCGTGCCGTTCCTTCAGAGCACTGTGCTATGTCCCAAGACTCCCATGCAGGGGCGGAATGACCCTGGTACCTTTTTCATATGCTTTTTTGAGTTTGGGCAAGGACACTGGGGCCCCATGATCCCCTATTGCCCGGGGGCCCCATGAGTTGTCAGTCCGCTCCTGCTCCCGTGTGCATGTGCGGGAGTGACATCATCGTGACCCAGTTAGTCAGATGACTGGGTGAAGATGGAAGCCTCTACAGCGGTGACAGCACACCGCTGGAGGGCTTCAATTTAAGGTAAGTTTTATATAACGGGCTAGTATGCGATGCATACTAGCCCATTATATCTTTACCTTGCAGGACATTTTTTTCTTCAATGGACGTGGTTTACTACAGCTTTAACCACTTGCCCTCCAGAGGATTTACCCCCCTTCATGACTAAGCCATTTTTTGCTGAACGGCACTGCGCTATTTCAACTAGTAATTGTGCGGTCGTGCAAAGCTGTACCCAAACAAAATGTATGTCTTTTTTTCACACAAATAGAACTTTTTTTTGGTGGTATTTGATCACCTCAGCAGTTTTTACTTTTTGCTCTATAAACAAAAAAAGACTGAAAATTTTCAAAAAAATAGCGGAAGGGCTAAATGCTAGTGCTGAAAGTTAACAGGGCGAACAGTGCCAATCCTGCTAAGGCTGTATTTTTTGGGGACACTATACTAAGCAGGCACTATTGTTCTGTTCATGATTAGAGATGAGCGAATCGAACCAGGTGAAGTGGAATTCGTTTCGAATTTCAGGAAAAATTTGATTTGTGCCGAATCCGAATATTAGCCAACTTCGGGTGCGCGAATCGGATTTTTCCCGATCAGCCGGCAAAAAGTGTCCCTGCAGAGAGCTCCGCTATTTCTGACAGTTCTCTGACAGTTCCTTCACATTTACAGTGGTTGAAACATTGTATCCATTTGTTTCCATTTAGGATACAGATGTTTTTATTCGGAAACAGATACAATGTTTCAACCGCTGTAAATGTGAAAGTCAGAGAACTGTCAGAAATAGCGGAGCTCTCTGCAGATACACTTTTTGCTGTACTGGAATACTTCTTCTTTTCATTCTTCTTTTCATTCTTCTCATTCTTCTTTTCATTCTTCTTTTCATTCTTCTTCTCATTCTTCTTTTCATTCTTCTTCTTCTTCTTTTCATTCTTCTCATTCTTCTTCTTTTCATTCTTCTTCTTCTTCTTTTCATTCTTCTTTTCATTCTTCTTCTTCTTCTTTTCATTCTTCTTCTTCTTCTTTTCATTCTTCTTTTCATTCTTCTTCTTCTTCTTTTCATTCTTCTTTTCATTCTTCTTCTTCTTCTTTTCATTCTTCTCATTCTTCTTTTCATTCTTCTTCTTTTCATTCTTCTTCTTCTTCTTTTCATTCTTCCTCTTCTTTTCATTCTTCTTTTCATTCTTCTTCTTCTTCTTTTCATTCTTCTTTTCATTCTTCTTCTTCTTCTTTTCATTCTTCTTTTCATTCTTCTTCTTTTCATTCTTCTTCTTTTCATTCTTCTTTTCATTCTTCTTCTTCTTCTTTTCATTCTTCTCATTCTTCTTTTCATTCCTCTTCTTCTTCTTTTCATTCTTCTTCTTCTTCTTTTCATTCTTCTCATTCTTCTTTTCATTCTGCTTCTTCTTCTTTTCATTCTTCTTTTCATTTTTCTTCTTTTCATTCTTCTTCTTCTTCTTTTCATTCTTCTTTTCATTCTTCTCATTCTTCTTTTCATTCTTCTCATTCTTCTTTTCATTCCTTCTCTCATTCTTCTTTTCATTCTTCTTCTTCTTTTCATTCTTCTCATTCTTCTTTTCATTCTTCTTCTTTTTTTCATTCTTCTTTTCATTCTTCTTCTTCTTTTCATTCTTCTCATTCTTCTTTTCATTCTTCTTCTTCTTCTTCTTTTCATTCTTCTTCTTTTCATTCTTCTTTTCATTCTTCTTCTTCTTCTTTTCATTCTTCTCATTCTTCTTTTAATTCTTCTTTTCATTCTTCTTCTTCTTCTTTTCATTCTTCTTTTCATTCTTCTTCTTCTTTTCATTCTTCTTTTCATTCTTCTCATTCTTCTTTTCATTCTTCTCATTCTTCTTCTCATTCTTCTTTTCATTCTTCTTCTCATTCTTCTTTTCATTCTTCTTGTTCGTTTCATTCTTCTTTTCATTCTTCTCATTCTTCTTTTCATTCTTCTTTTCATTCTTCTTCTTCTTTTCATTCTTCTTCTTCTTTTCATTCTTCTTTTCATTCTTCTTCTTCTTTTCATTCTTCTCATTCTTCTTTTCATTCTTCTTCTTCTTCTTTTCATTCTTCTTTTCATTCTTCTTCTTCTTCTTTTCATTCTTCTCATTCTTCTTTTCATTCTTCTTTTCATTCTTCTTCTTCTTCTTTTCATTCTTCTTCTTCTTCTTTTCATTCTTCTTCTTCTTCTTTTCATTCTTCTTCTTCTACTTTTCATTCTTCTTTTCATTCTTCTTCTTCTTTTCATTCTTCTTCTTCTTTTCATTCTTCTTTTCATTCTTCTCATTCTTCTTTTCATTCTTCTCATTCTTCTTCTCATTCTTCTTTTCATTCTTCTTCTCATACTTCTTTTCATTCTTCTTCTTCGTTTCATTCTTCTTTTCATTCTTCTCATTCTTTTCATTCTTCTTTTCATTCTTCTTCTTCTTCTTCTTTTCATTCTTCTTCTTCTTTTCATTCTTCTTTTCATTCTTCTTCTTCTTCTTTTCATTCTTCTCATTCTTCTTTTCATTCTTCTTCTTTTCATTCTTCTTCTTCTTCTTTTCATTCTTCTTCTTCTTTTCATTCTTCTTCTTTTCATTCTTCTTTTCATTCTTCTTCTTCTTCTTTTCTTCTTCTTCTTCTGGCAACTCCACCACGCAGCTCATTTTTGTTCCAGTATTACTGTATTTTGCTCCTTCAAAATCCTGAAACTTTCTTTTGGCAGGTGTACAGACTCAGGTACTCAGTGCGGGAATGGTGGGAATCCCTCACAATGGACACAGCAGGTGTACATACAGACCCAGGAATTCAACACAGGGACAGTGGGAACCCCTAATAATGGGTAAAGCAGGTGGGCAGACCCGGAATCTCAGCACATGGATGGTAGGAACCCCTCATAATGGGCACAGCAGGTGTGCATACCCAGAACCTCAGCACAGGGATGGTGGGAACCCCTAGTAATGGGCGCAGCAGGTGTGCAGACCTGGGACCTCAGCACAGGGATGGTAGAAAACCCTCATAATGGGAACAGCAGGTGTACAGACCCAGGAATTTAGCACAGGGATGGTGGGAACTCCTCCTAATGGGCAGAGCAGGTGTACAGACCCAGGAACTCAGCACAGGGATGGTGGGAACTTCTCATAATGGGCGCAGCAGGTGTGCAGACCTGGAACCTCAGCACAGGGATGGTGGGAACCCCTCATAATGGGCACAGCAGGTGTGCATACCCAGAACCTCAGCACAGGGATGGTGGGAACCCCTCATAATGGGCACAGCAGGTGTTAGGGGGTTTAACTCTCCAGCATCCATTAGAGACTGATATAGTAATATAGTTCATTCTTCTTTTCATTCTTCTTCTTCTTCTTCTTTTCATTCTTCTTCTTTTCATTCTTCTTTTCATTCTTCTTCTTCTTTTCATTCTTCTTCTTCTTCTTCTTTTCATTCTTCTTCTTCTTCTTTTCATTCTTCTTTTCATTCTTCTCATTCTTCTTTTCATTCTTCTCATTCTTCTTTTCATTCTTCTCATTCTTCTTCTCATTCTTCTTTTCATTCTTCTTTTCATTCTTCTTTTCATTCTTCTTCTCATTCTTCTTTTCATTCTTCTCATTCTTCTTTTCATTCTTCTTTTCATTCTCCTTTTCATTCTTCTTCTTTTTTTCATTCTTCTTTTCATTCTTCTTCTTCTTTTCATTCTTCTCATTCTTCTTTTCATTCTTCTTTTAATTCTTCTTCTTCTTCTTCTTCTTTTCATTCTTCTTCTTCTTCTTTTCATTCTTCTTTTCATTCTTCTTCTTCTTCTTTTCATTCTTCTTCTTCTTCTTCTTTTCATTCTTCTTTTCATTCTTCTTCTTCTTCTTTTCATTCTTCTTCTTCTTCTTCTTCTTCGTCGTGCCCCGTGACTGCCCAAATGAGTGAAGTGTGCGGTGATTCTAAGATCGACGGCACTCATCTGCATGTCATACTGACTGACAGTATTATTTCTCTTCCCCAGCAGACTCCAAGGGCATTTAAATTAAAGGTACAGTGTTCTGCACTAATATAAAGGCTCTCTGAAGCCTAGAAACCCTTTTAATTAGTTAAATTTGCAGCGAATAAATTCGCATCGAATCAAATTTCTCCCGCAAATTTGGCGAATCAGCCGAATCAAATTTTTGAATAATTCGCTCATCTCTATTCATGATCATTATATTGATCTGTACAAACACTATACTAGTAATGGGGGTGATCAGCGACCTATAGCGTGAGTGTGATAGTGTGCAGGCAATCTAACGCTAGCTGACCATGGCTGGGTGGGGCGCTTACTGACCCTGATGCTATCTGATGTTGCTAATAGCAGGAATGCAGTGATCAATGAAAAATGTTATATACTGACACTGTACTAATGGCACTGCCTGGGTGATGGGCAATCAAAGGGTTAAATGTGCTAATATAACGTGTGTGTGTGTAAAATGTAGTGCTTTTACTCGGTGCCGTGTTCTCTTTTTCCTCCATGGACCACCGTTGGGGCAGCAGGGGCAGCAGGGGGCGCAGGTGCGTTCACACCCCAAAACAGGAAGCGACACAAGATTATGTCGCTTTGCCAAGAGCTGCTGCTCACCCACAAAATGCGGGTAAGCGGTTGGCAAGTAGTTAACAAAAAAAACCTTTAAAAAAATGATCAGGGATTTTTTTTTTTTCACACTTTGCTTTGCAGGAGAAATAAAGATAATTTCTCCTGCAATGCAAAGCTTGCTGTCATGAACCTAACTCACTCATGAACTGTGATGAATGAGTTATGTTTTTGACAGCTCAAGATAGTGATCTGTGATTGGCTGGAGCTGGTCACATGGTACAGGGTGCTGTGATTGGCCCCATGTATCATGTGACAGCTGTGGGCCAATCACAGCTCACTAGGAGGAGAAGCAGAGCTGAATGAGATTGATTCATAACAGCTTTGCTTACATTATGATTATGTGATCGCATAGCGATCACATGATCACCAGGTCCCGTTTCCCGGGATCTTCATTGCAATGTGTCCGCCGGACACAGCAATCATGCAGGGGGAAGGGAGCGCTGCATGCCCACTCAGGCGTTCAGCGCCCCTCTGTGTTACTACAGCCAGAGCAACATACGGGTACGTCACTTTGCCTGTAGCTGCCGCCCGACAGCAGTACATTGCAGGCAGGTGGGCAAGAAGCAGTTAAAGAGGAACTTCAGTAATTTTCTTTTAATTTAATGTCTGCAGCTACAAATATTGTAGCTGCTAACTTTTAAAAACAGTCACTTACCAACCCAGGAATCCAGCACTGTCTTCACCTGGGCCAGTTCTTTGCCAGTCCTCAGGCATTGTCATATTGACTATGGGATGCCAGCTGTGACTTCCTACAGTTTCACAGCTGGCTCCCCAATGCACATGTGCAAGACGTGCTGCAATTTCAGAATGGTCCTGCAGTCTCTTAGGACATGTGACTTGTCCCCAGGGGCAGACTGACCATTTGGAAACTCGGGCGCTGCCCGAGGGCCCGGGGTCAGTAGGGGGCCCCATGAGATGCCCCTGGTACCTTTTTCATAGGCTTTTGTGAGTTTGGGCAAGGACACAGGGGCCCCATGATCCCCTATTGCCCAGGGGCCCCATGAGTTGTCAGTCCGCCCCTGCTTGTCCCATGAGGTTGTGTTTGGGCAGGGGTAGGGCTGCAATTCTGCTCCTCTACCCAGCTGAGAAAAGGGTAAGTGGGAGCAAGTACCTGTCAGAAAAAGGTGCCCAAGTTTCAATAGTGGTGGGGGGGATAAGCAGAACTTTTAAACGAACAAGCAACACACATCAATGTGCAACATAATGCGCATAATAATTTACAAACATGTAAATATTTCCCAAGATTTTGAGTACATTTGCAGTGCACAGGCACAGGAAATATATGTTTAATCACATGTGATGTGTACATGCATTATTTTATTTTTTTATTTAATAGTACTGTTTGGACTTTGAAGAAGGGGACATAACCCGAAAGCTTGTCCTCAAAATTGTATGTTAGTGCAAATAAAAAAAGTATCACGGACAGTACTCAATTGTTTTTATTTAATAAATGTGTTGCTGGATTGGCAGCTTCACAGGGGATTGACAGCCTGTCAAGGGTACTGTCATATGTAAAGCAGATCTAAATGTAAAGCAGGGGTGACTGTAAACCCCTGAAGCTGCCAGAACAGTTATCCAAAATTGATAGTATATGCTGCTGTGCTGAATTGGACTTTGAAGTATAAAACTAAACTTCAGAGAAATATAAATCAATGTTTACTCCAGCAATATAGTCATTAAAATACTAAAGGTATTGTAATGTACTGTATATGTATATCTCTGAAAATATATCTTTGTGTTACTTTCTCACCATTGCACGACAGAAACAAAACTGGTGAGCGAAAGGTTTTGCTGTAATGAGACTATTATGGTGCTGTTGCATTGAACAGTGGTTAGTATCTGGCATGTTTTCAGTCACTAGAAACTCGACAAGGAAGTTTTTATGCCTTTTACTGCAGGAGCTCAGAAATGGGCATTTAATAGTTTAGTGAACAGCAAGGAAAACCAGGATGGTGTGAAACAACAACAGGATATAGTAGTGCTACAATGATAGATATGCAGTTCTGTGGAAGTATGTGAAAGAGTATCTGAAAAGAATTATACATTTTTCTTAGATATATATATATATCAGTTCTCTTTATGTAATACAATAGTTCCATTATTTTATCTTATGCATCTTATACATTCCTACAGTACTGTACTGACTAATATAACACACTATTGGGTCATTAGCTCTCTACCAATTTATTATCCAATAGGAGAAATGGATTTACCAATTTTAATCATGGACTAAAACAGGTTTAAGGCTGGGTTCACATCTCACCATGAACATTTTTATGCATTTTATCTGCATTATAAACAATGATGTGATTTCATGCAATGCCATTGCCATCAAAATCCTTATCCCAATACATCCATAAATGGACAACACTTGCCATTGTATTCCACATATATAATATAACAGCATTCAAAACAATGGCTAACTTGCGTACGTAAAAAAAACTAGATAAGGTGCTACAACTCAATAGTATGTGAAAATCATCTAGAGCTGACGGGTGCGTGATGAGCAAAACTTGTGTACATGCATTGAGGTGTGTAAAAGAGACACACAGATGAGTCAAATGCCCCAATTGAAAGGGTGGTCATGTCAACCTTATCTAGCGAATGCAAGAAGACCTTTCTGTAGAACAACAGCCTCTTTACCTCATACAGGTTCCATTTCTCTTTAGAAAAAAGGTTTTTTTTGCTGTTTTAGTGCTAATGTGTTAAGTGCATTGACTAAAAAGCTCATGTCCATGTTTTGATGTATCAATACACATTAAAGGGCCTATTAATGGGAATGGTAGGGAACGCAAATACAACACAATGAACCAGCCCAAAACAAAACAAAAAAAATACAAACAAGATAAAGCAGTTGCATAGGTGTAAAGGCAAAGCCATACTCCTTCACAGCTATGTATCTGCTTAACATAAAACTTTGAATTTATAGAGCAGTAACATAAGCCATTCTGAAAGGCACTCCAATGCACATATACAGTACGGGATGATGGATCTGCAGCACAATGTATTGCAGTAAATATTTGGGGGGAGGGGGGTTTCTGTGGTCTTGTGGTGTGTTGCCAGGCCATCCAAATGTTGTAACGTACATTTTTCACACGCCTCATTATGTGTTGACATGCATTCTCATTCAAACTGCTCAAAATGTGCATCGATAGATGAAAAAGCAGGCATGACCTTTTTTGGCCAATGCATGGAAATGCAGTGAATATATATGAAATGAAATATATGAAATATATATAGAAAAATGGAAAATCTCAGCTCATGCATTAACGCTCCAAATTGCGTGCTTCAAAATGCACACATGTGAATAAGCTCTCAGGCTTTCTTGCATAAGTCTTTGCAACTGAAAATGTGTATGGCCGTAAAGTAATCAACAAAGAAACAAATATAATGCTTAGAGGGCATTCACAAAAAACATGTTATTGCATGTCAAAACAAATTAGCCATTGTTTTAAATGGTGCTGGTTCACATTTCTGCAATACATTGACATGCATTGCCCATTTTTTAGTATGTTGACATATATTATAGAGCCTATAAAAGACAATGGCAGTGCATAAAAAGGCATTGTTTTAAAAAAAATGCATGTAAAACACTTGAAAAGGGGCACAGAAAGCTGTGAATCCAGTCTTAGAAGGAAAACATGGAAAAGGACCCTGATACCACAAAGATATGTCTCAAGGATCCACTTTTATATTAAGCTTGGCAAACTTATTTAACAAATGGTTAATACTATAAATTGACTAATAAATGCATCAAATTCATCCAAACATATGCACATATACATCTATACACTAGCCATTCTTTTAAAAGTAGAACAAAACAGCGTTATATATTTACGTCGCGATATACTTATTGTAAATGACACTTTTAGGTTCTTTTAACAGCAAAATGCCCGATTTGGGAGCCTAATACATAGCCTCCTAAGTGTTATATTGCTACCCATGGCTAATCATTTATCTGGAAACATTACCAGGCAAAGAATCTGTCAATAACATTCTTTAAAGACAGACACTATTTTAAAGCATTAGCACCTGTACATGGTTTGCAGAAAGCATTACAAGAGGACTGGAGCCAATAATAAAATCTTACAGCTTGGCTCGTATATTTTCATCGGTCTGCTTGCTTCAGAGTTATCAAAAAAACACACAAATGGTATGATTTTTAATAATGGATCCATTGTAAAATAGATTTAGCAATTCACACAAATATCGCTAAATCCATTCTGTACCTCCAAAGAGACACTAAATGGATATGTGATTGAAGAGGAATGACAGTACTAAAACTTTGAAATAATAATAAAAAAGAGCTTTTTGTTTTTGAATGGTGCTAGTAGGGGAAGTGAGCGGCCGTCTAATGTTCAAGATAAAGCACTCAGCTCTAACATATTCCCACTTATGATTCTGATGTCCTGCTTGACAAATACTGCAAAACAAGAAACTTGTATTTGTTACTTAAAGAAAAACTATAATGGTTTTGGGTCAATTTATTTAAATTCTCTTTAAAGTGCATATGTTTTTAAACTGATGTACTGATGTTTCATGACTGTTTGTCTGTTTCTTGATATATAATGTATACACACGCATACATAACATATATATATATATATATATTATTTTTTATTTATTTTTTTTCCTTTAAGCCTGAGGTTTTCTTGCTTTATATGTCACCTTTATGAATTACTGGGACAATTTAAATGATTGTGATTGGTTTCTATGGGCTATAGCACTCTATTTATGTCTCTTTATATTATTACATAAGCCCGTGTTCCGTAGGCCTACCCACACATAAGTTTGTGATTTAATTTTAGCTAATGCACCTTTTTCAGGCAAAATTACTATACTTATGATCCATGTTCTATGAATAAGGATTAAGAGTAATTATACATATATGTATATAATAATTCATGTTTTGTTATTTTCAAAATGGTCCTGAATATAGCCAGAAAATGATTTCTCAATCAGATGCACTTGGAAAAGCCTGCTAATACTTGCTATTGTAATGACTCAAACTAAAATAAACCTGTAGGCTGTCACTTATCACATCTTTCTGAAAACACTAAATGCCACTTCAATACCTTCTACAGCCGGGCATACATGGATTGAAATTTGGCAACTTCAGCAGGAACTGGACGAATTTTGATCTGTGTGTAGCCCTCTCTGTTCAGCAGAGGCTAATTGTTCGACTGGCTTCTCTTTAATGGTCCTGATGGAAAACAGACATTTGATCAGCACATGCAACCAATGGGTTGCAGGCGCTAATCAGTGTATTCTGACAGGGAGGACTTCTCTATCTACCGTGTATGCGTGGATACAGAAATCAATTCAGTTTTTTTCATTCAGCTAGCTGGCTGAATGAAAAAAACTGAGCTGTGTATGGCCAGCCTAAGCCACTTTTCGTAAACAATTTGACAAATCAAAGGGGCTGATATACTAAAGGAACAGAACAATCACCTACTCCGGTGCAACTTTGTTTACTCCAGTCATCCAATCATGAGCATGAGCTGTTTTTCTATTCCTTTGCACATATCTGGGTGTTTGAAGTGCACAGATTCAGTTAGCCAAGCAATTTTTTACTGTTTCTTTCTTTCTGCTGTTTCTACATCAATGATTTAGATTGATGATTTAAATTTACTAAACAGTTTAGGGGGATAAAATTGTGGTAATCTGTTCTCCCAGCTCCCCCAAAGCTGCTTATCTTTGCTGCTCAACTGGCCGCAGCTATCCAGTGTCCTCATGTACAATATAGAACCAGCTGTCCTGCATTGTCCATGAGAACACAAGGGCCTGCCTACATTCTGGGGCAATTGAAGAGAGAAGAGTGCTGGCTGCCAGGGAAACAAGGAAAAAGGTATGTATTTCAACTTTTTTCATCTCCTCCAAGATGAAACGAGCTTTAAACTCTTGGAGTGCATGGGAACTCTAGTGCAAGATGAATTTTTAAGGAGAGCTGGAGTTCAGCTTTAAAGTGGTGTCAACATTTACATTGTAAACTGCTTCTGTTAAAGCTTCTGCAATACCAGTTATTCGCACACCCAGTTCCCTCATTGCTGGTTTTTTATTTCCTTTGTAAGCAGGGCTCCTTGGCTTGCAGGGTCCTTTTTAACCCCAAAAGAGACCTCATTTAGTGCATACTCAGAGAATATCTGCTACCACTGCCTGGCAGAGCATAGAATAATAAAGTCATGGCACCTGTGTACATGCATTATGGAGCTAGAAATGATGGGACAGCAGTAGTAGTAGTCCCAAGAAGGTAAATAGGACACCCTGACCAGACGTTTTGGAAAGCTGCAAGGAGCAAACTGAGGGTTACACCAGGTAAATGAAGCAAATTTTGAGTCCTTTGTGGCATAGTGGTAAACAGTTAATTGTTGTCCATTTATAACTGATCATCTTATAACAAAACTGGTCTGGCTTTGAAAGAGAGCAAACATAGGCCTGAAACCAAGGTTAATAGCATTTACTTTTAAAAATATCTATATGATCTAAGAAAAAATGTATTTTAAAAATTCCCATAGAGTCATTGTATTTTATAGCATTATTTTTATTTTTTTTTTAATATTTCCCAGTAATTTTATTATAAAAATGTTTGCAAATCAGCCTATAATAAAAGAAAACATATATAACAAAAGAATAGTCTTTGTGAGGTTCTCAATTTGTAATTCCATAAACCGGCTGATTGTATCTTTGGAATAATGTTGTTTTGGCTTAAAATGTTTCGATAACAAAGAAAAGGTCTGATGGGACTGCTGACTAGCCAGATGCTTTTTTTAAGCTTTCGTGTTTTGCTTAAGGACTTGTGTCACTTTCCAATGACCTTTGCTGACTGGACTCACTTCAAGTTTTCGGTTTTACTCTCTGGCCACATTTTTTTTTCTTCTATGACAAAACTATTAATTTCATTGGATAATAATCTAGAGATAATAATTCAAAACGTAAATAGTAAGTTGCAATATGCATATATGTTGTGTGCATTTGTGGCTGTTGGGAATGATTGAATAAGGAAAAATCTCTGATTCTTCACTTTTTGATTCTCCAGAATATCTGCATTTATAGACCTTTGCCATCTTCAGATGATTCATGCAATTTAAGAAGCCATATATGATTTGTGGCATATTGGAGAAATATGCATGCATATATGCAGGAGGGTCAAAAATGTAAACTGCTTTTAAAACCAATTCACACTTTACCAGTGGCAGTAATACAGCCTGGAATAAGTATATCACCTATAAAAGAGGAACTAGACTATTTTTATACATGCATAATTTATACTCAATATATTCTATATGGTGCATTTATTATTATCATGCCGAATAAGGAATATGGTGAACTGAGAGCATTAGCATAATGGGACAGGCTGAAAAAGACATACTGGAATGTCCAAGTTAATGAGGGAGGGGCAGAGCTTGACAATACATGGGTGAGTCACTTTTAAGCCTGGGAGCCTATTAACAAAGACATTTTGTAAATGTGTTGTTAGTTCCTCCTACATAACATTTTGTGGGGCATTGTGATGTGTATGTATACTTAAACATCTATGCATAAAACTTCAGTTGGGTTTATCCGCCTTCATGACAAGTCCACATTGATCTGTACCAGTATGTAAAAGGTAAATATTTTACTTAAAACCGCACACTTGTGCACAAAAAACAAATAGTGAAAGTAGTGAAAAATACTAAGTAGCAAACAAAAGATATTTCTTCTGTTGTATACAAATAAAATAAAATGTGTTGTGCTGAATAATAACATTGAAAAATATTATGGGGTTGATTTACTAACACTAGAGATTGCTAAAAATGGTGCACCTGTGCATGGTAGAAAATCAGCTTCTAACTTCAGCTTGTTCTTTTAAGCTTTGACAAAAAAAAAAAAAATGGAAGCTGATTGCGTTCTATGCAGAGCTGCACCACATTTTGCACTCTCCAGTTTTAGTAAATCAACCCCTATGTGTTCACAGTGCAAAAAGATACAATAAATGGATAATAAGCAAGCATATAGTAAAAAGTAAAGAGAAATAAGTCCAGAAAATAGTCCAATTCAAGGATTTGCAAGAAAGTGAAGACACACCTCTTTCAGAAATCTTATATATGTAGTGCCACTGACAACCAATTTGCAACCAGGGTGGTAGTAGAGTGCTCGTTACCAACTAGCCATGACCGCATTACACGTACGAGTGGTCATAAAGCGCTTATGTAATCCCTGAGCACATCTGAGTCACCTTCCAAGCCGCCTTGGTGTCACCCAGGACCACTGTCAATAAGGTAGGTATAAATAGATTTCCCATATTAAAATTCACGTAAAACAAGAAAAAGCCTCTCCATAGTGTAAAAACCTCTTAAAATAGTTTAATTAAACAAAGAAGTGCACTCACATATGTGCATGTACAGTGGATATATAAAGTCTACAAAACCCTGTTAAAATGTCAGGTCTCTGTGATTTGTAAAAAATGAGACAAAGATAAGTCATCAGAACTTTTTCCACATTTAATGTAACCTATGAACTGAACAACAAACTGAAATCTTTTAGGTCGAGGGAAGTAAAAATAAAAAACGAAAATAATCTGCTTGCATACTTGTGCACACCCTCTTATAACTGGGGATGTAACTGTGTTCAGAATTAAGCAATACATTCAAATTCATGTTAAATAGGAGTCAGTACACACCTGCCATCATTTAAAGTGCCTCTGATCATCCCAAATAAAGTTCAACTTTACTAGTAGATTCTTTCTGTACTAGACTAAATTGTCTACCTAATTAACTTTAACATTGTTTTAGGATCTGGGCTACTGTTAGAAATCACGGGACTCCTCCTTACAGCTTACACAAGAGCCCCCCCCCCCCCCCCCCACACACACAAAAATATCAAATTATATGTTTGCTAAAATTACACATAAATGATTATTAATGGTCCACTAATTACAATCACAGTAATTACAACAAAATTCCTGCTAAAGCTCGGTGTTTGAATGAGGTATTGGGGCTCATTCACATGGGTGTTGTGGCTTGTATAGTGTGAATCAGGGGTTTGTTTATGTGGCTGGAGCAGCCTGGAGCTGTGTGCAGGCAGCCTATGTTACTCTATGGGGATGCAGAAGCTGTACAAACAGTGCCAAAGGTCCAGACGTGTGGGTACAGGTATATGCCCCTGAACAAAGACAGTGTGCATTCAGAGACACTGACCCATGCCTGCACACCTGCCAAATTAGGACCTATGGATGTGTTTGTACAGCCGCTGCTTCCCCTTACAGTAACAGGTGGCTCCAGCCGCATAAACAGTTCACTCATTCACTGTGCACCTGTGTAAATTAGTTGAGCTTTTACCGCCCACCATCTGCTATCCCCTTTTGTGATTGAGGCCATGTACATATGCCGTGGTGAAGATGCTATGCTTCACTGGCAAAAATTATAGAGAACAAAAACACATGTAAACAGGTCCTTATATTTTTTTTATTCTTTTTTTAGGATTTTTTTTTTTTTTTAGAATTGTGTTGCTTTTTTTTTTACGTTTTTACCTGTCCTGATGGGGAGGGGACTGTGGTGAAATATCAGCGATCTAAACAGACCCCTGATGTCTCACATTTGAGACTTTAAAATGAACTTAGAACATAGATTCATCAAGTCCCTTTCTCTGCAGCTTCAGCTGCATAGGTGAATGAGAGTTCCTGTTCCTTTACAAACTGAAGCATACTAAACACAGTTTGGTGGTGGAATTGTTACCAAGCGTGTGCATGAGTGCAAGAATGTGGGCAGTCATGCATTAGTGCATGGGAGTGTATCTGCAATCTCTGTTGGTGCCAGACAGCTATTTAAAGGATGCTCTTGCTCGTCATCACTGCTAATGGGTATTCTGCTCTTCCCTGTGTCCTGAGTATATCCTGTACCTGATCTCCGTTAATGACCCGGCCTGTTACTGACCTGACCTTGGATTCTGCTTGTATTTCTGCCTGCCTGTTCCTTACCTCGGCTCTGTTCCTGACCACGCTTCTGCCTGCACTTTTGTACCTCGTTGCCTGTCTGCTACTGACCTCGGCTATGTGTGTGACCATGTTCCTGCCTCTGATTCGGCTTCATTTTGCTCCGGAGTGCCCTCTCTGGCTACCATTCTCACTGGCTTCAGCCTCCACAATACATTCCTGTCTCAAGCCTGCTGGGAGCTCCAGCAAGCTACTTCCCCTGAACCTGCGGCACAGGTGGAGTGACCCTTTAACCTCAGCTGGTCCATCCTGCTCCACTTCCTAACAGGATGTCCTGCCCAGACCTTCTGAGCCCCATCTCCTTCTGCAAGTTCTTCTATCAACACCTTCCGGTACTTTTGTTCCTCGGCACCATCTGTTCCACACTCAGTGGGGCCTGGGCTGGAGGTACAAGAGAAGCCAACCTCGTCATTTCAGTTTCCTACTAGGTATGTGACAGTGGCACACAGGGGGTCCCAGAGGGTAGAGCGATGGAGGGGTCAAGGTACTAGAACCGATCGCCCTGCAGTGCAGACAGAGGAAGGAAGAGAAGTAGAAGCCAGCAGCGCTGCAGGGGGAGTCTCAAGAAGATTGATGTCAGCTTTAAGAAAGTACAGCTGGCCTGCTTGCTCAGCAGGTGCCCGAGGCCCCCTTCTGAACTGATGGGGCATAGGCCTGGTACAGGAAAGACGACTGTACTGCCTCATCAGCTGCCCTATTTGGAATATATAACGCTATGTAATATACAATATTATACACATAATATACAGAACAGAGGAACACTGTTTTAAAAAATGCTCTGCTCACACTTTTCTTTATAATATATGCAAATCAATAAGCTGCAAAACCTAACCTATAAAAATGAATAGGGTGTACAAAGTAAAAAAACAGGTTGCGCTTAAGTGTATACAAATATATATCAAATAAACAAATAATAAGTGATAAATAAATAAAATCCAGCAATAAAAAAGTCCAAAAAAATGTAATAAATGTTCAAATGATCAATTGTGTCCAAAAACATATATCACCAAGTGAATCCACCACCAAAATCGGTTAAATAGAACTCACCAGAGCAATATGCTGATATATGATAAACCAGTATAAAGATAAAGCGCTTTATACTCTGGGAGCGGTGATCAGTATGATGACAGCAACAATAGGAACTATGCAGGATGAACTCCAAGGAATAGTGCTCTGCAGGGCTGAAAATCCACTCCAGAGCTGTAGAGTATCCTCAATGGGAGATGTTCAGGTATAACAAGCCCAGCTGGAGCCTGCACATGCAGACCAGGAGCGTGCTGACGTCACATCCAAAGGCTCCTTTGGATGTGACGTCAGCACGCTCCTGGTCTGCTTGCACGGCGCATGTGCAGGCTCCAGCTGGGCTTGTTATACCTGTTAGACACGCTGTTTATACTAGTGTCAGTCTGGACACCATGTTTGTAAGTGGATTTTTTTTATTAAAGTAACATTGCTTATATTACATACTGCACCATGAGTTTGTCCTTTTCTCTTCCGAATCGCGGTCTGAACATCTCTCATTGAGGATACTCTACAGCTCTGGAGTGGATTTTCAGCCCTGCAGAGCACTATTCCTTGGATTACACACTTTTCTTTGTAAGTTGACAAATGGGGGAAAAAAAAGTTTTTTTTAATGCAGTTTTTGTTTTTTAACATAAAACATATCATAACACATAACAGTGTTTAAATTAAACATTGAAACTTTTTTTTTTATTAATTTGCTTTATACACCTTGCATTGCACTGTGACAGCTGCAGTCTGCCAGTTTCAACTGTCACTGTAGCCCTTTGTGTGTGAGACAGATGATGATGATGATGGCAGATGAAGCAGAAAAGTTTTATTGTAAATAGGTCCCATGTGATCACCATGGTTGACTGTCATAGTGATCCCATCATTACTTGCACAATCATTAACACTGGCCAGCGCTATCAGTGACAGCATGGTCTTGAAGCCAGAAAAGCAAACAATTGTGTGCACCTATTCATATACTGAATTCAAATTAACATTTACTTTGCATGGGAAAGCATGTCTGAGAATAATAAAGTATAGGTAAACACTCACAAATACCCATTCAGTTTAAAATAGAAATGAAAGGCAAAACATTAGTGTAAAGATATAAAAAAAAAACTCTAAATAGTTTTTTTCCATTTTATAAGTCATCACATACCGGCTAAACTCCTTATGCAGCTGAGAATAGAGAGCTGGCAGAGGAGAAACAGCATCTGTTCTCCCAATGGAACTTCCACTTCCCACTGAACTTCCCAATGGAAGGCTGCACAGGGGGGAATGTGTGAGCAGAAGTCTGATCATTGGAGGAGAACACACTGAATTCCCATCACAGCTAGAGAATTGACTGCACTTTGCTCTCATGCCTAGTGTGGTCAGTTTTTTTTACAGGAAAGTAGAGGTACACACTACAAATTTCACACAAAGGAAGCAATACAAATAGAACAGGATACTTTTTCATACAAGTACATGGTACAGCAGGCACATGTCAGGAATATGAAATGTTGGCTTTACATACTCTTTAACCTCTTGCCACCCAAGCAACATATATACAGCAGCATATATGCATCTTCAAGCAGCATAGGCTTCCGTCTTGAGCTGGGCTTTAGGTGCAGGTACTCTCCCCTTTCGAGTTACCCCTTGTCTCTGCCCCATACCCTCCTCCGAGCATCATCCCTAAGTTTCACCTTCTACCCACCTCACAATAACACCCCTTTTAGAGAATACAGAGCCAAGTATCATCTTGTAGTGCTACGTAATTTGCATGGAATTTGTTATTGATAACAAGGAAAGCAGTAAAATAGATCCCCTGCAACTAGGTACAATATACAGGTGTGCTCAAAAGTTTACATACCCTGGCAGAAATTGTAAAATTTTGGGATTGATATTGAAAATATGACTGATAATGCCACAAAATGCTCTTTTATTGAAGGATGATGATCATATGAAGCCATTTATTATCAAATAGTTGTTTGGCTCCTTTTTAAATCATAATGATAACAGAAATCACCCAAATGGCCATGATCAAAAGTTTACATACCCTGGAATGTTTAGCCTTGGTACAGACACACAAGGTGACACACACGGGTTAAAATGCCAATTAGAGGTTAATGTCCCACATCTGTGGCTTTTTAAATTGCAATTAGTGTCAGTGTATAAATAGTCAATGAGTTTGTTAGCTCTTATGTGGAAGCACTGACTAGGCTAGATACTGAGCCATGGGGATCAGAAAAAAAACTGTCAAAAGTCCTGCGTAACAAGGTAATGGAGTGTTATAAAGATGGAAAAGAATATAAAGAGATGTCCAAAGCCTTGAATACGCCAATCAGTACTGTTAAATCACCTATTAAGAAGTGGAAAGTTCGGGGATCTCTTGATACCAAGTCAAGGTCAGGTAGACCAAGAAAGATTGCAGCCATAACTGACAGAAGAATTGTCTGGGATTCAAAGAAAAACCTACAGGCAACCTCAAAAGAAAAACAGGCTGCTCTGGAAAAAAAATGTGTGCTGCCAGCATTGCAGCAGAGGTTGAAGGTGTGGGGGGTCAGTCTGTCAGTGCTCAGACCATACAATGCACACTGCATCAAATAGGTCTGCATGGCTGTCATCCCAGAAGGAAGCCTCTTCTGAAGATGATGCACAAGAAAGCCCGCAAAGAGTTTGCTGAAGACAAGCAGACTAAGAACGTCGATTACTGGAACCATGTCCTGTGGTCTGATGAGACCAAGATAAACTTATTTGGTTCAGATGGTGTCAAGCATGTGTGGCAGCAACCAGGTGAGGAGTACAAAGACAAGTGTGTCTTGTCTACAGTCAAGCATGGTTGTGGGAGTGTCATGGTCTAGGACTGCATGAGTGCTGCCGGCACTGGGGAGCTACAGTTCATTGAGGAACCATGAATGCCAACATGTACTGTGACATACTGAAGCAGAGCATGATCCCCTCCCTTCGGAGACTGGGCCGCAGGGCAGTATTCCAACATGATAACAACCCCAAACCAAACACACCTCCAAGACAACCACTGCCTTGCTAAAAAAGCTGAGGGTAAAGGTGATGGACTGGCCAAGCATGTCTCTAGACCTAAACCCTATTGAGCATCTGTGGGGCATCCTCAAACGGAAGGAGGAGGAGTGCAAGGTCTCTAACATCCACCTCTGTGATGTCGTCATGGAGAAGTGGAAGAGGACTCCAGTGGCAACCTCTGAAGCTCTGGAGAACTCCATACCCAAGAGGGTTAAGGCAGTGCTGGAAAATAATGGTGGCCATACAAAATATTGATACTTTGGGGCCAATTTAGACATTACTCACTTTTGTTGCCAGCGGTTTAGACATTAATGGCTGTGTTGAGTTATTTTGAGGGGACAGCAAATTTACACTGTTATACAAGCTGTACACTCACTACTTTACATTGTAGTAAAGTGTCATTTCTTCAGTGTTGTCACATGAAAAGATAGAATAAAATATTTACAAAAATGTGAGGGGTGGACTCACTTCTGTGGGATACTGTATGCCATGTACAACTGCCCATACAACTGAATGGGTATACACAGGCATGCTTAGGTAAAACGCTACACTTTAAAGAATAAATCCAGACCTGAGTGTTTATATAAAGTTAAAGCAGTATTAAACCCAAAAGCAAACATTTATTATACTGCAACTTACCAATTCTTAGATGTGCTAGCTGAATTATTTTTCTTTTTTAGGCTTTCATTCTTCTATTCTCATCTGGTGGTCCTGTCAGTAATTCTGCTGTTTTTCAAAAGAACAAGCTCCCTTCCAGATGTATTAGTTAACGGGCATAATACAAACCATTAGCACTGGCAGAGGTGCTTACAATGATCAGCTTTTATATATTTATTTATGTTATAACTTGTGTCCCAAAAGAAAAATAAACAGTTTTCTATAACGGATCATAAAGTGTTAGATGGAGTTTGGCTTCAGTTTGTTAGTGTAAATAAATCTGCTAGTAAATTTACTCTCCCTTCCCCTACAGTCTGACAATGCTGCGGTCAGCTGTGCCCATTCATCCACAGTGGGGGCATTCTAATACAGGAGATGTGTTACTGACCAGTTCCCAAATGAAAGCAAAGGGGGAAAAAGCAAAACTAATTAAAAAAAGAAAACTAATAATCACCTAATGATTGGTAAACTGCAATACATTACATTTTTGGTTTTAGGTTTAATACTGCTTTAAACCGATCCAGCTTGGTCCAGTGTAAGTATGTATATACCCTAACAGTATGATGACCCTGGAAGCTGGAAACACAGGTTGGCTGCATTTTCTGAATAAAAACAATTGAGTGCTGTCTGTGATACCTTATTTCTATTTGCATTAACATCCGAATGTTCAGGACAGCCTTCCCTCCAAAAAGCCTGTCCTGAAAATGTGGATGTTAGTGCAAATAAAAAAAGTATCATAGATAGTACACAATTGTTTTTGTTTGCAATAATAGCACACAAATATGTCTACTACCACCTCAAGCATATTTTTAATGAACGCAAAGCATTCTCTGACTGAACGAGGTGGAGAGCAACTCTATTACTTAGCCAAAATTTACAGTACCAGCTGCTAAATATAAGAAATTATGCTATCAACAGTTTGCATGGGGGATGTGATTGGGAAGATGTTAATGCCAAGTCGCATAGGCCCTGCCCCATGTCTTCTTAGGTAAAGCACCCACTTGCCTTCCATTGTAGCTGCCAGAATGGACACATATCTCCTGGCCAGAGGCCTGCTCGTAACCACCCCAGCCCAAGGCCTCAATATTCAGAATAAAGGAATGTCCACACACAAATTCATTTATAGAACTTTATTGCAACTTCACATAACTTCCAATGACATTTCACATTTGACATACAATAAGAATCTTTGGCAAGGTTAAACATTTTGTAGCAGTAACTTCAGTGCAGAGAACAAGTACACATCTTTTAGTTAAGCCATCTTCCCACTCCTCCATTTCTTTCCTTGGGAGCACTATAAAATTGGGACCACTTCCTCATGTATAATAAATCCACAGCCCTAGGTTTTCATCACAGGATCCACAGGTGATTATCAGAGGGACAAGGTGCTTCTGTTAGTATACCAGTCTCTTCCTGATATCCTTTCTATAGCCTTGCCCAGCCAGGCCCACTCCCAGATTCTCATTTCCAGGTTTCTGCCATTACTCACCTACAAGTACTTCGCTACAGGATCTGCGGAAGAAGGTCAGGGGAAACAGGATGACTACAGCTATTACTCCTATGGTCTATATCACCACACCTGGGAATTCAGCCCTGTAGAGGGCCCTTTGGATCAGCTCAGTTCAAGATCCCATCTTGCAGCTGTGGGGTGTCCTGTTCCCATAGCCTAGAAATTCTGAAGGACCCTCTGGTAAATACCCTTTCAAGCAGACTTTGAAATAAATAGGGATATTTGGTTTACACATATTGCAATACATGTTTAAGCTGGCCAACTGCGTTTAAAGTATCCCTCTTTGTTCCCATACCCTGGACTAACTGGGCTCCACCAACAGCTGGCATTTATATATGCACTAATTCTACTCATTACATCACTAGAGAAAGGATTTCTCTAAAAAGGGGCGCTAACACTTACTTATAATATTCCCCTTTACCAGATTATGGCAGGCAAGCTAACTGCACCTGCTTACAAATTCACAGGTGTAAAGTGAACGAATAAAATCTCTGCTGAAATCTGTCACCAGAGACCCAGGTACTTTCCTGTTGGGTGCTGCTATCTGTCTTCTCGCAGAGCATGAACATTGTGTAGCCAAGCTGTTCAGTCATAGCTAACATGCCTAATTTGCTCATCCTGTAAAAATTATGAGTTATTGCTTTTTGCATACGTCAAAGGCCAGGTGGAACGGTCACTTCTAGAAATGAGAGCTAAGCTGTTGAATTGTGCAGAAAGAAGTTCTTTAAAATAGCTGATGGAACAGATTTTGATAGTATCATTTTCTTTATCTGCTTGGGGAATCTAAAAAGCAATCTTTACAATAAATATATAATAAATTGGTGCAAAATATCTTTTGATGTCTTTCATATTTTACTCTATATTTCTAACATTTTCCTTTTTTATATTATTTATTTTCAATGAAAGTATCATTTTTAATCATGAGTGGCAGTTTAGTATTTGCATGTCTTACTGTTTTGCATTTTTCAAGTCTTACTCCTCATTAGCTAGATATGGAATATTGAAGACGACAAAAGTATTGATTATTTTAAGTACTTTACTATTCAAAACAGGACTTTGAAACCCAAAAGAAAATCTATGTGATCAAGAGAAACCAGCAGATGAAAGACTAAGGTGTCTGCTAAATATATGTTTTCTCTTTGAGGTATAGTATGTGCGCGTCAGATTAAACTTGATGAACTTTTACCCAAGACAGAAAAAAAATTGCTGTAACGTGAAAATTTTTAAACTCCGATACAGAAAAATGTAATGCAAGCAAAATCTTCCTTGTAGATTCCAGCTGTACAGATATTTTAGTGGCCACAACTACAAAGTTGCTCCATTCTCCTGAAAATTCTACGTAACTCCTTAAGTAATTAAATTAGCAAAGGCAGCAGAATAATTTTGACTTTAATATACTTTGATATTTAATGATATTTAATATTTATATTATTACTTTGATGTCTCAGCAGGGAACAATTTCATAGCAGATTTCTAGTAGCCCCTGTGAAGATAACAATATGGGCACTGCCATTACTCATTACTTACTAGAATTTTAAAGATGAAGACTTCAAGGCTGTGTACTTATCCTGGATTAAGTACTTGGTGAGTCGCTAACCTGATATACAGTGTCTTGAAAAAGTATTCATACCCCTTGAAATTTTCCACATTTTGTCATGTTACAACCAAAGTTGTAAATGTATTTTATTGGGATTTTATGTGATAGACCAACACAAAGAGACTCATAATTGTGAAGTGGAAGGAAAATGATACATGGTTTTCAAAATGTTTTACAAATAAATATCTGAAGAGTGTGACATGCTTTTGTATTCAGCCTCCCTCAATACATTTTTAGAACCATCTTTCGCTGCAATTACAGCTGCAAGTCTTTTTGGGGATGTCTCTACCAGCTTTGCACCTCTAGAGAGTGAAATGTTTGCCCATTCTTCTTTGTCAAATAGCTCAAGCTCTGTCACATTGGATGAAGAGCATCTGAACAGCACTTTTCAAGTCTTGCCACAGATTCTCAATTGGATTTAGGTCTGGACTTTGACTGGGCCATTCTAACACATGAATATGCTTTGATCTAAACCATTCCACTGTAGCCCTGGCTGTATGTTTAGGGTAATTGCCCTGCCGGAAGGTGAACCTCCACCCCAGTCTCAAGTCTCTTGCAGACTCTAACAGGTTTTCTTCAAAAAGACTGCCCTGTATTTGGCTCCATCCATCTTCCCATCAACTCTGACCAGCTTTCCTGTCCCTGCTGAAGAAAAACATCCCCACAACATGATGCTGCCACCACCATGTTTCACTGCGGGGATGTTGTGTTCAGGGTGATGTGCAGTGTTAGTTTTCAACCACACATAGCATTTTGCTGTTAGGCCAAAAAGTTAACTTTTGGTCTCATCTGACCAAAGCACCTTCTACCACATGTTTGCTGTGTCCCCCACATGGCTTCTCGCAAACTTATGGCTTTCTTTCAACAATGGCTTTCTTCTTGCCACTCTTCCATAAAGGCCAGATTTGTGGCGTGCACGACTAACAGTTGTCCTATGGACAGATTCTCCCACCTGAGCTGTGGATGTCTGCAGCTCCTCCAGAGTTACCATGGGCCTCTTGGCTGCTTCTCTGATTAATGCTCTCCTTGCCCAGCCTGTCAGTTTAGATGTACAGCCGTGTTTTGGTAGGTTTGCAGTTGTGCAATACTCTTTCCATTTTCGAATGATGGATTGAACAATGCTCTGTGAGATGTTCAAAGCTTGTGATATTTTTTTATAACCTAACCCCACTTTAAACTTATCCACAACTTTATGCCTGATCTGCCTGGTGTGTTCCTTGGCCTTCATGATGTTGTTTGTTCACTAATGTTCTCTAACAAACTTATGAGGGCTTCACAGAATCGCTGTATTTATACTGATATTACATTAAACACAGGTGGACTCTATTTACTAATTATGTGACTTCTGAAAGGCAATTGGTTCCACTAGATTTTAGTTAGGGGTATCAGAGTAAAGGGGGTTGGCTACAAATGCACGCCACACTTTTCAGATATTTAGTTGTAAAAAAATGTTGAAAACCATTTATCATTTTCCTTCTACTTCACACTTATGTGCCGCTTTGTGTTGGTCTATCACATAAAATCCCAATAAAATACATTTACGTTTTTGGTTGTAACATGACAAAATGTGGAAAATTTCAAGGGGTATAAATACTTTTTGAAGGCACTGTAAGCATGTAGCCGAAGAAGTCTAGAGAGTCCAAACTTCCCTTCTGTGTGCTTTATCTGGGTCCATGATAAATTAGTAGTTTTAAAGTAATAAATTAGTAAACAATAACGGAGCCTCCACCTCTGAAGCTTAACTTCAGGCAGACATAAAAAGACACACATTAATGTAGCTCGTTATTTAATAAGGTAGCACTAAACTGAACAAAGATTTTGGGGCCTCTAGGAGTTCTTGCCATCATGTGCATATTTGCACACATACCTTTCAATACAACCCCTCCAACAATGCAGTGTCCACACTCTACCACTAGCACTTCCATCTTCTTTTGATCTACTTTTAGGCTCAGAAGCTTCAGCTGTCTTGCTTGACCATACAGGATC
Source organism: Staurois parvus (assembly GCF_062004578.1). NCBI lineage: Eukaryota > Metazoa > Chordata > Amphibia > Anura > Ranidae > Staurois > Staurois parvus. Next base: position 3,652,011 of record NW_028317816.1, on the reverse strand, counting down.
ACATAACTGGCACCAAAGGCATGCCAAGAAAGTGCAATGAACTGCACATATGTATGTGGCTTAGTTTACAATTAAGCCCTTTTCACACAGGCGTTCTGTCTGTCCATTTTTCGTCCTATGGGCAAATGGATGTAAATGGACATCGCCCATTTACATCAGTTTTTCATTGGCTTCCATGCAGGTCTATTTTTGTTTTTTAAACAGGACAAGTCTGCATTTTTGTTCCATTTAAAAAACAGGAGTGGACAAACAAAAAATAAAAATGGATGAAAAACGGATTTAAATGGATCAAAACAAATGATGTAATTAGAATGGAACTAAACAGAAGATGAATATTAACAGATGTAAACTGAATCCATTTTTCTTAGCAAAAACACCCATATGAAAGTGGCTTTAGAAAAAAAAAGCTGCCAGGCAAGAGAGAAACATTTTTAGCAGAAGAGACAAGAAGAGCTTGCTCTGTCAGAGAAAGCTACCTGTCCACATCTTTCTAGTAAATGCACTTAGGTAAAAATTTTACATTATGGAAAAAACACCCAATGCATGTGCATGTGTAAACAAAAGTGCCTGTGGTTACATGTGTAGCACCCTCCTAGGTAGGTGCTAGAGTTAGATAGATAGAATTATTTGTGTTTTTGATAGGTAAATTTAGTTGTCACTCTGTAGTCAGAGTGGCTGTAAATATTTGTTAGAAAAAAGCATAGTCAGCTTACTGTACTTGGTGAACTGTGATCATTTAGTTAGGTCTACTCTGTGTGTTCAGCTGCTGCCAGTCTGCCTAGCTTCATCTGTATCCAGGAAACGTTAGAAGTTTTTGGATTATAGGTGTGGCATTAAGCAGATGGCAGCATGAATACAGCCTTAGCCTATCCAAGAAAGAGGGGCTCTAAGGCATGCCGGGTAACTGTATATATTCAGTGAGCACACGGGGCTCTGTGTTCTTTCTTGTCCAGAACTGATCCAGCCTTTGAGAGGACACATTGTCCTCTTAGGCACCTACTGCCATGCACCTTCAGGTGGGCAACCTGAGGGCCTGAATGCTGAGACCCAGGTTCTGCTATGCTGACTGAGGGGCTGTCTGCTGCAGATCTGGTCTGATATCATGGAGGAAAGCATCCAGCTGCTCTTGGGCCTTGTGAGTACAGACATCCCTGAGAGACCTTAAAGACTGTGTGCTGTTTAACCCCCTCTGGTGCTAGGAAGTCAGCTGAGGGACTAGCAAAGGGAATACTGGCTGGTGTTTTGAAGAACTTTGTCCACCTGGTCTACTTTTAAAGGGGCACTGCTCTGGGGTTCTAAAAAAGTTACAACTACTACTACTACTTTCTACTACTGTCCACTGTTTGCTTCAAGCTACTACTCTAACATAGCTTGCCACGAAGATCAGATAAAGTCCACAATATACATAGTTCCTATTTTTGGAGTATCCCACTCATCACCCTCATCCATATCCAAGTTATCCAAAAATAAAAACAACAAAACCAACACCCCTAGACCTGTGCCTGGCTGTGAGGTAAAGTAACTGGGGAGGACCTGTGCAGTATTTCTGTGGCTTCTACAGGAGTAGCACTACACATGCATATAAACATGAACAGCATATTTTCTAGCACATGTCAATGGGCAGAATTAGGTTGCAACTTTGGCTCCCAGGCATCACAGGGACAGACGTAATTAAATATGCCCTGATGTGCAGCCATGTGCAAGAGCCTAAGAACTGCACTTTGCAGAGGTTGCACATACATTTCAAAATGTGTGTTGCTAGGAAGAGGCATGCAGACCTCTGTTATTATTTATTTTAGAGGCAAGCTTTAATTTAGGTGCCCATTGCTGGATGCCAAAATTGAGTGCAGCTCACTTGAAATGAGCAGGTCATGTCCGGTGAATCAGTAATATCTCACCAATTACTAAACTTATCGCTAACTACCTACAAAGGTCTTTGATGCATCATGACATGTACAGAGACCCCTCCAATACCCTGTCAAGTGAAGCCATAGCAGAGTTACCAGCTGGAATATTTTATCTACTGGGGACCCCAGGATATGATTTCCTTGCCTTATTCCCAGGTGCTTTTATCACCCAACTTTGTGCTACCTCTTTCCTACCACAACTATTGTCTTCTTTATATGATAAAATAAATTAAAATTGAACAGGGTGGAATTTCCTAGGCTATAACAGACATGCAAATCAGGAGCTAAATGGCAGAGATCTCACCACTGGAGTCCTTAAAATTGATAAGAAACTGTTAAACTCTGTAGCATCTACTAAAAACAGTTCATTTTGGCTGGTATGATCCTTCTATGTACTGAGCTAAGAGGCCGGCAATTGTTGCTACCAAGTGCTACAAGATTAGAGCGTGTCACAAGCACAATCTACTTTTTGCAAGGCAGTATTGGAAGCCTATCAAAACTTTTTCATAAGCAGTCCTGTGCTGCCTCCTATTTTATTTTGCTGTTAAACACTCATTAAATTCAGTAAGTAATGACTGAACATTATTACGGTTTCCTCTCTTGCTGCCACATCTGACAAATATTTCACATTAGTAATGTGCAGAGCAAGAAACAAAATCACATCCAATTTCCAAATAACAGGAAATGCTGCCTTCTCTTTTAAGCCCTTGTTTTTGATCTAGCAGTTAGATAAAATGCACCTACAGAACAGCACTTCCAGACAACAGAGAGAAGGCAGCAAATATCAACAGCTAATCTTTCTTTTGAAAAAATAGTCCTACATATCAGAGAGGTTTCAAAGCTAATGATAAAACAAAAGGCCTCAAGCTACAGCACATTTACCTGTACCAGTGACACAGAAAAAATTGTTTCCACAATCTTAAATAACTCTCTCATTCTTGCAGCCAAAGTGACTTTAAATCAGTCTTTCACTTTAGGGTAAATTAAAAGTATAGTATTTTTCACCCGCAGGAAGAATTGCATGTATATATTGAAAATATATTATCTATATTACTTGGTAGCATAATAAAAAAGAAATAATTATTTTAAAAAGTATATTTCTTCTTTTAAAGAAACATCTTGCATTGTTTTGACATGCATTGTTTTTTATAAGACATAATAAAGTGTTATTAAGCACATTCCCTTGCAATTCACTATAACCTAGTCTTCCACAGTACACAGAGCATGTAAATGCAAGTCGTTTAGAAAATGTAAACTGCTATATACCTTTTCTCATCAGCAGTATATAGCAGCCTTGTGACTTCTATGTCTGGCTATGAACTGGTTAATCTTGTCCGGCTAAGAACTGGTTAATCTTGTAGGTTGAGTTTTCATGCTCCTCTGACTGTCCGGATAGCGCTGATTGGCCCTATGCCGTTCACATGCACCCCCACCCCCCAAAAAAAAGAAAACTCTCTAGTAATACACACCAAACAGAGCATGTGCAGGCTTGCCACTGCTGCTCTGTACTATGGAAGATGGATTGGGGACAGTAAAAGAAGGGTTAACCTTTTAGGTTCCACAGTAAGCATAACAAGCATGCTTTACTTCATATACAGACTGATTTTACTGTTGTGGGTTTAGTAACACTTTAAAACATACAAAGGGAAATTCAAAAAGCAATAACTGAAAACAAATAGGTATCTATTGAGTGTAAATCAGCCTGCCTCTCTTTCACACTGGTGGTTCAACAGAAAGGAGGTTCTAAAGTTAGCCATACAATGGTAAAACTGTGTTAGAACATTTTTGTTTTAAGAACTTTTGTTCAATTTTTGAATCAATAGTGGGGTCAAATCGACATTTGTTTTCAACCACAATGATGAGAAATGAAGCGGGATGGAAATGTATTCTTGAACAAATTATTTTCTAACAGTGAATGTGGTTTTCTTTCAGGAAAGTTCATTCACTCCAAAATCTAATGTTAAAAGTTCAAACTTTTTAAAGTCCTTTTAAATTACATTGGTCAAGTCACCAAATGTACTGATGAGAATTTTCGTACAAATGTTTAAACAAATGTTCGGTTGAACGTTTTTTCTAAAACCTATCAGTGTAAATCAAGCCAAAAGACTGAAGAGGTGCATATGTGGGCAACAGATGAGTGAAGTATCAGCCAGGTTGCAAAAAGATTTAGAGAAATCTCTGTGGTGTTATAAAACTCCAAAGTATTTTTTTATCACCTACTAGAGTTTCATGACTCTTTGATACAGGCTGTTTATGCATACACACCAACTATACCAGATTTGACATGACAGTCCCAATTTAATCAGTTTTTTCAAGACAACAGTGTCTTGGGTTGTGTTCGCATACAGCACAGCGTGAGGCTTGCTGAGAGTTGCTGCACACTGGAGCATAAATATGGGAGAAAATAATGGTTTAATCCCCCAGGAGTGTTTTGGAGGAGCAACAGCAAAAAGACAGTATTTTTTACTGTCAACCAATCCGCACAATCATGTTTCCTAACAGGCTGCTGTTGATTGCTATTTGCTAAACAGTAGGAGACGCTATGCTACCCACTACTCCTGCCTCTAGTCTGTCCACATTCCCAGCAGTGGCAGAAGCCATTCCTACTGGTCCTGCCCTCTGCCAACCTATGTTGCCACTCCCAGCATGTAATATCAGTGTATTGTAATGTTGTGTTGGTGGTGGGGTGGGGAGTATATGTAGGTGGCAATGTTGTGACTCTGAGACTTAGTTGCATCCTGTGACTATGTCAGCCAGTCAGTTATGACTGCAAAGTGAGGTGTCACTTCACTGACCACCAAACTTAGGGTCACCCTGAAGGGCCTTCAAACATTGGTGGTCAATGGAGTGTCCTCCTTTCTTTTACAGGCTGAACATCAATGTGTGTTTTCAGATGGTCTACCAAGAACTGAGTTTAGAGCAGGACTGCATTGATGGTGCACCGCAATACTAGCCCGGTTTTACAAATTGGGAGAAGACACCTGGACACTGGGGAATGAGTCAGCCTACTGGACCCCGCATATCATATTTGATTTATGTACTGTGTTGTACATTTACCACCTGTACTACAGTATGTTGAGCTGCTGTATTTTGAGTACATGTTTCCGCTTTGCTGTTACTTTACATTGATAACATTTTTTTTGTACATTGTGTTACCGTAAAGCATGTACTGCCAATATTGTTTGTAGTATTTGTAGTATGAGGGTGTACTGTATTTAATAGCGGGGTTAATGCCTGGTGACTTTAAGGCAGTGGTGGGCAACCTTTTTTTTCAACTGAGCCAAATCTCGCCAAAACCAAGATTGAAATTTATTTTGAGAGCCACATTTTTAAAACTGAAAATACATCCCCCCATATAGTAATTCATCCCCCATAGTAATTAATCCCCCATATAGTAATTCATCCCCATAGTAATTCATCCCCCATATAGTAATTCATCCCCCATATAGTAATTCATCCCCCATAGTAATTCATCCCCCATATAGTAATTCATCCCCCATATAGTAATTCATCCCCCATATAGTAATTCATCCCCCATATAGTAATACATCCCCCATATAGTAATTCATCTCCCATAGTAATTCATCCCCCATATAGTAATTCATCCCTCCTATAGTAATTCATCCCCCATAGTAATTCATCCCCCATATAGTAATTCATCCCCCCTATAGTAATTCATTCCCCATATTAATTCATCCCCCATATTAAGTCCCCCCTGTGTCAATTCACTTACCTTTGCTCCGCGCGTTCTTCTCGCTGTGTTCCCGCACCGTTCTGGTCTTCAGGGCGGACTGTGAGAGGAGAGGAGTTCGTCACGCTGCCCCGCCTACATCCTGGCTGCCCCGCCTACATCCTGACAGCTGCACAGTCCTGACTTTTGGGGCGGCCGCCCGAGAGGAGGGAGGGGGGCGACCGCCCGAGAGGAGGGAGGGGAGCGGGCGCCCGGCACACAGAAGAGCCGCATTTAAGTTTGTAAAGAGCCGCATGTGGCTCGCGAGCCGCGGCTTGCCGACCACTGCTTTAGGGTATACATGTTGTGGTATGTATGCCATTTGGCCTGTGGTGCTTCCCATAGTTGGGGATATTTAAGTGAGAAAGGGTTGGGCCAGGAGAGGAAGTTGATTGGTTGATTGTGGGAATGTGGACCATACACAGAAAGATGTAGTTGTTCACCTAAATGGAACTGCCCCTTAGTGCGACCCTGAAATGGGACTATATGGTCAGACCAAGCCTCATTCATTGGAAATGACTACGAGTTAGAGATACGAGCAGAACATCATAACCCAAGCTCAGCTTAGTATATAAAATGGGAAAGAAGGGCTGTTAAACTGTTACATCATTCATGATACTAATGGAAACTACTGTGGAAGGAAAAGAAACTGCACTCGATGCATTTATTTAGCAACAATGACTGGTCTGTTTTAGTGTGAATGGAGAACCTAAGTGAGTTCCTGCAGCGAATGGGAATGGGGAACAAAATGTAAACCTTCATGTCACCTCTGATGGAGAGTAAGAGGTAAAAAGAAGGAGGAGCAGCCAGCTCGGATGAGGTGGTGATGGTCAGTGATGGAGGTTCCATCAGAGGGGTGGATTGGTGGCTGTATGGTCTACCCTTCTAAGCTACAGGAACCCTATGTTAGGGCTCTCTGCATAACGGAACCCTCCTAGGGACTGGGCCAGGACCACTGGACCATGGGTGTGCGAGGCATTGTAAAGTACATATCAGTGTCCCTCCATGGCTTTAGGCTGAGGTGTACTGTGCAATGTGTGTAAAAGAGCCGGTGGAGGAAAATCAGTGTTTTACACTATTTCCTTCAAAGTAACTCTGTAGTCAGTGCCGAGACAAGTGTCACTGGCAAGTGAAAAGATGGTATCCTTCCGGTGTTGTTCCCAGTGAAGTAATTGAAGTAATTTGGCTAACTCACAGACTGAAGCAATTCCTTAATAGTAACACTTCACCTAAATAATTAATTTAGACTGACAGCAGGCAGTTCCCCCATACTGCCAGCATTCTTGCCTTTGCCAATACCTCCTCGTTAGTGTCAAGCTGACTTCCTTTTAACTACACCTTCTTATTACCCTGTCATTGTGGTGGATGACATCAATGGCCAGTAGGGGGATGTGAGAGACAAGAAGAGGTAGAGAAGTTGGAACAAAACCAAAAAGTATTGCGAAAAGGAAGAATTTTCTTATTATAGCACACCAGGATTTGGAACCCTGAGGCTATAATATGGATTTATAGTGGTTGTTAACTCTTGCATATACCCAGTGAAGTGACTGGAGTCAGGTGAAACACAGAGATGAAACAGATCCTCCTACATACATTGTACCTGTTTACCTGTAACGCTCTTTTCTCTACATCCTTTTAAAGTGATGAATTTATAAAACTTGTCTGAGGAGTTCAGAAAAAAGGGGGCGGAGAGCTTAAATTATACTCTGCAGTATGTGTGGGTAAGCCCTTCATTCTGTGTTTGTGTCCATTATTTGGTATTTGTTGGCTCTCCCATCATAATTGTGATGAACCCGCTGTATGAACCAGGGGCGGACTGATAACTCATGGGGCCCCCAGGCAATAGGTGATCATGGGGCCCCTGTGTCCTTTCCCAAACTCAAAAAAGCCTATGAAAAAGGTACCAGGGGCATCTCATGGGGCCCCCTACTGACCCCGGGCCCTCAGGCAGTGCCCGAGTTTCCAAATGGTAAGTCCGCCCCTGGTATGAACCCATGTTTCTTTCTAATTTTATTTAGCTGACCATTGCACACTGTGGCATTGCTCTGGTACCGTCTGCGGCTCTGGCTGTGATATCTTGTTGCTCACTGGACTTGCTCTTTGCAGTATTGCCTGGGCTAATGCTCTTACGTGCCTGACATAAGGTTTTTTGTGTAATACCCAGTTATGATACACTGCAATGTACTTTTGTACTCATATCTGTTCTGTGTTGAAACGTTCTTAAAATAAAGGAATTATAAAAAAAATTATACTTTGCAGGGCTCAGTGAGGAGAGCTCTGAGAGCTGACACACCGCCCTCCACAAGCTCACAGGAACAGAGTTGGGGCTGTCAATCTGTTGGAGGTCCCTTCCCTGTTACCATTTGCAGGAAAATATGTCAGAAATTATTGCATTGAAAATAATTCATGCTGATAACAAAGGAAGCAGCATTGAGAAATGACACAGTGCTCTAAATTGAGACACACTATAGAGGGATGTTCTTTGTTCATATTTCATGTCTGAGGTTTACAACCACTTTAAAATATTGTCCGGTTTTTAAATTGTCGAGTTTCCTTTAATGCAGACAAGAAATGGGCACCTGGGGTGTTCCTTTGCCAGGGTTTTCCTTTCTCCTAGTTATATTAATGCACAGCGACAAAGAAAAAGTTATTTTTTTTATTGTAAAGCATCTGCAAGCAGACCTTATGAAAGCAGATTTCCCTACTCTGTGCATCATGATATAGTGCAAAGAGCAGGGAAAGACAAGTGAAACTTTGGTAGTGCATCAAGTAGGCCTGCTTGGGGTATCTGTTTTATCAATAAGAACCACTAAGTTCTTGGTTCCCGCAAGGTCATAGGTAGAGATGAGCGAAGTATTCAAAAATTCGATTCGACTGATTCGGCGAATTCGTGGAAAAATTTCGATTCGAGTCGAATATATTCGCTGCGAATTTAACTTATAAAAGGGTGTTTCTAGGCTTCAGAGAGACTTTATATTAGTGCAGAACACTGTACCTTTAATTTAAATGCCCTTGGAGTCTGCTGGGGAAGAGAAATAATACTGACAGTCAGTATGACATGCAGATGAGTGCCGTCGATCTTAGAATCACCGCACACTTCACTCATTTGGGCAGTCACGGGGCCAAAACCAGAGTGTGGAGCCACAGTGTGGCGGTGGAGGCAGCAGCAATGGGAGGCCATACAGCACCCTATGACAAAAATGGAAACCACCAGCAGTGTGAGGAGACCTGAAAGTGGCACATGGCAGAGTGTGGCGATGGAGACAGCAGCAATGGGAGGCCGTACAGGGACCCATGACACACTCTGGACCTGGCAGCAGCATGAGGAGGCGGTACAGGGGCCCATGACAGATTACGGGCCTGGCAGCAGCATGAGAAGTCGGTACGGGGGCCCATGGCAGATTACGGGCCTGGCAGCAGCAATGGGAGGCCGTACAGGGACCCATGACACACTCTGGACCTGGCAGCAGCAATGGGAGGCCGTACAGGGGCCCATGACACACTCTGGACCTGGCAGCAGCATGAGGAGGCGGTACAGGGGCGCATGACAGATTACGAGCCTGGCAGCAGCAACTTGGACAGGAGGACGTTCAGCTTCTGCACCGTCGGGTGCGTGCTCGCAAACTGTTGTCTCTTGGAAACGGATTCCAAGAAAGACTGCTGACGGAATCCGTGAAGAGGAGTAGCAGGAGAAGGAGCATCTGAACGAGCGGAATATGCCAACAAGCGACAACAGGGGCCCATGACAGAATACGGGCCTAGCAGCAGCATGAGGAGTCGGTACGGGAGCCCATGGCAGATTAGGGGCCTGGCAGCAGCTATGGGAGGCCCGTAATCTGCCAGCACCCTATGACAAAAAATGGAACCCACCAGCAGTGTGAGGAGACCTGAAAGTGGCACATGGCAGAGTGTGGCGATGGAGACAGCAGCAATGGGAGGCCGTACAGGGACCCATGAGAGACTCTGGACTTGGCAGCAGCATGAGGAGGCGGTATAGGGGCCCATGGCAGATTAGGGGCCTGGCAGCAGCTATGGGAGGCCCGTAATCTGCCAGCACCCTATGACAAAAAATGGAACACACCAGCAGTGTGAGGAGACCTGAAAGTGGCACATGTTTGGGGCATGATTCATGGCGGATTTAGTCAGTTGTGTCAGGAACTGGTGGTTTGAAATCCAGACTAATCCATGCCTGATTCATTTTCACAAACGTGAGTCTCTCCACACTTTGGGTGGACAGTCGTGTCCTCCGCGGAGTTGCAATACCTCCTGCCGCACTAAATACGCGCTCCGATGCCACGCTACTGGCCGGGCATGACAGCCTTTCAAGGGCAAATTCAGCTAGTTGGGGCCAAAGGTCAAGTTTCGTTGCCCAGTAGTCAAGGGGATTGTCTACCTCGGTTGGCAGGGTGCTGTCCAAGTAGGCCTAAGCCTGTTGTTTGAGGTCCTGCTCCAGGTCCACCTGATGCTGCTGCTGCTGCGGCTGGTTAGTAGTTTCCTCACTGCGCTGGTGAAGAAAGCTACTCATCATCGACTGCAGACTGAGGCAGCTGCTGCTGGTGGAGCTGCCACTGCTCCTACCACCCCACCCCTCCCCTGCTGCCATGGCAGCGGAACGCGAGCGCACAGGGCCCACAGTGTCTGAGGATGGACGTTGGCGCAGACAGGCAGAGACCAGCTGACTACATAGGTGGTTTTTATAGTACGTTATTTTGGCCTCCCTCTCAGCAGGTGTGAAAAAGGCCACCATTTTTGAACTGTAGCGAGGGACCAACAAGGTGGACAGCCAAAAGTCATCCCTCTGTCTGATGGTTATTATTCGGCTGTCGGTACGCAAGCAAGCGAGCATGCTATGGGCCATTTGTGCCAAGGAATGCGAGGGACTCCCTGCCTCCATCTCCACAGCATACTGCCACGGTGCGTCTGGGTCCTCTGTCTCCTCTTCCTCCTCCTCTACCAGATGCTCCTGCTCCTCCACTCCTGTCCGCTGAGTGGAAAAACCACCCATTTCACTCAATAATTCCTGAGCACCAATGTCCTCCTCTACCTCCTCCTCTTCTTCCTGTCCTGCCCCCACAGGGGTCATGTGGCGTTGAGATCTGTGCGCCACGTCTACCGCACCCTGACCAGCCATTGTTAACAGCATTTGTTCCAGGACGTGCAACAGAGGAATGACGTCGTTCATCCCATAGTCCTGCCGACTCACGAATAGCGTGGCTTCCTCAAAGGGCCTGAGCAAGCGCAGGTGTCACGCATGAGCTGCCAATGGCTGACATCTAAGTTACACAGGGAGTACCTTTATCCGCTTTTAACATCAGGAAATCTGTGATGGCCTTTTGCTGTTCGTAAAGGCGGTCTAACATACGTAGGGTTGAATTCCACCTTGTTGCAACGTCACAGCATGAGGAGTCGGTACGGGGGCCCATGGCAGATTACGGGCCTGGCAGCAGCAATGGGAGGCCCGTAATCTGCCAGCACCCTATGTCAAAAAATTCAACACACCAGCAGTGTGTGAGGAGACCTGAAAGTGGCACATGGCAGAGTGTGGCGATGGAGACAGCAGCAATGGGAGGCCGTACAGGGACCCATGAGAGACTCTGGACCTGGCAGCAGCATGAGGAGGCGGTATAGGGGCCCATGGCAGATTAGGGGCCTGGCAGCAGCTATGGGAGGCCCGTAATCTGCCAGCACCCTATGTCAAAAAATTGAACACACCAGCAGTGTGTGAGGAGACCTGAAAGTGGCACATGGCAGAGTGTGGCGATGGAGACAGCAGCAATGGGAGGCCGTACAGGGACCCATGACAGACTCTAGACTTGGCAGCAGCATGAGGAGGGGGTATAGGGGCCCATGGCAGATTAGGGGCCTGGCAGCAGCTATGGGAGGCCCGTAATCTGCCAGCACCCTATGTCAAAAAATTCAACACACCAGCAGTGTGAGGAGACCTGAAAGTGGCACATGGCATGAGACACTGTGGACCTGGCAGCAGCATGAGGAGGCGGTACAGGGGCCCATGGCAGATTAGGGGCCTGGCAGCAGCTATAGGAGGCCTGTAATCTGCCAGCACCCTATGACAAAAAATGGAACACACCAGCAGTGTGAGGAGACCTGAAAGTGGCACATGGCAGAGTGTGGCGATGGAGACAGCAGCAATGGGAGGCCGTACAGGGACCCATGAGAGACTCTGGACCTGGCAGCAGCATGAGGAGGCGGTATAGGGGCCCATGGCAGATTAGGGGCCTGGCAGCAGCTATAGGAGGCCCGTAATCTGCCAGCACCCTATGTCAAAAAATTCAACACACCAGCAGTGTGAGGAGACCTGAAAGTGGCACATAGCATGAGACACTGTGGACCTGGCAGCAGCATGAGGAGGCGGTACAGGGGCCCATGGCAGATTACGGGCCTGGCAGCAGCAATGGGAGGCCCGTAATCTGCCAGCACCCTATGTCAAAAAATTCAACACACCAGCAGTGTGTGAGGAGACCTGAAAGTGGCACATGGCAGAGTGTGGTGATGGAGACAGCAGCAATGGGAGGCCGTACAGGGACCCATGAGAGACTCTGGACCTGGCAGCAGCATGAGGAGGCGGTATAGGGGCCCATGGCAGATTAGGGGCCTGGCAGCAGCTATGGGAGGCCCATAATCTGCCAGCACCCTATGTCAAAAAATTGAACACACCAGCAGTGTGTGAGGAGACCTGAAAGTGGCACATGGCAGAGTGTGGCGATGGAGACAGCAGCAATGGGAGGCCGTTCAGGGACCCATGACAGACTCTGGACTTGGCAGCAGCATGAGGAGGCGGTATAGGGGCCCATGGCAGATTAGGGGCCTGGCAGCAGCTATGGGAGGCCTGTAATCTGCCAGCACCCTATGTCAAAAAATTGAACACACCAGCAGTGTGTGAGGAGACCTGAAAGTGGCACATGGCAGACTGTGGCGATGGAGACAGCAGCAATGGGAGGCCGTACAGGGACCCATGACAGACTCTGGACTTGGCAGCAGCATGAGGAGGCGGTATAGGGGCCCATGGCAGATTAGGGGCCTGGCAGCAGCTATGGGAGGCCCGTAATCTGCCAGCACCCTATGTCAAAAAATTCAACACACCAGCAGTGTGAGGAGACCTGAAAGTGGCACATGGCATGAGACACTGTGGACCTGGCAGCAGCATGAGGAGGCGGTATAGGGGCCCATGGCAGATTAGGGGCCTGGCAGCAGCTATAGGAGGCCCGTAATCTGCCAGCACCCTATGTCAAAAAATTGAACACACCAGCAGTGTGAGGAGACCTGAAAGTGGCACATGGCATGAGACACTGTGGACCTGGCAGCAGCATGAGGAGGCGGTACAGGGGCCCATGGCAGATTAGGGGCCTGGCAGCAGCTATAGGAGGCCCGTAATCTGCCAGCACCCTATGACAAAAAATGGAACACACCAGCAGTGTGAGGAGACCTGAAAGTGGCACATGGCAGAGTGTGGCGATGGAGACAGCAGCAATGGGAGGCCGTACAGGGACCCATGAGAGACTCTGGACCTGGCAGCAGCATGAGGAGGCGGTATAGGGGCCCATGGCAGATTAGGGGCCTGGCAGCAGCTATGGGAGGCCCGTAATCTGCCAGCACCCTATGACAAAAAATGGAACACACCAGCAGTGTGAGGAGACATGAAAGTGGCACATGGCAGAGTGTGGCGATGGAGACAGCAGCAATGGGAGGCCGTACAGGGACCCATGAGAGACTCTGGACTTGGCAACAGCATGAGGAGGCGGTATAGGGGCCCATGGCAGATTAGGGGCCTGGCAGCAGCTATGGGAGGCCCGTAATCTGCCAGCACCCTATGACAAAAAATGGAACACACCAGCAGTGTGAGTAGACCTGAAAGTGGCACATGGCAGGGGCATGATTCATGGCGGATTTAATCAGTTGTGTCAGGAACTGGTGGTTTGAAATCCAGACTAATCCACGCCTGATTCATTTTCACAAACGTGAGTCTCTCCACACTTTGGGTGGACAGTCGTGTCCTCCGCGGATTGTCTACCTCGGTTGGCAGGGTGCTGTCCAAGTAGGCCCAAGCCTGTTGTTTGAGGTCCTGCTCCAGGTCCACCTGATGCTGCTGCTGCTGCGGCTGGTTAGTAGTTTCCTCACTGCGCTGGTGAAGAAAGCTACTCATCATCGACTGCAGACTGAGGCAGCCGCTGCTGGTGGAGCTACCACTGCTCCTACCACCCCACCCCTCCCCTGCTGCCATGGCAGCGGAACGCGAGCGCACAGGGCCCACAGTGTCTGAGGATGGACGTTGGCGCACAAAGGCAGAAACCAAATGCCAGGTGTGACCAGAGGTGTGTGACTGACGCAGGGAAACGCAGACTTCAGATATGTGATAAACAATATAGTTGATTAACACTAACAATACAAACATAAACGCAGTGCAATACTAAACATAATACAGTGCAAACAAACCAAACCAACCACCCACAGATAACAGTACATACAAGCAAGCGTCGTCAGGCAGGCCGGGTCAATATCAGTTGGGCAGGTAGGTACAGGGGGAGCAAGCGGAGATTGGTAGGGGTCACAGGCCAGGTTCAGCAGGTAGCTAGCAGCGTAGTACAGAGGGTCAGGCAGAGGGATGGTCAGGGTCACAAGCCAGGGATCAGAACAGGTAGCAGGCAGCGTAGTACAGAGGGTCAGGCAGAGGGATGGTCAGACAAGCCAGGGATCAGAACAGGTAGCAGAGAATCAGACAGGAACAGAGAGCAGGAACAGGATACAGGGCCCAAGAGAAACACAACACCAAGGCAGAGTCTGCAAGTCTGGCCATCCCTTAAATACCCCAGCATAATTAGTTCCAGGTGTTAGCTGGCTGCAAAGTTGAGTCTCTGATTGCTGGGAGCATCCGCTGGCCAGCCCTGGTACTGCAGATCAAAAGGCAGGTGAGTCCCACCATTGCTGGCTAGTCCATTCCTGACAGCACCCCCCCCTCAAGGAGCGGCCTCAGGACGCTCCAAACAGTCCTAGCTGGGCAAAATGTTCCACCGCCCGGGTCTGGTAACTGGCGGGATATCAAAGACTGGCACACCGGGCAGGACTCCGGGCAGCGGCACACCGGGCAGGGGCACACCGGGCAGAGGCATATTGGGCAAAGGCACATCGGGCAGGACTCCGGTTAGAGGCACATCGGGCTGGACTCCAGGCAGAGGCACATCGGGCTGGACTCCGGGCAGAGGCACATCGGGCTGGACTCCGGGCAGAGGCACATCGGGCTGGACTCCGGGCAGAGGCACATCGGGCTGGACTCCGGGCAGAGGCACATCGGGCTGGACTCCGGGCAGAGGCACATCGGGCTGGACTCCGGGCAGAGGCACATCGGGCTGGACTCCGGGCAGAGGCACATCGGGCTGGACTTCGGGCAGAGGCACATCGGGCTGGACTCCGGGCAGAGGCACATCGGGCAGGACTCTGGGCAGAGGCACATCTGGCAGGACTCCGGGCAGAGGCACATCGGATTACCAGGCGAAGCAGCAGGCAGCGGGCCACCAGGCGGAGCGGCAGGCACCGGGCCCCCAGGCGGGGCGGCAGGCACCGGGCCCCCGGGCGGAGCGGCAGGCACCGGGCCCCCGGGCGGGGCGGCAGGCACCGGGCCCCTGGGCGGGGCGACAGGCGTCGGGCCCTTGGGCGGGGCGACAGGCGTCAGGCCCCCGGGAGGGGCGACAGGCTTCGGGCCCCCAGGAGGGGCGACAGGCATCGGGCCCCCAGGAGGGGCGACAGGCATCGGGCCCCCAGGAGGGGCGACAGGCATCGGGCCCCCAGGCGGAGCGACAGGTCTCGGGCCCTCAGGCGGAGCGGCGGGCGCCGGACCCCCAGATGGAGTGACAGGTCTCGGGCCCCCAGGCGGAGCGACAGGTCTCGGGCCCCCAGGCGGAGCGGCGGGCACTGAGTCACCAGGCACGACAGTGGGCACCGAGTCGTCTGGCAAGACTGCGGGCACCGAGTCAACTGGCGGAACAGCGGGCATTGAGTCGTCTGGCAAGACTGCGGGCACCGAGTCGTCTGGCAAGACTGCGGGCACCGAGTCATCTGGCAAGACTGCGGGCACCGAGTCATCTGGCAAGACTGCGGGCACCGAGTCAACTGGCGGAACAGCGGGCATCGAGTCAACTGGCGGAACAGCGGGCATCGAGTCAACTGGCGGAACAGCGGGCATCGAGTCAACTGGCGGGACTGCGGGCACCGAGTCGTCTGGCAAGACTGCGGGCACCGAGTCGTCTGGCAAGACTGCGGGCACCGAGTCGTCTGGCAAGACTGCGGGCACCGAGTCGTCTGGCAAGACTGCGGGCACCGAGTCGTCTGGCAAGACTGCGGGCACCGAGTCAACTGGCAAGACCGCGGGCACCGAGTCAACTGGCAAGACCGCGGGCACCGAGTCAACTGGCGGAACAGCGGGCATCGAGTCAACAGGCGGAACAGCGGGCATCGAGTCGTCTGGCAAGACTGCGGGCACCGAGTCGTCTGGCAAGACTGCGGGCATCGAGTCAACTGGCGGAACAGCGGGCATCGAGTCAACTGGCGGAACAGCGGGCATCGAGTCAACTGGCGGGACTGCGGGCACCGAGTCATCTGGCAAGACTGCGGGCACCGAGTCGTCTGGCAAGACTGCGGGCACCGAGTCGTCTGGCAAGACTGCGGGCACCGAGTCAACTGGCAAGACTGCGGGCATCGAGTCAACTGGCGGAACAGCGGGCATCGAGTCAACTGGCGGAACAGCGGGCACCGAGTCGTCTGGCAAGACAGTGGGCTCCGAGTCAACAGGCACGACAGTGGGCACCGGGTCATCAGGTATCGGATTGTCTGGCTCGACAGCAGGCATCGGGTCACCAGGTATGACAGCGGGCACTGGGTCACCAGGCATCAGGTCATTTGGCTTGCCAGCGGGCACCGCGTCATCTGGCAAGGCAGTGGGCACCGGGTCACCAGGTATGACAGCGGGCTCTGAGTCAATTGGCACGACAGCGGGCACTGGATCAGGTACCGGATCATCTGGATCAACAGCGGGCATCGAGTCAACTGGCCTGATAGGATCGTCGGGCTGGATCAGTTCATCATGCTGAGTAGCGGCATCCGGCTGAAGAGAGGCATCCGGCTGAAGAGAGGCATCCGGCTGAAGAGAGGCTTCAGGCTGAGTAGAGGCTTCAGGCTGAGTCACGGAAGGCAGGTTCACCGGTTTGGATACTGGCAGGATGGTATTGGTTGGAAAGAATTTTTGCTTTTTTCTGGTTTTAACTACTGGAGCACTGCAAGTAAACGCAGGTCTGCAAACGAATGGAGCAGCTGGAGACAGAGAAAAACTGGAGGATGGAACAGGAGAGGGAGCAGTTGCTACAGAGGGCTTTTTTACAGGGTTAAAGGCAGGATAGGTGCAGCGAGTGGGAACAGGGTACTGACATGTGGTGGGAATACAGGAGTAGAGTTAGAAGCAGGACTGGGTTTTTGTAAGCTGACTGAGGCTGGGTGCAACAAGTCTGTCCATGTCTGCAGTATGGGTTGAACAAAGCTGAGCTTACACAAAGCCTGTCTGGTCAATGACTGCACTGCGTTTATACAATCTCTTAGTGTCTGTGGTGAACATGTGGAATAACGCTCCAGAAAGTAACCCACATCATCCTCTAATAACCACACCAGGGACTCTACCTGGTCGGCACTAAATGGTGGCAAAAATTCATCCCTGCATTCGGGGGAACCAGATGAAACCAACTCAGCACAAACCTCAATCAATGGCTGCACCTCAGAGAACTCTGTGCCCTGATCTACTAGAACATGAGCGAGCCGTATACATTCTAGTAGTTGATCCCTGGGATACTCCTTCAGAGTTTGATAAGCATACTCCCTGTCATCAAACACTAGCAGATATAAATACACAACCTCATCCAGATCCATCCTTCCCAGCAACAAGCCAAGATGGCTTCCCTGTGCAGCCACTTCTGGTTAGGATTGGCCTTGGTGTAATGTCAGGGCTCCCAGGTGTGACCAGAGGTGTGTGACTGACGCAGGGAAACGCAGACTTCAGATATGTGATAAACAATATAGTTGATTAACACTAACAATACAAACATAAACGCAGTGCAATACTAAACATAATACAGTGCAAACAAACCAAACCAACCACCCACAGATAACAGTACATACAAGCAAGCGTCGTCAGGCAGGCCGGGTCAATATCAGTTGGGCAGGTAGGTACAGGGGGAGCAAGCGGAGATTGGTAGGGGTCACAGGCCAGGTTCAGCAGGTAGCTAGCAGCGTAGTACAGAGGGTCAGGCAGAGGGATGGTCAGGGTCACAAGCCAGGGATCAGAACAGGTAGCAGGCAGCGTAGTACAGAGGGTCAGGCAGAGGGATGGTCAGACAAGCCAGGGATTAGAACAGGTAGCAGAGAATCAGACAGGAACAGAGAGCAGGAACAGGATACAGGGCCCAAGAGAAACACAACACCAAGGCAGAGTCTGCAAGTCTGGCCATCCCTTAAATACCCCAGCATAATCAGTTCCAGGTGTTAGCTGGCTGCAAAGTTGAGTCTCTGATTGCTGGGAGCATCCGCTGGCCAGCCCTGGTACTGCAGATCAAAAGGCAGGTGAGTCCCACCATTGCTGGCTAGTCCATTCCTGACACCAACTGACTACATAGGTGGTTTTTATAGTACGTTATTTTGGCCTCCCTCTCAGCAGGTGTGAAAAAGGCCACCATTTTTGAACGGTAGCGAGGGTCCAACAAGGTGGACAGCCAAAAGTCATCCCTCTGTCTGATGGTTATTATTCGGCTGTCGCTACGCAAGGAACCGAGCATGCTATGGGCCATTTGTGCCAAGGAATGCGAGGGACTCCCTGCCTCCATCTCCACAGCATACTGCCACGGTACGTCTGGGTCCTCTGTCTCCTCCTCCTCCTCCTCTACCACATGCTCCTGCTCCTCCACTCCTGTCCGCTGAGTGGAAAAACCACCCATTTCACTCAATAATTCCTGAGCACAAATGTCCTCCTCTACCTCCTCCTCTTCTTCCTGTCCTGCCCCCACAGGGGTCATGTGGCGTTGAGATCTGTGCGCCACGTCTACCGCACCCTGACCAGCCATTGTTAACAGCATTTGTTCCAGGACGTGCAACAGAGGAATGACGTCGTTCATCCCATAGTCCTGGCGACTCACGAATAGCGTGGCCTCCTCAAAGGGCCTGAGCAAGCGGCAGGTGTCACGCATGAGCTGCCAATGGCTGACATCGAAGTTACACAGGGGAGTACCTTTATCCGCTTGTAACATCAGGAAATCGGTGATGGCCTTTCGCTGTTCATAAAGGCGGTCTAACATGTGTAGGGTTGAATTCCACCTTGTTGCAACGTCGCAGATCAGGCGATGCTGTGGAATTCCGTTCTGCCGCTGCAGCTCAAGGAGGGTGTGCTTTGCGGTGTAGGAATGGCTGAAATGCATGCAAAGTTTACGTGACATTTTAAGGATGTCTTGCAGTGGGATGGTGGATTTTAGGAACCGCTTGACAACCAGATTGAACACGTGAGCCATGCATGGCGCATGGCACAACCTTCCTTGACGCAGAGCAGACACCATGTTCTTTCCGTTGTCGGTCAACATGGTTCCGATTTTCAGTTTGCGCGGAGACAGCCATCTGTCGATTTCTCTGTTCATTACACTGAGAAGTTCCTCCCCTGTGTGACTACGTTCGCCAAGGCATACCAGGTGCAGCACAGCGTGACACCGTTGCGCCCTGCACATGTGATATGCCGGTCGGGTAATGGGACTTGGCACGGGGGTGGCGGCTGAGGACACGAAGGAAGAAGAGGTGGTAGAGGCGGACATGTTTTGTGGACCAAGGACGTGCAAACGTGGAGGCAAAAGCGGCGTGACCTGTCCAAGTTGCTGGTGCGGCTGTGACGGCACCACGTTCACCCAGTGGGCCGTAAATGACATGTACTGTCCCTGACCGTAGTTACAGCTCCACACGTCGGCGCTGCCGTGCACTTTGGCAGAGACCGACATGCTTAAAGACTGGCCCACCATCTCTTCTACATGTGAATGCAGGGCTGGCACTGCCTTTTTGGCGAAGAAATGACGGCTTGGCACTCTCCACCGCGGCGCGGCACAAGCCATCATTTCTCGGAAAGGTGCTGAGTCCACCACTTGGAAAGGGAGGGACTGCAGCACCAGCAACTTGGACAGGAGGACGTTCAGCTTTTGCACCGTCGGGTGCGTGCTCAAAAACTGTTGTCTCTTGGAAACGGATTCCAAGAAAGACTGCTGACGGAATCCGTGAACAGGAGTAGCAGGAGAAGGAGCATCTGAACGAGCGGAAGATGGCAACGAGCGACAACTCCCCTCAGCAGAGGTGTTGGAGCCTTGACTGGCTGATAGAGGGCGATTGACGTCGGGTGACGGAGCAAGTAACTGAGCGGGTGATGGAGCGGGGGCTGGGGCGGGCAGAACCGCCGTATCTTTATCACGGTTTTCCCAGGCCACCAAATGGCGACGCTGCATATGCTGCCGCAACGCTGTAGTCCCAACATGGGCCCCCTGGCCACGCTTGACTTTCTGGCCACATAGTCGACATACGGCTACGTTTACTTCCTCGGGCGGCTTGACAAAAAATTGCCACACCGCCGAGTAGGAAACTTTGCCCCCGATACTCCTCACTGGCTGACTGCTGCTTCCTCCGTGCACACCGGCACCACTACTGGCCGTGGTGGTAGGCTGCAGTGGAGCTGGTGCTGTACTCCGTGGCCGTTTGCCTCCACTGACACTGCTGCGACCCTGCTGCCTCCTGGGCAACCCACCGACTGTTTTGCTCGCTGCCAAGCTGCCACCCTCTTCTCCTGATGATGCAGAAGCAATAGCCTGATGACGACGAGGCTGCCAAGTGCGATCAGCCTCCTCATCATCAATTAGGGTCTCCGCCTCACTACTAGCCCCCTCGGCTGCGTGTGGGTCAGGAGACAGACCTGTCTCCTAGACCGGCTACCGAGCCACTCTCCTCGCCACTACTTCTTCGCCTGGCTGCTGAAGAGGCGGATGTCTCCCCCCGTTCCTGACCGCCCTCTGTTTGCTCTTCCTCACTGTACAGTGGGGCTGAGCCCACAGCATGCGATACTTCGCTTGGTGAGGGAACACCAAAGGACAGGGGCAGGTAGAGGACACGTGATTTCAGTGGGCTTGGTCCCGGGCCATGCCAACTAACGGTTGTGTCTGACGTACCCACCGACCGTTGGCTGTAGGTGTCAGAGGTGACCTGGGAAGAGGAAGACGACTGAGCCAACCAATCAATGACGGCAGGGTTGTCGGTGGAGACACGACCGCTGGATGACACCGGGAGCACTGGCCTCTGGCTGCGAATAGTGCTGCCTCGACCCCTTCCTCTGCTGCCACGTCTGCTCACTCCTAAAACATTGCCTCCTCTGCCACTCCTCTGCATGTTGTCTGACATACTCTTTAATTAAACGATTCTGTGTCCCTGAGTAACAATTCTGTGTCCCTGAGTAACAATTCTGTGTCCCTCAGTAACAATTCTGTGTCCCTCAGTAACAATTCTGTGTCCCTCAGTAACAATTCTGTGTCCCTCAGTAACAATTCTGTGTCTGTCCCTGAGTAACAATTCTGTGTCTGTCCCTGAGTAACAATTCTGTGTCCCTCAGTAACAATTCTGTGTCCCTGAGTAACAATTCTGTGTCCCTCAGTAACAATTCTGTGTCCCTCAGTAACAATTCTGTGTCCCTGAGTAACAATTCTGTGTCCCTCAGTAACAATTCTGTGTCCCTCAGTAACAATTCTGTGTCCCTCAGTAACAATTCTGTGTCCCTCAGTAACAATTCTGTGTCCCTGAGTAGCAATTCTGTGTCCCTCAGTAACAATTCTGTGTCCCTCTGTAACAATTCTGTGTCCCTCAGTAACAATTCTGTGTCCCTGAGTAACAATTCTGTGTCCCTCAGTAACAATTCTGTGTCCCTCAGTAACAATTCTGTGTCCCTCAGTAACAATTCTGTGTCCCTGAGTAACAATTCTGTGTCCCTGAGTAACAATTCTGTGTCCCTGAGTAACAATTCTGTGTCCCTGAGTAACAATTCTGTGTCCCTCAGTAACAATTCTGTGTCCCTCAGTAACAATTCTGTGTCTGTCCCTGAGTAACAATTCTGTGTCCCTGAGTAACAATTCTGTGTCCCTGAGTAACAATTCTGTGTCCCTCTGTAACAATTCTGTGTCCCTCAGTAACAATTCTGTGTCCCTGAGTAACAATTCTGTGTCCCTCAGTAACAATTCTGTGTCCCTCAGTAACAATTCTGTGTCCCTCAGTAACAATTCTGTGTCCCTGAGTAACAATTCTGTGTCCCTCAGTAACAATTCTGTGTCCCTCAGTAACAATTCTGTGTCCCTCAGTAACAATTCTGTGTCCCTGAGTAACGTTTCTGTGGCCCTAAGTAACGTTTCTGTGGCCCTAAGTAACGTTTCTGTGGCCCTAAGTAACGGTTCTGTGGCCCTCAGTAACAATTCTGTGTCCCTCAATAACAATTCTGTGTCTGTCCCTAAGTAACAATTCTGTGGCCCTAAGTAACGATTCTGTGGCCCTCAGTAACAAATCTGTGTCCCTCACTAACAATTCTGTGTCTGTCCCTAAGTAACAATTCTGTGGCCCTAAGTAACGATTCTGTGGCCCTCAGTAACGTTTCTGTGGCCCTAAGTAATGATTCTGTGGCCCTCAGTAACAAATCTGTGTCCCTCACTAACAATTCTGTGTCTGTCCCTAAGTAACAATTCTGTGGCCCTAAGTAACGATTCTGTGGCCCTCAGTAACGATTCTGTGGCCCTCAGTAACAAATCTGTGTCCCTCAGTAACAATTCTGTGTCTGTCCCTAAGTAACAATTCTGTGGCCCTAAGTAACGTTTCTGTGGCCCTAAGTAACGATTCTGTGGCCCTCAGTAACAATTCTGTATCCCTCAGTAACAATTCTGTCTGTCCCTGAGTAACAATTCTGTGTCCCTAAGTAACGTTTCTGTGGCCCTAACTAACGATTCTGTGGCCCTATGTAACGTTTCTATGGCCCTAAGTAACGATTCTGTGGCCCTAACTAACGTTTCTCTGTCTCTAACTCTCTCCCTGCATACAGCCAGGTCTGCCTCTGTTGAATGACTGGAGGCAAATGGAGAATTCTAAAATGGCCGCTATTTATAGCTCGACCATTACACTGTGCTGGCTGGCTGGCTGCTGATTGGCTAATGCGATCACATGTCATGAATGAATGCATTATGGGTCAGCGCGCCTTGTCTGCGCGCCTTCCCAGACATCCCCGCTCCGTCGCCGCACATGTCGCCGCCATTTTAGGAAAAATTTCGATTCGCGCATCCGAAGCCTGCTTATTTTCGGATTCGACACGAATCGAAATTTTCCTAATATTCGAAACAAATTCCACTTCGCCTACTTCGATTCGCTCATCTCTAGTCATAGGTTTTGCAACCCATGGCGTTTAAGCAATTGCTTTTAGCTATAGGCGGTAAACACTGTGATATCAATGAAAGTGATATCTATGCAGAGGTGGGCAAAAGACCACAAGTGATATTCAGAGTATGGCACCTTCCTAAACCCTCCTACATTGTTTTACCCTTAATCCAGCCCTGCCCTCTCATCTAAAAAGCATTTATGACAGTTTTATGTGGATATGTAATTCCTGATCAGGGGCGGCCTGACAACTCATGGGGCCCCCAGGCAATAAGGGATCATGGGGCCCCTGTGTCCTTGCCCAAACTCAAAAAAGCCTATGAAAAAGTTACCAGGGGCATCTCATGGGGCCCCCTACTGACCCCGGGACCTCGGGCAGTGCCTGAGTTTCCAAAGGGTCAGTCCACCCCTGTTCCTGATTCTGCTATTCAGGACAATTCATACCCCAAGCTTAGTAGAAAACTATTGGCATCTCACACAAGTGATTATGCAATAGCATAATGTCTCAAAATGCTGCACTATTGCGAATACTGAAATACAAAAAATGCATTATATTCATTTATAAAGTTCTGAGGTTTATCAAAAGGGGCATACCTTGAATGTAACTGTTTTGAAAACAGTTAAACCCCAATTCCAGGAACAGGTTACTTTCACGTGAAATAGAGCACTTTAGACCCTCAAATGACCAAATCTGTGCTTCTACGGTCCAAAGTATTAGTATAAATTACCTGTGGTGCCATTACGCAGCTACCAATATGCTAGATCCCTGGATGTCAGGAAGATGTTCAGGTCTTTAGCCTTAAAATTTTTCTCAGACTATGTGCTCCATGGTTAATTGAGACTTTAGTGCCATTTGGAGGTGGTTCTGTGGGTGGTGAGAGTAGAGTTCTCTGTTCTTGTTTCCCTGCCTACATAGTTGCAGAATGGCATATGCATGCTGCAAAAGAACTGCTGTTAATGATTGTTTATGGGCACTGCACTGCAAGATTATATGGAAACAAATCCAAATCAGTAACATCCATCAGTAGCTTTGGTAAAGTTATGATGTCTCCTCTGTAGTGTCTGCAACTACAGGGGGCATCCAAATAACAGTGCCCAATAAAAGAAGCAGCTAAGGGATCCAGTTGGATTTTCAGCTTTGCATTGCATTCATGCTGAGGAACTTCGCAGGCGATAGAATACCAAGAAAGATTTATAGAGGTATTTGACCATAACAGAATAGTAATCAAAATATAATTGAAATTCCACTCTAAAATGGTGGATTTAGTTCCGCTTAAAGCGTTTTGTCAGGGCTGATGGGTGATAGAGAACTAATCATTCTCCTCAGGGGGATCTCCCTATATCTTATACCAATTCTCTAGGGCCAATACTATTGAAAGATGCACAAAGAGAAATACAAACACCTTTGAAAATGCTAAACAACTTGTTTGCTAAGGTTGTTTTTCTTCATTCGAGTAAACTTTTCATCACTGGAAAAAATACATAGCAGCCAGGTTCTCTCTTTCTTTAAGACCTTCTGAGTGCAGCTCCCCCCTCAGTCCCCCTTATACTTACCTGAGCCCCATCTCAATCCAGCGATGTGCATGTGGCTCTTCCGGGTCTCTCTCTCCTCATTGGCTCACAGAGCAGCAGGAGTCAATCACAGCCAGTGAGCCCATGAGGAGAGATCGGGGGGGGGGAGGGGCAAAGCCATGCTGTGTTTGAATGGACAATGTCCCTTCACAGGAGTGTGGCTTGGGCTTGCTATTGGGAGGCACTCGGCATGGGGGCGGAGCCATAACCACTGGCGCAGGACCCAAAAGTAGAGTATCGGGACTGCTCTGTGTAAAACCATTGCACTGTGCAAGAAAGTATAACATGTTTGCTTTAAAAAAAACAAACAAAAAACATTACAACCTTTAGAATCACTTTAACCACTTGCCCTCCAGAGGATTTACCCCCTTCCTGACCAGGTCATTTTTTGCATTACGATGCTGCATTACTTTAGCTGACAATTGCGCGGTCATGCAATGCCACACCCAGATGAAAATGACATCCTTTTTTCCCACGAATTGAGCTTGCTTTTGATGGTATTTGATCGCCTGTGAGTTTGTTATTTTTTGCACTATAAGCAAAAAAAGACTGACAATTTTGAGAAAAAAACTATATTTTGGACTTTTTGCTATTAAACATTATAAACAGTATGGTACCCTAAATTTTACCGTGACTTATAACAAAAAACCGACTATAATAATACAAAACGGTATTAAACCCAATATATCTCATACCAAATATATCTTAATGGTGACTAATCATTATCCTCAGTGCATACAGTGGATAAATATGCCACTCACTCACCAATCATGAAGTGAACTGATCCACTAGGGGATCCATAGTGAGACAGAAAAGTGAATAAATGTTGAAAATAAAAGCCAGTGAAGGAGAAAAAAAGTCCTGATGGGACTACAATAATGTGAAAGATATTAACCTCCCTAGCGGTATTCCCGAGTCTAGCTCGGGGTAAAATGTCTATACCAAAAGCGGTAACCCCGAGCTAGACTCGGGCTTACCATGCGGCGCTGCATAGGGAGTCCCTGCAGCACTTACCTTGTCCTTCGCTCCCGCGATGTGTCCCCTGCAGCATCCCCGGCCATCTCCTCCGGCCGGTGCCGGCATCCGGCTTCTGTGTTCCGGGTCCCGTGACGTCGGGACGTACGGGCGCCGCCGGCGGCGGGAAATTTAAAAAATTTAAAAAATGTCGTTTTTTTTATTTTACATAGTAAAACATTGCTGTTTCATCCCATTTCACATACATTTTGTCCCGAGTGCTTTGTCCTGTGCCCTGCCTGCATTTTTACTGTTCTTTCTGCCTGGAAATTGAGAAACGTCCATGGCGTCCAAAAAGCGTCCCTTTACGTCAAAAGCGGTTTTAGACCGGCTAGAGAACAGTGATAGTAAATCAGAACCACTTGCAGAATTGAGTGATAATGATTTGTGGGGAAATGTTCCTAAAAATTACAGCCTACAATAAAAAACTATTTCCATGCGAAAAAATGGTACCGCTTTCAGCACAAAAAATCGGAAAGAATCATACCGCCAGTGAAAGAAAAAAAAAGTCCTAAAGGGGCCCTTATTGTGTTTTTGCTATTAAACATGCCCAATACGTGTAAATTATTTGGTTTACGTGAAAGTTATAGCATTTACAAATGGCGGTATAGATACTGGGATTTCTTTTTCCCTACTAGTAATGGCGACGATCAACTACTTTTAGCGGGACTGCAGATCTGCGGATCTGCGGCAGGCATTCTGACACAGGGCGGCAACTAACTTGGTGTCACTGACATCTCCAGTGACACCAATACAGTGATCAGTGCTAAAAAACAGCACTGACACTGTACTAAGGACACTGGGCAAGAAGGGGTTAATGTGAGAGACAATCAAAGGGTTAACTGTGTGTAGGGAGTGTTTTACTAGGGGGCAGGGGGGTGTGCTTCATTGTAAGCAGTGTGCCTGAGCTGAAAGGGAGGAAGACTGTTTGTAAACAAAACAGTCTTTCTCCCCACCGGTGATTGACGGTAATCACCGGGCACTGGTGGGTAATCACCGGCCGGGACCAGATGATTGACATCCGCAGCCACGAAAGGCGGCGCGGGTAGGGCGCGCACGCGCCCTCTACCCAGAAATGCAAAATCACGTATATATACGTGATTTTGCGCACCCCTGCCGCCGTGTAGCAGTATATAAAGTGGTGGGTAAGCAGTTAAGCTTAACACATTGAGAGTTAGCAATGCACAATGCAGGCTTGAGTCCATATATTAGCTTGGAGGAAGGAGGGAGAAGCAGGGGAGTGCCCTGCAATCCTAGGCTACTAGGCTGTGTGTTTCTATTGATGCACACAGTGTAGAGAAACACAACTCTATTCCCTGCACACAAGTGTAGCTCCATAGGATGCTGAAAAGAAAAGCAGTCACTCTGAAACAGGAAACCTGGGGCACCAGCTTAAAGAGGAACATAGGCAAGAATTAAAAGATAAAGAAGCTGCATACTTGGTAAGCGATTAAATCAGCTGCTAAAAGTGCTATTAAAACTGATGATTTAACATCACTTGAAATGTGATTTTAGTCAAAGCTTTTCTTTAGTTTTGGATATGTAGCACCCTAGTGTGCTGCCAGAGTAGTGTAGGTATATTTATTGTGTATAACTAATGGTAACTGTGTGAGTCTGTACTTAGTTCAGGTTGGATGGCTTAAGAGGTTGGGACTCAATTGCCTCCACCTGGTTCTGGAGGACTATGTGGGTGAAAGAGTTGGAGATCTAATCTGCATTTTTATGAGAGACTAGCCAATCCCAGGTTTGCAGGCCCCGGCAGAGTGTTGGGACCAATCCACCCAAATAATGGAGTCAAGCTGGCAGAGGAGTTGGGTGGAAGATGGAGTGCTGAGGAGACTGTCAATGCCCTTGGAGGAGTCTCTAGGTCTGTGGGGGGCTGGGCTTGGGCTGGCTCAGGAGGGTCCATTCAGCATCACGGCATGAACAGGGTCAAAGCCTGGGTGCAGTGGGAGCAAGGAAGACAGAGTGAGTACATCCACACAGCACACCCAGGATGTACAAGGGGAGAAACTGCCACATGTAGCAAACCTTCAAAGGACAGCGTTGTGCTTAATCCTTTATCCTTGTCCTGGGAGATCTTCAGAGCACCCAGAAGGGCTAATAGTGTCTGCAGGGTGTGGAGCTGCCTGTAGTTTGCAACAAGCTAAGATCATTTTCAGAGGGGCTGAGAGTCCCTAGCTCATAAGGAGCAGTTGCTACTGATCCGTAATGACTGACTGCTTTCAAGGAAAAGAACAGTCCAGGAACTGTTTCTGTAAATAGGAAGGATGTTGTCCCTTTGCATTGATTCAATCAAATTGGGCATCCCACAATCCCTATTACCCTATCCACATTATACCCTCTAATAAATAACAGAAACCAAGCTCATGGACTGTTCAATGACTGAGGATGCAAGTGTGAAAAATGCATGTTGCCTGGCTGTGCAAAGCATAGAGGGATCTAGAAACACAGCAGCCCTCAAGAGAGTAGCTACAGCTATAACAAAGAACCCTTGTCATTTTTTTCCAATCTGATTTCCGTTCAACTCCTATTGCAATGACACAACAAAAAGTGAGCAAAAAACTCCCCAGATGAGGGAACGTAGTTGTCTCTGTTGGAAATTTTATCCTCATCTTCTGTCCTGACATACCATTTTTTATTTTCTTTCATTTCTGTCCCAGTGACAGCCACCAAGACAAATAAAAAGGGTGAATCTCCCCAGAAGGGGATATCCGCAGCAATAAAAACCTAATAGAGAAGTCTATGTTTTGACTAGCCATTCACTTTAAGCCTGCAATCAAAGTGCAAAAGTCATGTATAACTGCAGTTATTAAAGATACATCCAATATAAAGAACAGATAAGTTTGAAAATACCTCAATGTTGACTGAGCCACACAAAAACACGTGTGCTTATATTTGGAAGTGTATTTCCACTTCTTCTAATGCAAGTTAGCTCTAGCTTTTAAAAGCAAATCCGTATTGTTCACTAAGCAGTGCAGGCAAATACAAAGGCTTTAGCTGGTGTGATGGGGCACTCTCAGAAAATGCTTGTTGGCAGCCTCTATATAACTGACTAAATCAGACAGACTTGTCTCTACCAGGAGAGAGGGAGTGGGGTATGTGCCTTCTCTGAATCTATCAGCAGTCTGTTAGTAATCTGATATCTCCCACTTTATACATCTGATTCACAGCATGCCTTTATAAAAAAATGGAGAATACTGGTTTCTCTCCAGATTGGATTTTGATGCCTGTGGGCTGTAGATGGTAAATGTAACATATTTTATAGTTACCTGATTAAAAATAAACCTTTTATTTTTCAGTACAAACCACACTAAATAAAGATAAAATACACATACACACACACACACACACACACACACACATATATATATATATATATATATAAATAATAATTTTTTTTTAATTATGTAGAAAATAAAACATTTCAATAGTAAACAACATTTTGCCTAATCAATAAGTAATTAATTAATTATTGTGTTGCCCCGGATCCTCTATTTAATAGATATTAAACTAAGTATGGGAATCTGCACACTCTGACCAATTATTATTTTTCAGGACCTTAGCCTGCACTTCTTATCTCCCCCACAACCCAGCCCTAAGCTTCATGGAATACTTGCGTCATCACTGTGCTAGCTACAAGATTCTGGATAATGCAGCCAGCCCACTTATGACATCAGAAGAGAAGATGGTGCTTCAAGATCTTGCATGTGGCAGTGGAGGTGTGACATGATGCATCAAACAACATCAAACACACTGAGTGTGTGAGTATGTTTTTGGAGGACAACCCAGCAATATACGTGTAATGCTACCTTCGAGATGGCGCTTGTATGTTGCCCCGGTTTCCCCTTACTTTGCTGTTTGCAAGGCACACACGCACGCGCGCACACACTTTGTCTCATTTTCTTCAATGACCAGTCTAGGGGATGTTTTGTTTTTGGAGTTCATTGTAGAATTGGGGATAGGTATGGGAATTGTAGTAGGATGCTACCACAGACCTATTCACATTGAGGACACCTGAACTTATCTCAGTTGAGCAATGTAGAAGTCCGGGGTAAGAACAAATGGCAGACTTCCTTGTAACATATAGCATCAAGTAGTTTTAGGAGCCAAGTCTCTTTAGCTGTAGTAGTAGTAACAGGGTTGAGCTCCTCAGGTACAGGTTCGTTACGGCAGATTGTGACAGTATAGGAGTAATAAAAACCAAGTCCTTTGCAGTACCATCAAATGGACAAGCTCTTCACGACACTAGCCAGTAGGACCCACGCTGACTATCAAGCATCAGAGGGGTAGCAAAGCACACAGAGTCCCCAAGATACCAGTACTCACAAATGCAAGGACAGAATGGTTGCCTCCTTCCAATCTCCTTAGCAACTCTCTCCAGTGATACCAGACAGATCTTTAGCAGACAGCTCACCTCAGTTAGCTTACTGTGGAACCAGGGTCACTCTCTCTAACTTCAGGCCCTCACGTTGACCCTCCTGAGGCCACATGGCAGCAAGTGCCAGGCGAGGCAAGCCTGCCTTCAGCCTGGCTTTGTGCAATCCACTACCAGGAAAGACTCTGAACTCATGTGCTCTCAGAATATAAATACCAGTCCCAGCTTGCAATGAGGTCACCTTCCCCTGTAATTGGCCAGGGCTCCATCCATATTCATGCTGTTCATTTGCCTAGCCCCTACCCATGTTCTGGAAGGCTCTCATAGCTTCCTGAAGGTGGGCAGAACTCAGACAAACTCAAACAACACCAGAGCATCATGAGTAGACCTGACTAATCAATCACAGCACTCTGTTAAGCAGAATACCACACTGAATTTACCTAAATATACACATCCTAGCACCTAACTAGGAGGGTACTACATACACAAGAGGTAAGCAAAAAAAAAAACCGTAAATTGAAAGTGAAGCCACTTTAGCCACTAGCTGCCCAGGACAGTTCTGACATTTGCCACATATGTGTTAAAATCAGCAGATTTTTGCTAGAAAATTACTTAGAGTTCCTAAACATTATATATTTTCTGAAAGCAGAGGCCCTAAAGAATACACTAGTGATTGTTGCAATTTTTTTAGTCACACAAAATTTGCGCAGACCTTTGTAAAAAAAATTGGGTATTGTTTTTGCGTACACTAAAATTAATTTATGTTATGATGTTGTGCTGAATAAATAGATACCAAATATGTCAAGTTTTAAAATTTTGTACACCCATGAAATAGCGACAAAGTATGATACGGTAAATCTCTGAAAGAAATGTTTTAAAAGCCTTTACAGGTCATCAGCTTACAGTTACATGTGAGCTCTGGTGCTAGAATTAATGTTCTCACTCTGATGTTTGTGGAGATATCTCACAGGTTTGATGCACTCACCATTTTCATATGTGTGCGGGACCTACATGTGAGTTTGCATTTGTGCATAAGTATGGGAATGCTTAAAATTTTTTAAATGTTATTTATTTTATTTACATTTTTACATGGTTTCTTTATTTTTTTTTCTAAGTGTAACTGTAGGGAGGAAAGGCATTCCTTGCGCCAGCTTGGGCAGTGACAGGTATTCTTTATTGAGAGATCAGGGTCTATAAGAACTCTGATCCCTTCTCTGCCCTCCAATGCATCTGATCAAACCAGGATCGGTGTGATCAGATGCTTGTAATGACAGGTAAACAAAGGACTGAAACTCAAAGTGATGAAATCCTCATATCAAGACCTAGATCAACTGCTGGTGGCACTGAGGCTTCCAGGAGCTGAAGGGTGCAGTTCTGGTGGCCACCAGTAGATGCTTACCAGAATCCAGCAATTAGATTCCATCTGATTCTGACTGCTAGAAGGTATATAACCCCTCCTTTGATTTGCATCTCTGCTTCAGTGTTTTGCCTAATACCCAGATACAGGGGCGGACTGACCATTTGGAAACTTGGGCACTGCCCGAGGGCCCGGTGTAAGTAGGGGGCCCCATGAGATGCCCCTGGTACCTTTTTTCATAGGCTTTTGTGAGTTTGGGCAAGGACACAGGGGCCCCATGATCCCCTATTGCCCGGGGGCCCCATGAGTTGTCAGTCCGCCGCTGCACAGATACCTGCTTGCTGATTTTCCTGATTCCTGCTGTGATCCTGTACCTTGTTACCTCTCATTTATTCTCCATACTCCTGATTCCAATCCTACTTGCACCTCTGGTTTTACCCTGTTATCCTGTGCTTCTTCTTTGTATATATTATACGATAGTTAGATTTGCTAGATAGGTTTTCTGTCACTTGGTTACTGTTCACTTATAGCTTCACATTTGCCTCGTATACAGTTTGCTGTTGTTGGATGGGGTTTTGTTTCACTATTAATAAAGCTTGCTTAAATCGTCTGTTTTCAGTTTCCTTGAGTGTAGCTCACCAAAATGGCCATACCTGCTGCTGGATACCTGCACCCAAGTCCCTTACAGAACACTGAAGCCCACTAAAGACCAAATCAGCTGCACTAGGGAACTGGAAGGTATCTGCTCTTAGTATAAGCTGTCATTTTATGTTAAAATGCTTCTAGGAGAGCTATATGTCATGTGAAATTGGTGTAGAGCAGGGGTGGGCAACTGTGGCCCTCCAGCTGTTGGTGAACTACAAGTCCCATCATGCCTCTGCCTTTGGGAGTCATGCTTGTAACTATCAGTTTTGCAATGCATCATGGTATTTGTAGTTCTACAACAGCTGGGGGGCCACAGTTGCCCACCCCTGGCGTAGAGAATAAAGATCCACTAGATTTTGCAGGATTGCACTAGTAAAAAAAACTGCTGAAGTACAATTGAGTGGTGTGCTTCTTAAAGGATAAGTTCATCTTTGGGAACATGTTACATGTTCCACCCTTATTTAGGGTGGAACATGTAACATGTCCCCATAGACGCAGCCATGCCCACCACCCCCTCCCTCTGACAGATAGTACAGGATAACTTCTCCCCGTACTATCTGTCAGATTAGAAAACAGCTCCGTCCACATGGCCACGTCACTTATTCACAGTGTTCTGTGAATTAGTGCCTACAAGTTCCAACAGCCTTAGCGGCTGTGGGCTTGTAGTTTTCAATGGACTACCACGGCGCTGTGGAATGCCATGGTAGTTCATTGAAGCTTCCTGTCAGTATATCTGCTTGCTCGTACATCTTGTACGGCAAGCAGAGATTCTGACAGGTCTGCAGGAGACCTGCATGGCATCAGCGATCTACTGATCACTGGTGTAATGCTTTACAGGCTCCTTTGGACAAAAAAAAAAAGATTTTTTTACACGCAACAAAATGTGCATTAATTATTTTTGTCCGAAATGTGAACTTATCCATTAATCAATCAGGGCAGGTTTCCATTTAGTGAGGTACAGCCTTGAAATTTGTTCTGAGCTAGTTCTTTCTGGTATTCCATGACCATGATGAGTTCTCTTCTCCTTTTAGTATGTTTCAGATGAGTCTCTTGTGTGAATGCTGCAAAATGACAAATCTTACTTTCTTGAGCATTCACAAAGGGCTCTTTTAGATTGTATAACTGCTGTGCAATCTCTAGTCAGATAAACAAATGCAAACTGAACTTTGATCAGGTTCTGCTCCAAACCTGGTCAGATATATTATCCCCGGGCTCAGTTGAGTCATGCCTGCTTAATCTTGTCTCTAGACACAAAGAATCTTTCCCTTTGTTTCCCTTAGCAACCACAACTGCTACTAAGGACTCCTTATTTTCTGTATATCAGTACACTGCTCCTAATGGCTGTGCTATCCCTGTATTTAACCCACTGAAAGCTCCCTCTACCACTCTGTTGCCCTTGGCAACCCCTTGGAAATCCTCCACTGCTACCTTTTCTGCTCAATTCTCAATACCGTCACTACTTCCCCACTAGCAGCATAGGTTATCCGTTTGGTCCAAGATTCTTTCTCCTGTCATTCCTGAGTTCTGTTTGCAGCCTTTTGATTCTGTTGTTGCAAAGCCTGGTGGTCCAGACATCCAGATACAACACCTCCTGTGCTCAGGGACCCAGATCAGTAGAGGACTGATGGATCAATAGTATAAGGGTGTATGGAAGTTTTTCCCAGACTGATCAAAGGCTATACAGCTCCAATACAAAGGAAGCTGGGGAAGCTTGATACAAACTGTAGTGGAGAACACTCTGTTTTTGTTCTCCACTACGATCCAGACATCCACTCTGAGCTTGATAACTGCACTCACTATTACAGCTACAGTAGTAGAAGTCTTCTGGGGAAGGCCAGAGTTCCATTTAAACTTTGTCCTATCCTAGGCATAATCTCTGTGACTCCAGGTGCGTTACGGGACCCGGGCTGATTAACCAATGCCTTGGAAAGACCTGGGTGACTGTTACAATGCAATGCATATTTAAACAATCTGTCTAGTAATTCAGATGCGGAATGTCTAGTTGCCATTGGACACCCTGGAATCTGGGCACCTGTATGAGTTAGGCACTCCAGGACCCCAGTGAAAAGCATTCAGCTAGCCCAGTGGTGGGCAACCTTTTTTTTCAACTGAGCCAAATCTCGCCAAAACCAATTGAAATTTATTTTGAGAGCCACATTTTTAAAACTGAAAATACATAGGATGGTACACTGTTTTTAGTTTCAATAAGTTTTTATAGTAATTCATCCCCCATATAGTAATTCATCCCCCATAGTAATTCATCCCCCATATAGTAATTAATCCCCCATATAATAATTCATCCCCCATAGTAATTCATCCCCCATATAGTAATTCATCCCCCATAGTAATTCATCCCCCATATAGTAATTCATCCCCCATAGTAATTCATCCCCCATATAGTAATTCATCCCCCATAGTAATTCATCCCCCATAGTAATTAATCCCCCATATAGTAATTAATCCCCCATATAGTAATTCATCCCCCATATAGTAATTCATCCCCCATATAGTAATTCATCCCCCATAGTAATTCATCCCCCCTATAGTAATTCATCCCCCCTATAGTAATTCATCCCCCATAGTAATTCATCCCCCATATAGTAATTCATCCCCCATATAGTAATTCATCCCCCATAGTAATTCATCCCCCATATAGTAATTCATCCCCCATATAGTAATTCATCCCCCATATTAATTCATCCCTCATATAGTAATTCATCCCCCATAGTAATTCATCCCCCATATAGTAATTCATCCCCCATAGTAATTCATCCCCCATATAGTAATTCATCCCCCATATTAATTCATCCCTCATATAGTAGTAGTAAGTAAGTAGCAAGTAGTAAGCCAAGTCCCCCCTGTGTCAATTCACTTACCTTTGCTCCGCGCGTTCCTCTCGCTGTGTTCCCGCGCCGTTCCGGTCTTCAGGGCGGACTGTGAGAGGAGCCTAGCTCCTCTCACGTTCGTCACGCTGCCCCGCCTACACACATCCTGACAGCCAATCACTGGCTATCAGGATGTGAGTGGCAGCGAGACTGGCCAATCATTGCATTTGAGCGCGCTGCCCTGGCTGTTTTTTTTTTGGATCACGCTGCAGAGTCCCTGCCGCCCGAGAGGAGGGAGGGGAGCGGGCGCCCGGCACACAAGAGCCGCATTAAAGCGTGTAAAGAGCCGCATGTGGCTCGCGAGCCGCGACTTGCCGACCACTGAGCTAGCCCATGGGATCCCAGCATTGGGATGTTTGCTGCTTTGTGGAACTGCAAGCTCCAAGTGTTGCACCACCAAAAGGACCTGACCTGCTGCCACTACTAATTGTGAAAGAGAGTTCCACATCCTTAGCGCTGTCACAGTAAAGAACCCCATACACAGTCTAAGGGAAAACCGCTTCTCATCCCACTTCAGTGAATGTGTCTTCTTAAATGACCTGAGGCTGAATAGTTTTCTCCCTATTCTAGAATCACCATTTAGATATGTGTACATTGCAATCAAGGCTTGAAGCAAAGCAGAGCATCCAGATGCCGCTGGCCAGTAACTCTCCTGTTTCATCAATTAGCTTCCCTGCACAGATTCACACAGGAAAGCTCTATTTTGAGTCCAAGGAAGGTTCGTATTTTAACTGAAACCCCAGATGAAGGGAATGTTTCTTTGACCCTCGAAACACACTGGCTCTTTTTTAGTACAAACAAATAACAAATCTGGACTCTTATCTTTGGCCTGACAATCCTTCCATTTGTGCTGTAAAAGTGATCAGGCAGTGATAGAGCCACTCAGGTCACTTTGGCGTGAAAGCCCATTGCTGGCTGTAAAAAGCAATACAAGAATCATGGCTGCAGTTACGAAGGAAACAGAGCAGGTTGCAAGATTAGTGTATTGTTAAAAACAACACTTTAATTCCATTTCTCACTTACATCTGGAAGACCTGTAGACAGCTCCAGGTGTCAGCGTGGTGGTGCGATATACAGTTCCCCACAATCAGGATGGACTTATAGGGCTGCAGGGCACAAACAGGGACCTGCTGCAGGATAGTAAATTGGTGATGTCTCTCCTCTCTCTCAAGGCACTAACAAGAAGGCAGACAGGAGAACGTGACAGGCTGTGTGTGTGTGTGGGGGGGGGGGGGCAGACAGCAACACGTTTCCGAGGTCCTGCCTCCTTTTTAAAGCTGGCCTGATTGGGGAAAGGATGGGATTTAAGAGCTGTCAGAGTGGCTGGCTAGAGACAATCAGATGGGAGTAGGCAGAGCCAGCCAGGGGACTGCTGACGGCAATGGAAAAACAATTGAGTGGAGAATATCATTGTTAAGTGTGGCTCAGGGGTAAGACCCAAGTAAAATTAAATACACTGCTCAAAAAAAATTAAAGGAACACTTTGAAAACATCTCAATGGGGAAAAATATCATGCTGGATATCTATACTTATATGGACTGGGTAATGTGTTAGGAACGTAAGGATGCTCCATCGTTTGATGGAAATGAAAATTATCAACCTACAGAGGACTGAATTCAAAGAGACCCCGAAAATCAAAGTGAAAAAATTATGCAGCAGGCTAGTCCATTTTTCTGAAATTTCATTGCAGCAACTCAGAATGGTACTCAGTTTGTATGGCCCCACGTGCTTGTATGCATGACTGACAATGTCGGGGCATGCTCCTAATGAGACGACAGATATTGTCCTGGGATATTTCCTTCCAGATCTGGATCAGGGCATCACTGAGCTCCTGGACAGTCTGAGGTGCAACTTGGCAGCGTTGGATGGACCGAAACATTGATATTCCAGAGATGTTCTACTGGACTTAGGTCAAGCAATTGTGGGGCCATTCAATAGTATCAATTCCTTCATCCTCCAGGAACTGCCTGCATACTCTCGCCACATGAGGCCAGGCATTGTCATGCACCAGGAGGAACCCATGACCCACTGCACCAGCTTAGGATCTGACAATGGGTCCAAGGATTTCATCCCGATATCTAGTGGCGCTCTCCATGGCTGCTCCAGACGCTTTCATGTCTGTCACATGTGCTCAGGGTGAACCCGCTCTCTGTGAAAAGCACAGGGCGCCAGTGGTGGACCTGCCAATTCTGGTATTGAATGGCAAATGTCAATAGAGTTTTATGGTGCAGGGCAGTGAGCACAGGGCCCACTAGAGTATGTCTGGCCCTCAGGCCACCCTCATAAAGTCTGTTTCTGATTGTTTGGTCAGAGATATTCATACCAGTGGCCCGCTGGAGGTCATTTTCTAGTGCTCTGGCAGTGTTCATCCTTTTCCTCCTTGCACACAGGAGAAGATACCAGTCCTTCTGATGATTTAACGAACTTCTACAGCCCTGTCCAGCTCTCCTAGAGTAACTGCCTGTCTCCTGGAATCTACTACTAGTGAAAAAATAGAAAAGCAAGAACTTCTTTTTATCAATATAACGCATATATAAAAAATACGCACATCATAATTAAAATTACACACATAATAAAAAAGGGGGAAAATTATATATAAAAAATATTACACAACCTAAAAATAACCTAAGGATATTATATTATAGTAATAATCTCCAATTCTTAATTTAAACCTCTGGGTGCCAAGGTGTTCAGGGTAAAGGGAAAGCGATCATCACCCAAATGAATCAAAAGCTGTCACCACCCCAAATGGATACAGAACATCCCCAGGGGGGAGTTCTGCAGGTTTAGAAAGAACTGCACCCTAGATGATGGCTACACCCAACAAGGACAGCAAGGACAACAAGGAACAGATTCCTGGACAAAGGATATGATCCAGAACTGGTCACTAGCGCATTCCAAGAATGTCAGTCCTTTGCCCCCAGAGATGGTCACACAACACCTGTGGCTAACACTGAGGTCAAGCTTATCACCCAATACCACTCCAGACATAAACAGATGGAAATAATTATAAAAAGACATTGGGTATCTTCCTGCAAGACCCCAAATTGGGCCCAGTTTAATCAGATAGACCCAGGATAATATATAAGAGTGCAAGAAATGTCAAAAATATAGTCACTCCCAGCAAGATTAATTGTTCAACTCCCAACTCTTCTCACCCCCTTGCTGCATTTTGTAAATTAACTTGCATGTTTCAATGTAAGACAGTTAGGTGTAAAATGTGCCAATTTGTGCAACATTGCCAAAAGAAATTCCATGACTCCTCTGGTAAGACCTATTCTATAAACAGGTTCTACACTCGTTCCACTGAACACGTGGTCTATTGTCTGTCTTGCCCCTGTGGCCCCCTCTACAT
Organism: Staurois parvus; assembly: GCF_062004578.1. Taxonomy (NCBI): domain Eukaryota; kingdom Metazoa; phylum Chordata; class Amphibia; order Anura; family Ranidae; genus Staurois; species Staurois parvus. The sequence continues at coordinate 3,613,699 of NW_028317816.1, read as the reverse complement.
GTGCTGCATGGAGTGTACTATGAGGGTTTTGGGGAGCACATGAGGTTCATTGAGGATGGCAGGGATGACCATAGTGTTCCCAAACACTTCCTCACTCATCATAATAAATCTACAGGAGGTCTAAGAGACTGGGTAGTGTTGTCTGTTTCACCTTGTGACTCCCCAGCAGAGAGTTTCCAGAAGCTTTGCAATAGGGAGACTTTCTGGATATTTACCCTGAAAACCTTGGCACCCAGAGGTTTAAATGAAGAACTGGAGATTAATGCCATAATATAATATCCTTAGGTTATTTTTAGCTTTTGCAGTTTTTTTATATGTAATTTTTGACCTTTTTTATGATTTGTGTAATTGTTTTATTATGTGCATATTTTTTATATGCGTTATATTGATAAAAAGTATATGTTTTTAAGAATTTTTTGCTTTTTTAGGTGTAAATATATATGCAGCTGAGGGTTCATACACCGGTTTATTTATTACTTTTATTACCTTAATTTTGTTATTGTTTTTAATATCTGATATTTTATATGTGCGGAAGATCTGTTTGCAAAATGTTAATGGTTTACACTTGTTATTTTAGTTTACTAACATTGTATTCTTGCCATTTGCCTTGTTACTACAATTTACCTCTTGTAGAAGGATGGATTCAATCCAGCGGCTGCATGACTACTTATTTATTCTTACTTGGCTCTTATCCCTGAACCACATTTAACATTGATATTTACCACACCTAACATTGATATTCTTCGCTCATTTCTTTTTCCATTGCCATCAGCAGTCCCCCAACTGACTATGTACACTTCCATCTCCTATCCGATTTGCTCTAGCAGGCCACTCTGACAGCTCTTAAATCCCATCCTTTCCTCAGACAGGCCACCTTGAAAAAGGAGGCAGGACCTTGGAAACGCTTTGTCTCCCCCCCCCCGCAACTTGCAGCAGGTCCCTGCTTGTGCCCTGCCATACATCCAGATTATGCTCATGAGGGATTACCCAGATCTACTGGCTAGGAGCTGCCGGACAGAGTGTTTCTCTCACCCACCTTTCCTGCCATCCATCCACCTGCTTTGTGAACTGGATTATTGACTTTGGACTTGAGTGCTGACTGTGCTTGTTTAATCACAAGTTGTACTGGTCATGGATGCAGCTACATCTCCTAATATACCCACTTCCAATCAAGAACATATAGGTACTGTATGTCCTACGGGCTGGATGTGGTTAACTTACATATAACTGTCAATCTGAAATATTTTCAGACACCAGAAGAAAAAGGAGTAAATTAATAGGTAGCCAAGGTGAAGAAAGATTCAGCAGTGTGATAAAGTTCATTCCTAATTCAATTTCAGGGGTGTGATTTACAAACAGAATCAAAATCAGTTCACATATATGGTGGTGGGAGGTACAAACAATCAGCATGGTGAGGTCTGGGCTATGAGACTGGAGGAGCCACTGTTAATCAAACACTCTTACCCACCCCTTCAGATTTCTATTTCCCTTTGTCATCAGCAGCCCTGTCTGAGGGCGCAGGTATAAGTCTTTGATTGACAGTGGCTTTACAATTCACAGAAGGGCAGAAGTCCCGCCCTCTGACCAAGCTGTTCAGACAGCAGTGTCAAGGCTGTGTGCAGAAAAGCCCACATACTGTAAGTTAAAAGTTTTGAAAGGCACACAATCAGACACATACAGTATATTATAGAAACTATACTGCATATACAGTATTTTGTTTGAGAGGGGGGGGTAGGGTTACTGACTCTTAATAGTTAGATTAGCAGACAGTTGCTGTCAAATTTCTTTGCAATATGTGTCTCAATAGGGATATTTCCCTTCACTTTCAGCCAAGTAGACTCAACAAAGTGAAATCTTTTCAATTGGAGGGGAATCTAATCTTCCTTTAGACAGTTTTCACAGTAACAAGTGTCCCCATGGGAATATTCCTTTCTATTTCTTTTCTGGTCGCAACTCACAATTTTGGATTTACCCTCACTTTCATTCTTGATAACTTTGATGATCAGGACAATTAAAGGAGTGTGAATCTCCCTATCGGAGACACAGACAGAAATAAAAACCTGGCAGTGGTTCTTACCTCTCATCACTCTATAGATCCCTTGTTAAGGCCCAAAGTTGTTGATATCTGGTTTGTCCTAATTGTTGCTAGCTGAAATTGTTTTTCCTGGCGCACCATGGCAGCATACAAAAGGTTGTGGCTCAGCTCCTGCAACCTGATAAGACTGGTTAGCTTTCAGCATTCTTCTTTTTGTCATCACCTGATCAGGACTGGAGTTGCAAGGTATACCTTACTTCTTGTTGCCCCTGTCAGGTTCAGCCTCTCCTGGCTGGATGTCCTTCATGTATAGCCTCTGAATTAGCTATATGGTTGGAGACTCTTACTGGTGGTCTGGGGAGCATGGTTCAGCCTCCCCTGGGTAAAAGTCCTTTCTGTACAGCCTCTAAATGAGTTGGTCATTGCCAAAAATATTGGCACCCCTGCATTTCTGTCAGATAATATACCACTTCGCCCAGAAAATTGTTGCAATTACAAATGGTTAGGCATTCTCGTGTTTATTTCTTTTGTTTTTATTGGTCCAACACAAAATAGTGGAAAAACAAAAAGCCAAATCTGGCACATTCTATGCAAAACCCCAAAAATGGACTGGACAAAATTATTGGCACCCTCAGTTTAATATTTGGCAGCACACCCCCTTGGAAAAAATAACTGAAATCAGTCACTTCCTGTAAGCATCAATGAGTGTCTTACACCTCTCTACTGGAATTTTGGACCACTCTTCTTTCGCCAACTGCTCCAGGTCTCTCAGATTGGAAGGGTTCCTTTTAGCAACTGCTGTTTTGAGATCTCTCCATGGGTGCTCTATGGGATTGAGATATTGACTCATTGATGGCCAGGTCAGTGTTCTCCAGCGCTGTGTCTTAAACCAGCTTTCTGGATTCTTCAGGGGTGCCTTGACAAAAATAATAGAGAAATTGCTCAAAATTTGTTTACAAGCCAGAGGGTGGATCAAGCCTTCATTTTTGTTAAAGAAAGCAATAGGTTTTCATTGTGCAACATTACAATCCTGGGCACCATGTGGACCAGCCCCCAGCACCCTAATAACTGCTGATGCCATCAATTGATAAGGAGGATGTCTGTCACCTACACAGCATCCTTGTTTAACCCCCTCAACCCTCACTGTCAGCACTGCGGTCATGTTAGCAGCATGGCGGAGAAAAAATAAGTGAGCACTGAGCACAAATGCTGGAATTTAGTCAGTACCAGTGCGAAAAAGTGTATTTGCTTTGCAAGAATACATATTCACTAATTTTGGCTGTTGTGCGTGTTTGGATGTAGCTGCAATGTGTAAAACTATTAGGGGTGCCTCTAAATTGTGCATAATTTTAAAGGGTGCCTTAACTGGAAAAAAGGTTGAAAAACGCTGTGTTAAACAATTTCTGGGGGCTTTTTGATGTGTGCTTTGGGTCATTGTCCTGCTGTAAGACCCATGACCTCTGACAGAGATCCACCTTTCTGACACTGGGCCCTACATTGCACCCCAGAATTCCTTGCTAGTCTTCAGATTTCATAATGCCATGCACATGGTCAAGACATCCAATGCCTGAAGCAGCAAATCTTTAAAGATCTCATTTCCTTTTCTGAAAACAGAAGAATGATCGGCTTTACCAAAAAGCTGTAATTTTGTTTTGTCTATCCACAGCACATTCTCCCAAAAGGATTTTGGTTTCCTCAGGTAAGTTTTGGCAAACTCCAATCTGGCTTTTTATGTTTCTCTGTCAGGAGTGAGGTCCTCCTGGGTCTCCTACCATAGCGTCCCTTTTCATTCAAATGGCAATGTATAGTGCAAGCTCACACAGTTGTACCCTGTGCCTGAAGGTCAGCTTGAATTTGTCTGGAAGTTGATCAAATTTCTTTATCTACCATTTGAAAAATCCTTTGTTGCAATCTTTAATCAAGTTTTTCCTTTTGTCCACGTCCAAAAAGATTAGCTACAGTGCCATGGGCTATAAACCTCTTGACAATGTTGCACACAGTGGACACAGGAACATTAATATCTGTTAACTGATACAGGCGAGTTTAATTACAAAAACTTGGAATGCAATTATTTATTACAATTTTGAGAAGGTGCCAATAATTTTGCCCAGTCCATTTTTGGGGTTTTGTGTGGAATGTGCCAGATTTGGCTTTTTGTTCCTCCACTTTTTTGTATCACACCAATACAAACAAAATAAATAAACAGGAGAATGCCTAAACATTTATAAGTGCAATAATTTTCTGGGCAAAGTGGTAATTTATCTGACAGAAATGCGGGTGCCAAGATTTTTGGCCATGAGTGTATATGGTTGGAACCTTATTCTGGTGGTATGGGAGGCATGACCTGTCAACAAAAGTGTTAAACAAGCTTTGGAGTAAGTGGCAGCATTTTCCCTTTGCCTTTCCCTTCTTTTCATTGTTTGTGTTGTGGGCATTTTCATTTTAAAGATAGCTGCAGTAGTGCAAGTACATTCTGAGCACAGATAAAAATAAGTGATACAGCCACTGTGGGCAGTTATTTTTCGGGCTTGCCCTTTTCCAAGTTGGTGGCAGGAGCAGAAAAACTGTGATCTGAGCATGATCAGGTGCTGATATCATCACTGATGGTGAGGGGTGCCAGCTTTAAATGGCTTTAAGGTATTATTTGTGCAACACATGGTGGTGTTCTCTACTCATGCATGTTGGATACTTATGTGATCATTGTCTGCAGGTATGTTTTCCCTCTTTAAGGCATTCATCTTGGCTCTGCCTACCTCAGTTTCATTCTCTATGCTTGCTCTGTGATTACTGTGCCATGCGCTATTTCATTTCAGTATGTTGTTTAACATTGTCTCTATGGAGAATGCAACCCATTCAGACCACCCATTGCCTATAAGATAATGGGATTAGGTAAGTAGTAAGGATAGTGAGAAAAAAAAAGAGCATCCGGTCCCAATACTATTGTAAGATCTACAGTCCTGCAAGGACCTCAAGATGGAGGAGCCCCTAAAAGACCAAAACAAGTCGCTATCTAGGAGCAGACAACCCAGGCAATGTTGATCAAGGTCATCACCTTGCCTCTTATCACTCCAAATCTACAAAACATTACAGATTACCAACTATAATAGTTGCTACGTTTGTGGTGGCAAATCATTGCCTGAGAAGCTAGTATATCAAGCCCGCTTGAAGGAAGTGGCAACAAAGAAGCGGATGTCAGGGAAGTAGTAGCTTTGATTAAAGAATTGGCCAAAGAGTCGTTACATGAAACCTCTTCTCAGTCCATGGCTGAATAGCCTAGCACTTCCAATCACAGCCAGCAGGTAGTATCCTAATTGGAAAGACATTAAAGTGTCCACAAGCTTTGACTTTTGCCTAACAGGGCCTTTTGAAAGGGCAGGTAAGAAAGCAATTGCAGAGGGTGAAGAGGAGGAAACTCTCCACAGGGTTAGAAAGTACTTCCCAAAACTCAGGAGAGATTCGGATTAGTTTACCTTCTTTAAGGGACTGGAGGAGTTAATCCAGGAAAAATGACAGGGGTCAGAGAAAAAGGTCAAACTGCTGTCGCCTCCGATGGTGAATGCATCATTATTGCAACTGGTAAGACACGTCACCTTATGTTGACATTCAGGGATGCTCTAGACCAAAAATTAGATCTAGATCTAAAGCACTTTTGTGTAGCATATGGGGGTGCCTGCAGATCAGCAATACCATTTGCAGTGGTAGGCAGAGCAATATAGAGTGGGATGGCTAACATTAAAAAAAAAGTAGTAGTTACTGTATATGGCGCTAGGTAGGCTGGGGTGACAGGGTAAGAATATAAATCACTAAAAAGTGTCATAGGAATCAATCCATATTGATCAATGAAGTGCACTGAAAGTCACTAAAAAAATCACTATAGCATGGCTGTGGCTCCCTTTTATAGGGTTGAATTTCACTCTGAGGTCTGTAATAGGTGGTGGCGCTTCCTGTGTGTTTTTTATTTTAAGTGTAGATTATTGGAGTAATACAGGCAAAAATAAAAAAGTATACTCTCATTTATTAAGAAGATAAAAGCATAATAACATCCACATGGAAGACTGCAGAACTCAGCAGGGTCACAGCTGGGTCAGCAGAGCTGAGCCTGGAGGCGTCCGGGAAAGATCTGCAGATTACACGGTAGAAGTGCTGCTGGTGCCAGCAAGTCAGTCTGGACACAAACAGAATATGCAGCACTTTCACCTTATGCAGTAATGTGGAGAGTATCATCAGTAGCAAGCCAGAGCCAACTTGGTACACCACTACTTGGTTGACATCCTTCTTCTAGCCAGCAATCGGGAGATGCTTATCCAGCATCAGGAAGCTCTGTTGCACAATCTACAAAATTTGAGTAAAAATCAAATCTTATGTGTGGCGCTTACGCTATAATCATTATTCATATACTGTATAATAAACAATATTATCATAAATAGCATCCTATAACATAAAAGTGCATAATACTAAATATAAAAAGTCCCACACCAGATAGTGCTTATAAAGTGCTCTTTGTAATGCTTAATGGTATTTCTTCTTTCTATTATAATAGTGCTCTACCACATGTGCCACTCCAATGCACTCACCACAGATCAATAACCCCTTATTTAAAAGTAAGGTCTAATGTGCTTGTTATCCCAGACTGCTAATTCGGCTCATTGCTAATGGTTTTCTTTATTAGGGATCTCTTCTTCCAAAATGCCATTCAACTCCCCCTCAATAAATAACCACTGTATGCCAGAGGAAATAATATTTCATAGTGTAGTATTTATTTTAAAAATGCCAGAAATAAAAGCAAGAATTTCACTCACATATTCAGGTGCCCAATATATCGGCACCAATACGCTCTCTGGAGCCGGCGTGCGTTCCAGTCCCCAGAACAGGAAGTAACATCAGTACGTAAAATCGTAAGTAGCGTTTTGACTGCCTCTACATGTTTCGCCATGATGGTGTCTTCCGGAAGCTCCCATCTCCCATCTAATTATGAGTGAGGTGAATGTCATGGAAGTAATACTGTTTGGACTCGTCAAAGTCTGTTGAGAGGTAATGGGTCACCCAAGGGTTCCAGAGAACTTCATATTCAGGTACTCTATCTTTAATGACCTCTATGTTTGCATGGCTTATGGCCTGTGTCACTTTGTGTTTAAGAGCAAGGACACAAAGGTTGGGAGATTTCCAGGCCTTCGCCATAATTTGTTTAGCTGCTGTAGTGACCTGTAGGAGGAGCTTAAATTGGCAGTGGGTTATTTCAGGGGGTTTTTTGTCCAGAAGTGCTATCCTTGGGTCAGGGTAAAGAGAGACGTGAAAAAGTGTGGATAAAAATGACAAAAATATCAGTCCAAAATTTATGGGCTAAAGGACAGGACCACCAAATATGTACATAGGTGACCTCTGTAGCATAGCCACAGTAGCAGTTAGGTTAGTACATACTTTTCAATCCTGGAGGGCACCAAACACCACCGAGTAGTTTATAATCAGTTTCTACGACAACAATGTTCTGTGATGAAGATTTTATGGACTGCCAAATGTGAGTCCAGTCAACTGGGTCTACAGTAAAGTAAGACCACTCTTGACATAGGAAGGGGCTGTATGCATTGCGGGTTCCAAAGGGTGGGAATAGAAAGAAGAAATAAAGCCTCTTCTGTGGGGGTCACGCTTATATGCGTGTTCAAAGAAGGACAGGGATGGAGAGTCCCTTATTAACAATGGTGTAAAAAAATTCTTAAGTTGGAGGTAGCAAAAGAGTTTGGATGAAGGAAGGGCATATGACTCACAAAGGGAGGGAAAAGATTTAATCCTTGTGGCAGTCATGAATTTATGGGTCCATAACAAACCAGTGGATGACCAGACCAAGAAAGAGGCTGTGGGGTTCCAAGCAGGTTAAAATGCTGAGTTACGAAGGAAAGAGAGTATGGGATTGCATAAAGAATGAAGAGCATAGCAGATTTTAGATCAGTGCCAAATGGAGAGGGAATGATGGGTAACAAAGTTGCGCAACATTCGATGATCCACAGGTCAGAGCAAGAGGAGGTTGGCCATGGATATAGGATCACAATCAACCGATTCAAGGGCTACCTACACTCGGATTTCAGTATTGGCATGGTACTTATGTGGTATAGCTAATTGGACTGCATAGTAATATTTAGTATAGCTAAGGAGACCAAGGTCGCCTCGCAATTTGGGCATGTATAAATATAGTATGTATAGATATATAGAAGGTCGGGGGATGGGTGAAGCCCCAAACTTACTTGGATGTCTGATTTTGCAGAAGTCAAAGGAAATAGGCTGGTACAGGGATGAGAAGTACCTGGAAAAGGTATAATATTTTAGGGAGGATGATCATCTACAACTACATTGATCCTTCCCATCCATGCCAGTGGGAGAATAGACCATTTTGTCATAAGGGTAGTGAGATGAGTAAGCATAGGTGGGTAGTTGGCTGGGTAGAGATCAGATGGGTTTGCAGTGAATTTGATGCCAAGATAGCTAAAGAAGCGAGGGGACCAAGTGAAATGGTAAAAGCCCCTGTAATTGGTCCAATATAGGAAGGGATAAGGATATATTAGGGGAAGTTGACTTGTGAGGGTTGATTTGTAGACTCCACCGAACTGGTCCAGTAGCAGAAGGAGATTAGGGACAGAGATTAGTAAACAGGACATGAAGAGTAAAATGTCATCCACAAATAAGCAAGGTTTGTAATGTTGGCTACCAACTTCTAGACCCCAAATATTGGGGTCCACGTCAATCAAGAGGGCCAGGGGTTCAATCGCTAGGGCAAAAAGCAACAGCAAGAGTTGGTAACCTTGGCGTGTGCCCTTCTCGATAGAGAAAGGATCAGATCTGTGGCGTGCATAGTGTACATAAGCAGTGGAGTTAGTATAGAATGAGGAAACCCACCTAAGAAAGTGCGTTCCATTAGTACAGTGTGCCAGCTATAGGCCAATTTCTTTACTTAACTGCGATTTAAAATTATTCTCCAAAATCTTGCCAACCATGCTCAGCCCTACATTACAGCAAATTGCACCGAACCAAGGCTCTGAAACAAATCCAATCCACTTCTTCTGCTGTTCACATGACGGGGACATTATTTATTGGACATTCATGCATGAGGTTCTGCAGTACATTGGTATCTCGACCCCTATGCATCGATGGATTGGAGAACTTTATTTTTACCCCTTCAGCTGAGGCTGATTTGTCACCATTAGACATACAGAGTGGAACCAGGCAAGGATGTCCCCTTTCACCTTTAATCTTTGTCCCTATTTTGAAACCATTATTGCAACTCATTCGTAACAACTCCGGGGTGCAAACGCAGAGTTACCACCTAAAAAGTTGCAGCATATGTGGATGACTTGCTTTTTTACATTACAAACCCACCTTCTTCATTGCCTACAAACCCTGCTGTCTTAATTGCCTTCACTTATCCATAAATTTAGGATGTTTGGATCTTTATCCAGCTTTCAAATTAATTTTCAAAAGTCGGAGGCCTTGAATACTGTATATCCCTACAAGAATCTATGGTTCGTACTTTGTGCTCTAATTTCTCTTTCTACTGGGCTTCTCACTCCCTCAGATACCTAGGAAAGCAGACCCCATGAAGATCTTTGCCTTGAACTTTACTTTAATTCATGCAAACAATCAATCCATAGAGCCCTGACCGCATGGAATAATCTAGCGAGGAGATGTAATGTCCTGAAGATTAACGTGATCCCTCAAATTCTTTATCTTCTCCAAAAGCTGCAAATTCTGAACCCTAGAACCTTCTTCCGTAACCTTCAAACTGAATTTATAAGATACCTTTGGCACAACAGGATGCACCACATCAGTAAAGCGATGCTGACAAGACCTAAACATAAGGGTAGGGTGGGGCTACTCCAGCTGTTAAATGCAGCTAAAGCATGTATTCCTAGCTCCTAGAGTTCATCCCCATCATCCCTGAGACATTGGTTTGCCAGAGTGAATGAGATTCAAGAGAAGGAGGACCTTACACCAGTTATCAAAGACAAGATCTCAGAACAAAACAAAAAATGGTATTATTGTAACGACTTTAAAATTCTCCTCTAGATACCAATTTTAGATTATCGATCGATGGTCTGGCTTATGGCCTTGTAACAAATCAGGATTGGGCTGGAATGGTTACCTAGGAAATGGGGGAAACATTGCCAATTCCCAGTTATAGCCCTCCCTGCCTTATCCCTTCGCTTTCCCCCATTTTTTTTTCACCTCCTCCCATTATTGACCCTTGGGAAGAAAGCCACTCACCTCTCTCTTTTTCCTCTCAATTCTTTCTTATTTCCCTGGGGTATCTCTTCAGACACCTTATGCTTGCCATCTCTTTGTATTTAAAAGTTGGAAAATGTTGGGTAGCCTCATACTGTTGTATATTTTGTCACAGTGTTTATAACCTGATATTTCATCCATTCACTATTTTTCTTGAGATATTTGCTTGCACTATGGCCTATGTTGTACATGCTTATAACCTTAACAGATGTGAATTTCAATGTGCGTTATGATGCATACCCTTTAAATAAAGAATGATTAAATAAAAAAGAGAAAGTGCATTCTAAATCCCTAGCGGTGAAGAACCCATGGGAGATAAGGCCACAAAACCATATCAAAGGCTTTTTTAATGTCCAGTGATATTAAACATATGGGAAGTTTGTAGGTATGGGCTACATGGGCTAACAAAATTGTGCAACGAATGTTGTCTCCTGCGTGATGAGTAGGAATGAAACCTACCTGATATTTATGAATTAGGGAGCCTATAAATGGAGCCTAATCGGTTAGAGACAGTGCTTTCGCCAAGGTCTAGGTTGAGATAGACCTATAATTAGACCAGGAGATGTCATCTGTATGGGTTTGGGGAACATGGAAATGATGGCTGTTAGGTTTTTGGGTCTGAAGGTCTGGCCATCTAGAATAGAATTAAGAGTGTTAATAAGTAAATGAGAAAGAAGTTCAGCAAACTTTTTATAATTTGCCGAAAAGATATCTGGCCCGGGGCGCTTGTGGGATTTTAAAAATTTAATAACCTTTAGAACTTCCTCAATTGAAAGCGACTTTACTAATTCCTCCTGTCGCCAGGTGAAGAGTGAGGGAGGAGTAACACAAAAAAGAATGGCGTCGGCTTGGGACTGGTTAAAGGGTTTAGGATCTGACTGAAGTTGAGTCAGATGTTTGCTAAATACCTGAAGGATCTGAAGAGGGTTACTAGTATAAAAAATTTTTTAGAGAGTTTCAGGCAGATTTGTTATGAATATGGTCTAATTGTTCCCATTAGTATAAAGCTTATGATGTGATCGGCATAAGGACTTTTCAGCAGAGTCAGTATGGAAAAAGTCTAGTTTTAGCCGTGCCTTCTCAAGGGCCTGTCAAATGCCCAGTGAAGGGCTCACCTGTAATGTTTTGTGGAAGGTATTGAATTCCTTCTCCAGGCTTCAATTAGCTAGACATTTCTCCTTATTGAGAAAAGATGCCTAGCTAATACTGAAGCCTCTGATCAATTTATGAGCCTCCCATATTGTAAAAGTGGAGTCTTCCGGAGAGGCATTAGAGGCCAGGTAGTCCTTGAGAGCATTCTCTATGTCTTGGCGGTAAGCAGGGTGAGCTAAGGCACTTATTAATACACCATGTGATGTCTCTGGTGGCAGGAATTAGTAGTAATAACTCCTCTATGGTCAGTCCAAGGAAAGGGGTGAATGGTCAAAGAGAGGAGTAAAGGTAAGGAGCCTACAGTGAGCAAGGTGTGGTTAATATGGAAGAATGTTTTGTTGAATAATAAGTGTATTGACATCTAACTGGGTTGTTTTCACACCAGGAGTGTATCAGGGAGTGGCGTTGAAGAAGCAGATGGAAAGAAAATTTAGCTGGCCTAGGAAGAGGCGATTGTGGGGATTGTAAGCATATTTATATTAAAGGGTGGAGCTGTTAATCTCAAACATACTACACTATATGGCTTTATTTTCTCTCTGTGAATGCTTTGGAGTATAAGGAGGCAAGAGTACTGGAAAGAGTATTGAGGGATCAGAAGGTATCCATAAGGTTCCGGTTGATCCATATCCTCCTCTGGGTTTATTTTAAAAGGCTGGCTTACTATTTACTGGGGTGAGGGTATGTAATTCAGCCACTTAGATGTATACACTGAGTGTTCACGGAGAAGCATGTACTGTATATTACTATCACACAGAGTGTTTCACTATCACGTGTTTTCACGGTTTGTCACGTGCTTTCGCGGTTTTTGCGTTTTGCACAAAAATAATGAGGAATTTTTTTGGAAATAATTTTTTTGGTGATTATTGATGAATTTATTAGTTATTTTGTGAGGATAATACACTATTGAGTTTTCTTTATTTTGAGGTGCACGGCATTTACTGGATTCATACGTCGAGTTTTTTTTAGAAATTGGAAGAAAGATTTATGGACTTTAATTTTGGGTTTTCACATAATAATTGTATGGACACTAAAAAGGTTTACTATTATTGATTTATACTTTCAAGGGTGAAAGTGGGATTTTCTTTAGTGTTCTTTCACAGGGTATTATAGAGTGTATATATTTTTTTGGACACCGATTCATATTTATAATATAGTGGGAGTTGGATGAGACTGTTTGGAGCTGGGAAACCGAGGCACCATCTTAGAAGGAGAGCAATTGAACATGCCATGGCTTGGATTTCCATCTAACAGTGCCGTGCACCATCTTGTGCTGGCCGGGGTTGGCTGCAAGGTATAGGGTAGCTGCAGGTGAGTTTTAGAAAGCCAGGTGGTAACTGTGAGTGGGTGTGTGGTCACCGAGTGGTGCAGAGCCTCAGAAAGACATGTCCAGTCCGAGAGGCTTCGCACATACACCCATTGTGCATACAGTTTTGACATTTTATTAAAGCAATGCAGCATGGTACTGTGTAAAAAGAAACTCACAAATTAGATACACTATTAAACTGTTTTTCCTTTGGCCAATTTGAATTTGAAGTTGAGGAATTTACATCTATGTATAATTTATTTATTTTAAGAGTAAACATTTATATAGATTTTACATCTGTTGTGGCTCCTATGTCCACTCTTCAAAGTATGCCTAGATACAAATTCACGTATCACAGCCAAAACTACCTAAAAAAGCCATTTTGTCCCAATTCAGATTAATCAGATTGGGGCGCTAGTGCAGTATTTAAGCCAAGCTAAATGTAAAGGTTAAAAAAGAATAAAATAAAATTACACATCCAAAATATGTGATACCAGAATATGTCGTTGCTGACTCTGTCTGTGGAAATTATCCTGCTCTGTAAACACCACATACAGCTTAAAGCATGTATAGCACACTGCCCTATTCAGGCTAAATTTAGTTTTTGGCTCTGCTGGGCAACAATCTATTTTCCAGTTCTGGACAGATTTCCCCAAACCTAGTGGTTGATTGCTCCTTTCTGCCTCTGGAAGAAGCCCCCAAAAATAGGAGTAGGACAGTCAGCCACTGAGTTATGAATATCTATCTGACCTCAACCAATCCCTGGGATGGGGAAAACAAAAGGTGGGTAAATGTTTGGGAAGCTTGTTCTCCTGGGGCTGACGACCCTGGGAGGCAGCTGGTGTACTGAAGAGCTGTTGTTAGGCCTCATTATGTACTTGGCTGGAGACCTAAAGGAACTTGGAATGAAAGATATTTGCTGGAGGACATCACCTGTGGAAGCTGGGCTGGAGAAGGACCTTCTCTCTCACTGAAGAGTGTCCCATGGAAGCTGGGTGGACAATAGCTTTCCTTGGACATTGTGAGTAGGACCCTGACCTAGGACTCCAGGTGTGCATGTGCTTTTGGGGTTAATGCCAGGGGATACTGTAAGGACTGGGACTGCTTGCGCAGAGTTTCAGATTAGCTGGCTATCCCCTCTACCTCCAGCAAACATTGCTGCTAAAGGACATAAGAATCCAGCCTTCTGTACTCTCTTTTTCGGAGTATCCTGCCCTCTATTCCCTCTCCCCTGCTCTAATACTGCAAGAAATCTTCAAAAACTGGTGTCTTGGCCTGGCAGGCCTCTGATTAAGTAAGAGTTACCAGGTTATTCTTAGCAGCCTCTTCAATAGTAAGCGCCACACGTGGTGGCTTTTATTCCAGGATATTCAATAAAAGTAATTGCTCATAGCAACTGACAGAAGACTGTGAATTTTGTAGTGCTTTTGTGGATTGCTCTTTTGCTGGTCCTTGCTTGTGCAGGGTGAGATCACCCAAACTTCTCCCAATGTGTTTTGGTGGATTCCTGGAAGAAATCACGTGACTGTGATGAAACTCTTTGGGCAGAGTTTGGGTGACGTAATCACGCACGGGCAAGGATGTAATCAGTGCTTGTATGAAACTAAACTTGCTGTAGATGAAACATTGGTGGCTCTATTTAGTGCACTTTTACTTGTGTGCACTGGGAATAAGTACAAAATAGCTAAAAGATAACTGGTGTGATTGAAGGCTACATGGGTGCCAGTATCCCAGAAATAGTCTATCCAATAAATTGTGTCTTGGGTGTATGGGGCTTTCACGGCACCAGATATAATTCAAACACCAACAAATATTATAAAAACAGTTTATTACATCTATATTACAGAACATAACACCATATCTCAAAAAATAACTGTAGGCTTGGACCATAGGGAACAGAGTTCCATATGCAGCTCCCATAAGTTCAAGTGTAACAATCTTGAGGCTTTCAACACATTTTGAGTGTCACTCTAGCTTAGAAGCATACATATAAAAGCTCATAGGGAGGTTAGCAGATACAGATGGAAGTTAAAAACAATAAGCCTAGTGTTGTGGTGGAGCAATCCCATGATGAAAGGGTCCCAAGAGGGGAAAAGGGACAACTATGAATGCAAAGAACCAAATGGCAGCTGAGAGATCTTACGCCCAAAATGGATCCGTCCAAGAGTATGGCTGGCCACAACACTCCAACACCAGGAAAGATGCAGATATTTGCACAGGTGTGTGGATGCAGGTGTATGGCCCTGAGCATAGACAGTATGGATCTGGGGTCACTAACCAGCACACCTGTCAAATTATGACCTGTGGCTGTGTTCATACATAGAGTAACAGGTGACTCCTTAGAGTAACAGGTGACTCCAACTCTACAAAAAAAAGCCCTTCGTTTTTAAAATTATTGTTTACAATTTTTACATTTCTTTTCACAATTTGTTGTATTATTTGTTTTTTTTCACAACACTGGGTGGAGGGGGGTTGGGAACATTTTAGAGATCTGAACAGATCCCTGATGTCTCACTTTTGACACAGTCCTCATTCTCTATCTCAACAGACTAAGCTGCACAGAATGAATGCACAGGAAGAGCTCCACATTAAGTCCCCCTGTTCATTTACAAACTGAAACATAGATAACGCAATTTTCTATGCTTCAGTTATAAAAGAACACAGTGAGTGGTCGGTACTGATCACTCACTGTGTTCATTCAGAAAAGGAAGGGGCAAGTAAATACGGTATAATTACAAGCCACCATCCTGACACCAATCCCCACCAATCCTGACCCCTGACAGTAGCCGGCTACTAGAGGGAGCATAAGGGAAGCTGGCAGCGCTGTGAAGGAGCAGACAGGGGGACCCAGGAAGCACATGTAAGGGAAAAGGAGGAGAAACTGGCTTTCAGCTGCTGCGGGGTGGGGGATCGGTGCCAGTAAATTTACTTCCCTGCCACACCAATCACCTCCTGTACAGGATGATTTCCCCTGTTTGTCAAACTGCATGGGTCTTCCTGTTGAACTGAAGGAACTGGAGCACAAAGATCGCAGTGGGTCTTTAATTGTTGGCTGGTGCATGCAGAGGTTAATAGTGTTTGTGACATATCTTCCCCTGTATCTGCATCACTTTCCCTTTTGAAAGATATATATATATATATATATATATATATATATATATATGTATATACAGTCAAGTCCATAAATATTGGGACATCAACACAATTCTAACATTTTTGGCTCTATACACCACCACAATGGATTTGAAATTGAAACAAACAAGATGTGCTTTAACTGCAGACTGTCAGCTTTAATTTGAGGGTATTTACATCCAAATCAGGTGAACGGTGTAGGAATTACAACAGTTTGCATATGTGCCTCCCACTTGTTAAGGGACCAAAAGTAATGGGACAGAATAATAATCATAAATCAAACTTTCACTTTTTAATACTTGGTTGCAAATCCTTTGCAGTCAATTACAGCCTGAAGTCTGGAATGCATAGACATCACCAGATGCTGGGTTTCATCCCTGGTGATGCTCTGCCAGGCCTCTACTGCAACTGTCAGGAATGGACTGGCCAGCAATGGTGGGACTCACCTGCCGTATGGGCTGCAGTACCAGGGCTGGCCAGTGGGTGCTCCCAGCAATCAGAGACTCAACCCTGCAGCCAGCCAAACACCTGAAACTGCTTATGCAGGTGTATTTAAGGGATGGCCAGACCTGCAGACTCTGCCTTGGTGTGTGTGTGTTTTTCCTGGGCCCTGTATCTTGTTCCTGCATCCTGTTCCTGTTCCTGTTCCTGTCTTGTTGATGACCCTGCTTGATCTGGACCTCTGCTGACTTCTCCTGTTCTGATCCCTGGCTTGTGACCCCGACCATTCTCTGCCTGACTCCCCTGTACCTACCTGCCTGTTAGTTGCTGTACCCAGCTCGTGACCTGACTACTCTCTGCCTGCTCCTCCTGCTCCTACCTGCCCATTTGTTATTGACCCGGCCTGCCTGACGACGCTTGCATTGTATGTATTGTTATCTGTGGGTGGTTTGGTTCGTTTGCACTGTGTTCTGTTTTAGTATTGCACTGCGTTTATGTTTGTATTGTTAGTCTTGAATAAATTATATTGTTTATAACTTATCTGAAGCCTGCATTTCCCTGCGTCAGTCACATACCTCTGGTCACACCCCGGAGCCCTGACAGCAACTGTCTTCAGTTCCTGCTTGTTCTTGGGGCATTTTCTCTTCAGTTTTGTCTTCAGCAAGTGAAATGCATGCTCAATCGGATTCAGGTCAGGTGATTGATTTGGCCATTGCATAACATTCCACTTCTTTCCCTTAAAAAACTCTTTGGTTGCTTTTGCAGTATGCTTTGGGTCATTGTCCATCTGCACTGTGAAGCGGCGTCCAATGAGTTCTGAAGCATTTGGCTGAATATGAGCAGATAATATTGCCCGAAACACTTCAGAATTCATCCTGCTGCTTTTGTCAACAGTCACATAATCAATAAATACAAGAGAACCAGTTCCATTGGCAGCCATACATGCCCACGCCATGACACTACCACCACCATGCTTCACTGATGAGGTGGTATGCTTAGGATCATGAGCAGTTCCTTTCCTTCCCCATACTTTTCTCTTCCCATCACTCTGGTACAAGTTGATCTTTGGTCTCATCTGTCCATAGGATGCTGTTCCAGAACTGTGAAGGCTTTTTTAGATGTCGTTTGGCAAACTCTAATCTGGCCTTCCTGTTTTTGAGGCTCACCAATGGTTTACATCTTGTGGTGAACCCTCTATATTCACTCTGGTGAAGTCTTTTCTTGATTGTTGACTTTGACACACATACACCTACCTCTTGGAGAGTGTTCTTGATCTGGCCAACTGTTGTGAAGGGTGTTTTCTTCACCAGGGAAAGAATTCTTCGCTCATCCACCACAGTTGTTTTCCATGGTCTTCCGGGTCTTTTGGTGTTGCTGAGCTCACCGGTGCATTCCTTCTTTTTAAGAATGTTCCAAACAGTTGTTTTGGCCACGCCTAATGTTTTTGCTATCTCTCTGATGGGTTTGTTTTGTTTTTTCAGCCTAATGATGGCTTGCTTCACTGACAGTGACAGCTCTTTGGATCTCATCTTGAGAGTTGACAGCAACAGATTCCAAATGCAAATAGCACACTTGAAATGAACTCTAGACCTTTTATATGCTCATTGTAATTGGGATAATGAGGGAATAACACACACCTGGCCATGGAACAGCTGAGAAGCCAAATGTCCCATTACTTTTGGTCCCTTAACAAGTGGGAGGCACAAATGCAAACTGTTGTAATTCCTACACCGTTCACCTGATTTGGATGTAAATACCTTCAAATTAAAGCTGACAGTCTGCAGTTAAAGCACATCTTGTTTGTTTCATTTCAAATCCATTGTGTTGGTGTATACAGCCAAAAATGTTAGAATTGTGTTGATGTCCCAATATTTATGGACCTGACTGTATATATATATATGAGAAGTCATCCTTGTGGTGCAATTTTGAGTATAGGAATGTGATGTGAGTACTCCCTGTGTTATGTGAACTATTTCCCAGCAAAGGCTCCCTTTAAAGGGATGCAATTGCCGGCTACCATGTGGAAGGACTTCCCATGTATGGACTTTCCTAACAAAGGTAAACTAGAGGGAAAAGCAGAGCCAAATTTAATGAAATACACAGCCAGATGAATGTAAGCATCAGTTCAGTGACAAGGAGTGTTATATACTACATCACTTGCAATGCACAAATATACTCAGTACAAGTTCTTATCTGAATAAGATGTTATCTGGCCTCCATCTCTAACAGTGGTTAACAATTGTGTTACAGCTAAAGTGTATTCTTGGTGTATCTTAAGAACTGAGGAGTTGACAGTTAAAAAGCCATGGTTAACACTCTGAGTTATGAACAAGGAGTGAACATTACAGTTAATCTTATGGTTAGGAAGATGTGAGCAGAGAGAAGCAGCCAGCTCTCAGAGAAAGTGGGGACAATGGCTGGTGATGATGTTTCTGGTAGTAAGGAGTAGCTTAATACTTCATGAACCTCAGCTAGTGGCATGGTCTCCTTGCTGGAGCCCACTGCGGTACAGAACCCTTTTAGGGACTGAGTCTGGAAGTCACTGTGTGCAAGGGCTTGCGACGTAAAGTCTAGTGGTTTCCCGCTGTGCCTATGGGAAGAATACAGTTAATGGTGCAGTGTGATGAATCAGAACAAGATGATGGATTTATGTGCCTTTTGTCACTTTCTCAAAATGACTTCAGAGTCATGTGCCAGGATCAGACCATGTTTCCAGCTGAAGAGGAGACACAGTCCTTCTAAAATTGTGTGTGGTGCCCTGAAGTGTAATGAGGCTTCTAGCCTGAGGGAGGCATCAACCCACACTGAAGAAATTGAAGCCTGTAACTCAGATCCTGGGATCCCTATTAGTATAGGTCATCTTCATCTTTTATAGATCAATCAGGTTAGGCTGACACCTCCACTATGTCCCCAAAGCTCCTATATCCACTTCTGATATTTTTGTCAGTTTGTGCAGAATTAATGGAGCATTCTGCTTGCAGGGGATCTAAGCGTACTCTGGAACCATCCACAGGAGAGCCAGATTCTGGCCCTACTCGCTCTTCATTTCTAAGTGTGCCTGTGGCCCTTATTATCCCTTGATTCAGATAGTAGAGAATATATGTAAGAAATTCCATATGATTCAGATTTACAAGGAGTTGTTTCAAACTTAATTATTGCAGTACATTCTGCACTGCGTTTTAGAGGTCTTATGGCTGGAAAGACCTTCCCAATATACTCATTTTTTAAAACATTCTTCTATGAGGACTGTAAAGAGCCTATAGCATCAAGGGCCCCTCTAGTGGCAACCTTAATTTGTGAAACCATGTCACTTTGGATCAAAACCCTTAACCTCCCTGGCGGTATGATTATTTCAGATTTTTGGTGCTGAAAGCGGTACCATTTTTTTGCATGGAAATATGTATTTTTTTTATTGTAGGCTGTAATTTTTAGGAAAAACTCACTGAAATCTGTCCGAACAAGAGTCTAGTAAACATCCCAGGTATGATAAAATTTGAAACACAAAATCATAAATTATAATTTAATAAATAATCATAAAAATAATATAAAAATAATAAAAAATTTAATTCAATAATATAATCAAACCAAAAACACTGAAATGTGAAATAGAGCGCCAAGTTCGCACATTGCTGAGCTCAGTCGCAAAATCGTTTTCAGTTTCTGATGACGAATTTCCCCCACGAATCATTATCACTCAATTCTGCAAGTGGTTCTGATTTACTATCGCTGTTCTCTAGCTGATCTAAACCGCTTTTGACCTAAAGGGACACTTTTTGGACGCCATGGACATTTCTCAGTTTCCAGGCAGAAAGAACAGACAAAATGCAGGCAGGGCGCAGGACAAAGCACTAGGGACAATATGTATGTGAAATGGGATGAAACAGCAATGTTTTACTGTGTAAAATGTAAAAAAAAAAAAATGACATTTTTTAAAATTTTTAAATTTCCCGCCGCCGGCGGCGCCCGTACGTCCCGACGTCACAGGGACAGGACACAGAAGCCGGATGCCGGCATCGGCCGGAGGAGATGGCCGGGGACGCTGCAGGGGACACATCGTGGGAGCGCAGGGTAAGGTAAGTGAAGAACACATGCCGGAGCAGCGCCGCATGGTATTCCCGAGTGTAGCTCGGGGTTACCGCTTTTGGTACTGAAATGTTACCCCGAGCTACACTCGGGAATACCGCCAGGGAGGTTAATATGGACCACTCCATCAGAATCAAAATAAGCCCTTTTGGCCGAGTGTGTACAGGTATAAAAGGAATGCGTCATTCCAATTGGGCAGCACAGTGGCTAAATGGTTAGCACTTCCGCCTCACAGTACTAGGGCCGTTGATTCAAATCCCAGCCATGGCACCTCCTGCCTGGAGTTTGCATGTTCTTCCTGTGCCTGCCTGGGTTTCCTCCAGGTACTCTGGTTTCCTCCAACACTCCAAAGTGTCTGATTTATAAAGTTTTTTGTTTTTTTTAAATGACTCTCAGTGTACTTTGCACATATAATACTGCTTTCAGAAATATAAGTGTCAACAATTTATTTTTTGTGAAAAATCAGTCAAAAAAGGGAAAAGGGAATGGGATTTTATTGGCGCTGATGTCTTCTCTCATAACAAATTTTGAAAACATATTATCATAAAATCATTAGGTTTTAGTACAAAAAACCAACAAGGAAAAGGTGGTGTTGGCTCAATTCTCCCATACTGTGCTCTTGGAGGGGACTTGGGTTCCACCAACTGCTTCTGTGGTGGCAGCCCTGCCTGTTCTTGTATGGCCATGGCGGTGGGAGGGGCATTCCACTGCTGTTCCCACCATCACATGCATGCGCAACCTTTGATCAGCACATATGTGGTGACGCATCCACTTGAGACACCAATCTATGGGATCATGATGCCATGGGCTGCTCGCAGGGGGAAGGAAATGCTGTTCGTCCATTATTTAATGCTCAGCAGATGTGCATTGAGGGATGATATCTCCTCCCTGGAATTTGGAGCGGAGTTCATTGTAGCATGGGAAGGTATGTTTTTTTGCCATCTGGTGTTTACTTTGGTCCATATCTTTCTGATGGTATGCTGACCAGCAGGTCATATCTTTTTTGATTGGGGCTTCTCCTTGATCTCTATACTTAGTTGTCACAAATAATTAGATGTGAAGCCCCTTTGGACCCCAGTTGTTGTATGGGTCAAGCCTGCTGGATGTTATCTATCCATACAGGTAGTACACACATACATTTTATTTGGTCAAGCTAACAAATCCCATATATATATATATATATATATATATATATATATATATATATATAGTTGGTTAGTATATACACACACACAATGTTGCTGATTAGCTTGCTTTCCTTATAGTATCCTATGCAAGTTTATGTATGGTGACAATAGAGGAGCGCCACTCTTTCCAGTTTGTTTCCATCTGCTACCCTCCATGCTTATTGACAAACTGTGTGAGATCATTCTGCCAGAGCTGGTTTTGCTCCCCTTTTCTCTGGGGATATTCATTTGGAGTTAAAGTGTTACTAAACCCAGGACCCTGCATTCACTATATATGGTCTCCCACAGTGCACAGAACAGGGAAGTGTAATTATTCTAGTAAATATGCTAAAAACCTTTTCTCATCAGCAGTTAGAACAGTCTTGTGACTTCTATCAGTGTCCAGATGAGCTCATGTTAAAGCTTGTAGGAGGAGTTTTCACTCTGCTTTAGGAGGATTCAGGACCCCTGACCTCTGTATGGACAGTGCTGATTGGCCCTGGGCCCTGTGCTAATCATATACACTCTCCCAGGAAAAAAAAAAAAACCTCTGTAGCAATACACACCAAACTGAGCATGTGCAGAGTTACTCCACATGATATGTCTCAGCAGGGGATAAGAGGGAGACACTGGAAGAACGGGAGGATAAGAGAAGTCAGGATCAAACAGCGTTTTTGCACAATTCAGAAGCTTAACCCCTTAGGTTCCACAGTGAGTATAACAAGCATGCTTTACTGCATATACAGACTGATTTTACTGTTGTGGGTTTAGTAACACTTTAACCACTTACTGTATATGTTCTACACATATTAGATGATATGTTTTGTTCCATATATTATATACTATTGTTTTGTTTTTTATAGCCATTATCAACTGAACCCCTGGAACCCCTGAAGAAGCTAAAGTGTGAAACGCATTGGGATTCTGCACCCCCTTCCCAGAATATACACACTTTGATGTTCTTATGTAATGAGACATGTGAGGAGAGGAGGTGCCTTTCTGGGGGGCTCTGTAGCTGACTTGGTTCGTTTTAAACTTCATCTTGGCTTTTTCTAGGGGTTTTTGTTACCTCAACTAAATTTTTTAATGGAATTTTGTAAAACCTAATGCTTTTATACTAATGTGTTTGTCAAATTTGTTCTGAGAGAAGGCATCAGCACCCATAAAATCCCATTCCTTTTTCCTTTTTTGACTGGTTTTTCACATATTTAGTAGGGATGTGGTGACTGAATTTATCAACTGGACCCATTATCTTGATCCTAGATTGTAAGCTCCAAGGAGCAGGGCCCTCCTTTCCCTCTTGTATTGAACTGCATTGTTGCTGTATTGTCTCCCATTATATTGTAAAGCGCTGAGCAAACTGTTGGCGCTATATAAATCCTGTATAATAATAATTATATATCAGCAGACTAAATCAATATTTGGTGTAACCACCCTTTGTTTTGAAAAACAGCATCAATTCTTCTAGGTACACTTGCACACAGTTTTTGAAGGAAGACGGCAGGAAGGTTGTTCCATATATCTTGGAGAACTGTCCACAGATCTTCTGTGGATGTCGGCTGCCTCAAATCCTTCTGTCTCTTCATGTAATCCCAGACAGACTCCATCGTGTTGAGATCAGGCTCTGTGGGAGCCAAACCATGACTTTTCAGGACTCCTTGTTTTCTGTACGCTGAAGATAGTTCTTAATGATATTGGCTGTATGTTTGGGGCTGTTGTCCTGCTGCATAATGATTGTGGAGTCAATCACACACCTCCCTGATGGTATGGCATGATGCATATGTATCTGTCTGTATTTCTCAGCACTAATCGCACGTTTGATCCCAGCCAAAACTCCAGTGCTGTTTGCAGAAATTCAGCCCTTAACTTGCAAGGAACCTCCACCATGCCTCACTGTTGCCTGCAGACACTCAGTATTGTACCTCTCTGCAGCCCTTCAGTAATCAACTGCCACATTAGTCATGTGACTGGCATAGTACCAATCAGGGCTGTGCAGACACATACCCATACTGCAGTACTAGAAACCCCTCCCAAAGATGTTTAGCAAAGATCAGGGAAAGATTATATAACCACACAAAGGTGCTGCAGGAACAAGGATTTAAAAAAAAAAAAAAAAAAATATATATATATATATATATATATATATAGTACATTTAAGCTGATGTTAAGATGAAATGGAAGACTGACAGGAAAGACATGCACTTATCTTCATCTTTTCACACAAATAAGGCATTTGTCATGAGTGGGTGAAGTTCCTTGCTAATTGTAGATGAATTTTGGCAGCTTGACTAATAGAAGAGTTCCGGAAAGGATCTCCTAAGACATAGAAGTGTTGTAGAGGTAGGTTAGAAGCTACCATAAATAAAAAGTCTGGTATGTTTTGTAAAACTCAAAATTTATTTAAAAAAAACGAAAGTGTTCAAAGTTCCAGTTAAAGGGAAGGTATGTGTTTATTGTTAAGTCAAAAATCATAAATATAGGGGCGTGTCCAAGATGGCGACCGGAGTGGCCGCATAATCCGGAGCTCCGGTGCCAAGCTTCTAAATCCGCTGCCATCCGTGCGGCAGCGGATCACGGAGTGACGGCGGAGGACCCGGGTAGTATCCCCGATCCCGGGGAGTCGGAACCCGGGTGATATTTCCGCCCCTCGTGGCGGCTGACGTCCGTGGCCTGGTGCGGCCGCGTGGGCCGGGGCTCCGGCGCCACCCATCAGCTCTCCCATCCGCCCCTGCTGCCATCCGGACTGTGGGAGATCGCCTGGGGACATCCGCGGCGCCCTCTGCATTGCTGGGACTGGGGGAGAGACGCCGCTGAGCCTTGCTGCTTCCTGTGGTGGCGGCGGCATCTGCGGCCTACATCATCTGTCTGGAGCCTCCATCTGGTCACAGTGAGTGGGGGATGCGGGTGCCCTCTTGTCATTAGCTCCCCCCACAGTGACTTGGGGAGTGGGCCTCACGTTGCTGACCCCGGAGCCTGCCATCTCCCGTAACCACGGCCCCTGTTGGGCTCAGAGGCCTACTGGGGCCTTAATATTGCCCCGTGGAGTGTCTCCCTGGAGGGCCCTGTGCTTGGTGTTGGAGGTCATCTGCTTCCCACTTGTCCCTCTTGTGTCCTAGGTTGGGATCTGGTGCCATCATCCTGCTCCGGTGTGCTATATCTGCGTGTTACTGTGATCTATGTCCTCTCTACCCTTCCATGGCTTGCTAAATATCTTTACAATATAATGTTCTCGCAGATGGATCTAACCGCATTCATGTAACTACAATCCTAAACCTATTATGGGCGTTATAGATCCCCTGGGGTTATAATCTCCATTCATTATCCTATTTTCAGTTGATCACCCCCAGGAGACTCCCTGTATGCCGTCCACAAAGAAAAAAAAGGGACAAGCCCAGAAGTCCCTCACGACATACCTACTTAAGGCACACGAGCTTTGTAACATGTCTCCAGTCAATACAGAGCGAGCATCCCTGTCCGATCCCACACAGGATACCACCGCTCCCTTATCGGCCTTGGTCAGTAAAAATACACAGCAACTTACAAAAGGAGACTTGGAGTCCTGCTTGGAATCTATGTACGCCAAACTAGCCGCCAAATTTCAATCAGAATTGCATAAAAGCACTAATGTTCTCTCTCAGGAAATAGCCACATTGGGCTCCAGGACAGACCGCTTAGAAACCAAACACGATGAACTTAGCCTTGCCTATGGTGAACTTTCCAGAGAGCATGATCATTTACAAACGGCCTTTTTTCAACTACAGGCGCAGGTAGAGGACCTTGATAATCGCAATCGCAGGAATAATCTGCGAATCAGGGGAATCCCGGAGTCTTTGTCTGACCTCTCCTTAATCGTGACCAAATTATTTCAATCACTCCTCCCGGATCGTGACCCTGGGTCTTTTGCCTGTGACCGCATCCATAGAGCCCTGTGCCCTAAACCTCCTACTGACAAGCCACCTAGGGATATTGTCCTATGCATGAGGGACTTTTTGACCAAAGAGGAAATACTCAGAGCTGCTCGCAATACCCCTACGATCTCCTTTGAAGGCTCGGTCTTACAAATCTTTCCGGATGTTTCCCCGGCCACGTTGGAGAAGCGTAGAAAAATGAAAGAAGTCACAACGGTCCTGTTCTCAGCTCGTATCCGCTACAAATGGGGCTTTCCCTTTAAGTTGATTGTTCCACATAATGGGAGCACATATATAGCTACATCCCCTTCTGAAGGTAGAGCAATCTTGGCCAAACTGGGCCTAGCGGATGCCCCATCACCTCAACGTCCACCCTCCACCCCTCGTGTCTCTCCCATTTGGCATACCCCATCTCCACGGAGAGATAGAAGGAGAGTCAGACAGGATCCGGGTTGACAGGTCCATTCTCACTTGCCTATTACCTATTGTTTGACAGTCTGGTCTTGCCTATTGTCTTTTATGACTTTACCGAGAATTGAGACACAGGGATTTTGTTTCTTACATCTTACGCTGTCAGGATGTGTATTTCTATGGTTACTGCTATGTTAATTTTATAATCCTGAGTAATGTGTGTGCCTTGCATTGATAGCTGGACGAGTCAAGGTATAACAAGGGTCTTTGGTCCCTCTTAATTGCGCCCATTGGTTTATGGTTTCACAACTCTTTGACACGTTACCCCACCCTGCCTCCTGACATGGCCGGAAGTGTCACCGCCCGATTGAGGGGTGGCAGTTCCGTTTTCCATGTTTTAGGGAGACAGGGCTTGGGCCCATTTGGCCCCTTAATATTTGAACTTTTTGTTTTATCAGGTATGACAAATTTTCAGCCTGATCCATGTTCTTCAGTTACCCTCTTATTTGTAGGAGCTCTTCATCTCTCCTCTCTATTGTTTTTTGTCTTCTTTTTTTTCAACACTTTAGTGCATGAGGATGGTGTTGTGTCGGTCTGTGGACATCATGGCCCCCATGTTGGGGCCGGGGGGTCCCCTGGGCTGGTTCTGCCACCTGTACGTCTGTCTGCTATAGACCTGCGGATTTCTATGTCTAGCCAATTAATTTTGGGGGATATCCTTGTAATGTGTACTTTTATGATGATAGTAATAAGCTCTGTTTACTATGGTAATTCAATGTATTTCGCATAATGTCCAGGGTTTCAATTCGCCAAACAAGCGCAAAACGCCCTTTCTTCAATATAAACGACTGGGAGCCAAGATTATCTTATTACAGGAAACACATTTTGCAGCTGCAAAACACCCGACATATTTTCATAGATCTTATAGGCAGGGGTATTATACCCTGCATTCCTCCAAGAGTAGGGGCGTAGCCATCTTTCTACATAACTCATTCCCCTTTGAGGTTCAACATGTGTATCGTGATCCGGACAGTAGGTTTATCATTCTTAAAGGCACCCTTTCAGGTCGAGAACTTACTATTGCTAATGTATATGCACCGAATTCAGCACAAGCTACCTTTTTTTCAAAATTTTTTGGTACTCTGGATAGGTTTTTGTCTCCTCATCTCTTGGTGGGTGGGGATTTTAATCTGGTGGCAAATCCTCTTTTGGACCGTAGTTCCCCCTCGCATTCTTCCCAGGCTTTCCCAAAATCCCTTACTAAGAAATTAGATACCCTCCAGTTGGTGGATGCCTGGAGAGCGCACAACACCGGAGCCAGGGATTACACATTTTATTCCCACCCACATGACTCTTATGCTAGATTAGACTATATGTATTGTACCCCGATTTTACTAGCTAATTCTAGGGTAGCTTGCATTCATTTGAGCCCCTGGTCGAATCACAGTATTGTGGCCTTATCTATCACATTTGTGGGATTGGCACCTACTCCCTTCTCTTGGAGACTTAATGACTCTATGCTAACCGATATTGACTCTCGCCAGGAAGTGGTTACATCTATTCAGGAATATTTTCAATCTAATTTAACCCCTGATATTTCCCCAGCCACACTCTGGGTAGCCCACAAGGCGGTCCTACGAGGCCGACTTATCTCCATGGCCTCATCCAGAAATAGAAAACGTTGGCAGCAAATACTACTTCTAACCCGAGAATTGGAAGCACACTATAGAAGCCATGTCGCTAATCCATCTCTACTTAATAAACAGCTACTGTCCCAAAAGCGCTTGGAACTGAATGCCCTGCTTTCCCAAAAAACTGAAAAGGCCCTTCGCTGGTCGAAGGCCTCATTCCTATTACATAGTAACTGGGCATCTACCATGTTCGCAAGGAAGTTGAACAACTCTCTGCGCCCCCCACACGTGTATAAATTACGCACAAATTCGGGTGCTATCTCATCTCTACCTCAGGAAGTCTTGGGTATTTTCGAACATTTTTATTCTAAACTACTAGCTCCTCCGCAGTCGGATTCTGTCCCTCTGTCGGACTCTTGGCTGGACTCTATACCCCTCCCTGCCCTTACACCCTCTCAGATTGTCACTCTTCATGCCCCCTGTACTTTAGAGGAAATAACATGTGCGATAGGCGCGCTCAAGCGCTCTACTGCGCCGGGTCCTGACGGATTTACCGCTAGCTATTATAAACATTTTGCCTCTACATTGGCTCCATACTTGAAAACTTTATTTAATGATGTTTTGCAGGGGGGTAAGTTCCCTGAGGAGATGTTATTGGCTAACATGTCTCTAATACCCAAGCCACAGAAGGACCACTAAAACTATAGACCAATCTCAGTCATGAATAATGATCTAAAGATATTTAGCCATATTTTGGCGGACCGGTTGGCCCCTATCATCTCCTCTTTGGTTTCTCCAGACCAGTCGGGTTTTATTCCCGACAGATTTATTACTGATAACATTCGTCTCACTCTAAATGTTATTCAAGACGCCAATTTACATTCCAAAGAGGTTCTGTTGATGAGTTTGGATATAAACAAGGCCTTTGATAGTGTTCTTTGGCCCTACTTGTTCTCCTTGCTACAGAAAATGGGCTTCAGTGAGGGGTTTTTGGCAGGCATACATGCCCTGTATGACTCTCCTGAAACGAGAATTAGGCTTCCTGGCTGTAACTCTGACTTCTTTACATTGGGTAGAGGTACCCGCCAGGGCTGTCCTCTTTCACCCCTTTTATTTGCGCTGGTGTTGGAACCTTTGGCATTGGCGATTAAATCACATTCGGATATTTCTGGCTATTCATTATTAGTTTCACATTTTAAGCTGAGCATGTATGCTGATGATGTTATGCTTTTTATTACTAACCCGCTGACTTCTTTACCTAACTTGTGTGCTGTATTGAACGATTTTGCCAAAGTGTCAGGTCTCACCGTTAATTTTACCAAATCTGTGGTCATGCCTGTTAATGTTCCTGACTCCCTAAGTGCATCTCTCCGTAGTTCTTTCCCATTTCGCTGGGTCAAGGACAGGATATCCTATCTGGGGATTAACCTCACTCCCAGACACTCGGATATATTTGCGGCTAATTATCCACCATGTGTATCGCGTCTCTCTACTCTACTGAAGATCTGGCATGGTTACCATATCTCCTTTCTGGGTAGAGTCACGGCGGTTAAAATGAATATTTTGCCCAAATTGCTTTATCTTTTTAGAGCACTTCCAGTTCCGGTCTCAAAAATGTTTTTGGATAATTTTCAGCGGACTATTAATAATTTTATTTGGGGAAATAAACATCCATGTTTTGCCTCATCCATTTTGTATCGCTCACAACGGTCGGGAGGTCTCGGTCTTCCTAACTTTTGGCTATATTATCTCTCGGCTCGTTTTGCGCAATTGTCACAATGGGCTACTATTAACTCTCAAATCCCGTGGATCAAGTTTGAGTCTCAGTCGATACGCCCTTTTTATTTACCGAGAATTTTATGGTCTAACATCTCCCCCCGATCGACTGTTTTTCATAACTCCATAGTGACTCACTCACTGACGCTTTGGTCCAAACACAAATCTAAATTGGGTTTAGTCTCTCCTATTCCCCCAGGTGTGTCATTTTTTGGGGATCCTACTTTTGTTGTAGCCTTTTCTTCCCCTCATATGTTTCGTTGGTGGTATGATCGATCTTTTATCAGATTATCTGATTTCCAAAGAGGAGGATCTTATATTACCTTTGATATGCTGCGCGTGTTATTTGATGTTCCTCTTCGTGAGTACCTTCGTTATAGACAGATTAGGCACTTTTTTAAGGCGCACTTTGGCCTTACCCCATCCTCTCCGATTTCCTTTTTTGAACGTATCAGCCGTGACTCTCCCAGGGGTAGGGGTCTTATCTCAAATCTTTATCACCAATTTTTGATCTGTCTTTTTCATGCTCCCCCTTTGTACAGACGAAAATGGGAGGAGGATTGTGGCGTCACTTTTTCGGATGAGGATTGGGATTCCATGGTGGATAATATATGCAAGAGCTCTAGATCTCTTTCGGTTCGTGAGATGGCCCTTAAGGTTCTAACCAGATGGTATTATACCCCGTCAAGACTACATGTACTGTTTCCACAAACGTCCCCTCTTTGTTTTCGGGGCTGTGACTGCACGGGTACTTTGGTTCATATATTTTGGGATTGCCCGACCATATCTTTGATCTGGCGTAGGATTTCTGAGGTCGCTGCCTTATTGTCGGGTGCCCCGATACGATTGTCCATGCAGACCTGTTTATTGGGGGCCCATATCCCAGGGGTCTCTGATGCCAATCTGAGATTGATACACACATTATGAATTGCCACTTTATGGTCTATTGCCCTACATTGGAGGTCCAATGTTGTACCCTTGGACTCCGTCTTACACAGAATTGACACTGTAATGCTTATGGAACGCATTCATTATACCCTACTGGATAAGATGCACTTATACAATAAAAAATGGGAGTCATGGAGAGATTGCAGACACTTATTACATGCTTAATAACATCCCCAGTAAAAGTTGGCTGGCATGTACTATTGACAGGTGTATCACCTAACCTACTTTGTCGTTTACGTACTTCATGCACTTGTAACTTCCTCTTTTTTTCTTATCTTCTTTGTTATGTTAATATACTTTTATGTATTGTACTTTTCAAAAGTGCCTTGTTTTTGCTGACAATATCACTTCTAAAGTGTGCTGTTGTTTTACTGTCTACTCATGTACAATAAAATCGTTTGTAAACAAAAAAAAAAAATCATAAATATAGAGAAAGCAAGGAGGCACCCTTTTCTTCAGGGGGGTTTTTAGGGGGGATTGTGAATTTAAAGTGTTACTAAACCCACAACAGTAAAATAAGTCTGCATATGCAGTGAAGTATACTTCATATACTCACTGTGAAACCTAAGGGGTTAATCCTCTGCATTGTGTAAATTTGCTGTTTGATCCTGACTTCTCTGATCCTCCCCTTCTTTCAGTGTCCCCCTCTTATCTCCTGGTAAGACATATTGTGTGGAGTAACTCTGCACATGATCAGTTTAGTGTATATAGCTGGAGAGGTTTTTTTTGGGGGGGAGAGTGCATGTGATCAGCACAGGGCCAATCAGCACTGTCCAGATAGAGGTCAGGGGTTCTGCATCCTCCTAGAGCAGAAAGAAAACTCCTCCTACAAACTTTAACATGTACTCTGCTGGACACTGATAGAAATCACAAGACTGCTCTAACTGCTGATGAGAAAAGGTATTTAGCAATTTATATTTACTACAATAATTGCATTTCCATGTTCTGTGTACTGTGGGAGACCAGATAGAGTGAATGCAGGGTCCTGGGATTAGGAACACTTTAATAGTGAAAGATTGGATCTGTGGTACTGGATGAAAAACTCAGGAGCAAGTTCTGTCTCAAAGTTCATGGTGCATGATGTACACATGAAGCATAAACATGATTTGCATACTGATTTGACTTTTTTTTGCCAATATTCTAGCCAACTCCCTTGAACACTGGGTATGAAATGGTAACTTGTTAAAAAAACTGTAATTCAGTGCCTTAATATTCCTTACACAAAGGTATTTGTCACCGTATTTCTTCTAGATGATAGAGTAGGAATCATTTAAAAAAATATATAATTGTGAGGTAAATTGCAGTAGCCATAGATATGAGATTAACTGAATACCTATAAATGTGCCTGGATCAAAATTAAGGTAAGTGGATTTCTAATCCCTTTACTTTGACAACTCTAGATCAAGGATGTTGAAATGATCTCCTTATCATGGACAATGTGTATTTTGTACTTGTGTATTTTGTAATGGAGTGCACAACTTTTATCTGTTATGTAAAATTACTGTGATTTCTGTACTGGCTTTTCCTGTATCATATATGATACTTGTGAGACACTACGTAGTTACTATTTGTTTATTTTACACCCTTGGGTTTTGGGTGTTTCCCTTCATTGGGGGGGGGGGTACTCAATTTTGTATCCTTATGTTAAAACATAATAAACATATCTTTACATAAAAAAATAAAAAAGAATATTTTTTGTATCAGAGAAATTTAAAACTAAGTAATGAGAGCCTGGACTAGAGAGCAAAGAAGATATTATTTGAAAATCTAAAGGCAAGAAATGGTTTACATATAAAAGGAACTATAATTTGCATAACCATGTACTCACCGGCCACTTTATTAGGTACTGTTGAATGGGGTTGGGCCCCCTTTTACTTTCAGAACTGCCTTAATGCTTTGTGGCATAGATTCAACAAGGTGTTGGAAACATGCCTCAGAGATTTTGGTCCATATTGACATATTGGGTACACTGTAGCAGGGGCGGACTGACAACTCATGGGGCCCCGGGCAATAGGAAATCATGGGGCCCCTGTGCCCTCGCCCACACTCAAACCACACCCAAAAAAGCCTATGAAAGGTACCAGGGGCATCTCATGGGGCCCCCTACTGACCCCAGGCCCTCGGGCAGTGCCCAAGTGCCTAAATGGTCAGTCTGCCCCTGCACTGTAGTTATAAAGGGATGGACATGGTCAGCAACAATACTGAGGTAGGCTATTGTGATTAAACAATGCTCAGTTGGAACTAAGGGCCCAAAGAGTGCCAAGAAAATATCACCCAAACTATTACACCACCACCAGCAGCCTGAACCGTTGATTCCATGTTGTTTACCCAAATTCTGATCCTTACCATCTGAATGTCGTAGCTGATATCAAGACTCATCAGTCGAGTCAACGTTTTCCAATCTTCTACTGTCCAATTTTGGTGAGCCTGTGCAAATTGTAGCCTCCGTTTCCTATTCTTAGCTTGCAAGTGTGGCACCCGGCGTGGTCTTTTGCTGCTGTAGCCCAGCTGCTTTAAGGTTCGATCTGTTGTGCTTTCCGCAGACACCACCTAGAATCGCTATGGCCGGACCTTATATTGGTTGGGTGTCTTAAAGTATATCTTAGTGAGTGGTCTCTCTTTCTTCACCCTCCCAATAGCACCTTACTTAAGGGACAATGTAGTTCTGTACACACAGCTTGACAGGTCATTCTCAGTGTGCATGCTCAGAAACACATGTCGTGATGTGCCTGGTGACATCATCATGCCCTACGCTGTGTTCCACATGCTTTCCAGCCCTCCTTCCTGGTTCTCTCCCATACTTAGCTAGCCCCAGGATTGAGATGAGTGGAAAATCAAGCAGTAGAGGCCACTTGCCAGCATGACGGATTGGTCCTGCTCTCACCAGTGACAGATTACTTAGGTACCTGCTTTCTACCTCAATTATGTAAGTTGCCAATTTCCACAACTTTGTAATAAAATATTCTTACAGTTTGCATTTAGAGTCGCTTCTGTATTTTCTCTTGATGTACCTAATTAAAAGGTTGGTGAGTGTATGAGCCAGATAGTTGAAAAGATACAATTAAAAGGCCACATATTTAGCATGCTCCTCTCTCCATTCTGATGCTCAGTTTGAAATTCAGTAAGTCATCTTCACCACATCTAGATGCCTAAATGCATTCAGTTGCTGCCATGTGATTGGCTGATTAGCAATTTGTGTTACCAAGCAATTGAACAGGTGCACCTAACAAAGATGCTGGTAAGTGTACAAGCCAAATTGTTGAAAAGATACAATTAAAAGGCTACATATTTAGCATGCATATCTCTCTCTCTCTCTCTCTCTCTCTCTCTCTGTGTGTATATATATATATATATATATATATATATATATATATATATATATACACGCACAGTATATATTTACGTACACACATTCGCACTCTAGATGTATTTATAGGACAAGTTGACTGTACCTAATTTATCATATCTGTTTCATTCATCTGTTAATTTAATATCCTTTGTTCTATTATATATATTAAAAGCTAGTGAACATATAAATGTGCAGTCAGCCTAGGCCCTAAAGGCCTTTGGATCAAGATGGCAGGCAGACCATGGTATCCCTAGGGAATTAGGAGCCAGCACGGTGATTGGACACAGTGACCTGTCTGCACAAGATGAGAGAAAAACGGGAGGGCTGTAATTTTGATGAAGTAACCTGTCACTTACAGGACTAGGGCACTGCATTTGAACAGATAAGACAAATAGTTAATTGCAGTTTTAAAAAGTATATTCTTAAGATTTTTTTTAAGAAATATATATATATTTATATATACACACACATGCCTGTATGTATATGCAAATAGACCTATAAAAAGAGTATGGTTCTGTCAATGTTCTTATCTATATTCAACCACAACAAATGTACAATGAACACACACACACACCAGTCAAAAGTATTAGAATGCCCTAATTTTCCAGTCTTTATTGAAATGTATGCAGTTCAAGTCCAATGAATAATCTGAAGTGGCACAGAGGTTAGAGGTAAACTGTCAGAGGTTTAAAAAAATAAAATAAAAAAAAACTGAAAAACAATATACATTTCAGAAATGTAAGCCTTAAATGTGTACATATTTAGAGCAATTGCATAAAAAGCCAGGGTGTCAGTGAGTACCAGTGAGCCCATCAAAGGACACTTGGAAAATGGAGGAAACTCTTGCAGAAACTGGGTTTTGCAGACCCAAAACCACAACAAATTCCTAAGACATGTTTCTGTGAACCAACACCTTGCATGATAGGCATCTCACAGGACAACAGCTTTAAGCACAGCTTAAGAGCAGTCCAAGTGAGCAAGTCTCACTTTCAACACCGAAGAGAAGACTTCAGGTTTGTAGGTTTATCAAGTCAGGTGACAGAAAAAAGACTTTATTATTATATTAACAAAAAGGCTAGTCAGGGCCAGGAACCACTGCCAAAAGAAGGTCCTGTGGACCAAGGAATAAAAAATCATGAAATGGCCAGCATAGTCTCTAGATTTTAATCCCACTGAGATGGTTTGGGATGAACTAAAGGGAATAGTTGATAACAAAGCTATCTACAAGTACAACACATGTGTAGGAACTTCTGCAACAGCGTTGGGAAGAACTTTCTGAACATTTTTTGATTTGTGTGTTCAGCTGGTATATCTGCAATAGATCATTACTTTACTTTTACTCAAACATTTTGATAAAGGAATGCACTTTATAGGTTACATTCACCTTTGCCAACATGTTCCACTTGTTTTTAGGGTAGAACACATAACATGTTCCCAGTCCTGCAGCTCTCCAACCCTCCTTCCTGAGACAGCAGGCCGGGGATTTTCTCCCTGCACCCCCTGCCTACGAGTACTGTTAGCCTTTTCTGCTGACAACTTGCAGTCCTCAATGCACTACGAGGGTGCTGGTGAGTGCTCTCATAGTCCAATGAGCTTCCTGTCATTTAGTAACTGTCTGTCCATAACAGAGTAGACCGCTACACGTACAGTCTGCAGGTGTTTGACACTGCACCCATGATCAGCAGACTCCTAAAAAAGAAAATTGTAAATGCACATTTTTTTACCTGCAAAAAAAATGTGCATTTATTTTTTTTAAGGTGAACTTATCCTTTAAAGCAGTGAATGTGACATTCAATAAAAATTCAATGCCTGTGAATCAATTTGAATAAATCATTGCAATTTAAAGCACGTGCACCAAGAAGATGCAGCTGCAGTGAATTTTTGTTGAATTTTACATCCACTACCTTACCCATAAGTTTTGTTAAGCAAAACAATTCCAGGATTCCATTTTTATCTAATTTTAATTTTTTTCACCCAAGATTCCCACAACATTTACACTTTTTTTAAAAATAGAAACTGTGTGAATCTTAGGTGAAAACATTGATATGCTAACCCCAACGTGCCATTTGATGCAGCACTATAAATAATATGAAAGTATGTGTCCTGACAAAGAATGGGCTACCCTGACAACTGCACAGGAAAGCATAATCTCACAAGACATTCTCTGTTGAGAAGTAAAGGAATCCCTAGTTTGTTTTTACATGCTCATGATTTCTATGTACAACTTGTGCATTTTCAGCACATGCTTCAGACTTTCTAGCTCTCATGTGTATCCTTTATTGAAACAAAAATCACTACTTAAAATTCATAACCACCAGGAAGAAAAATGTACTTATTTATGAAGACAATTCAAAATGCAATGCCGATAAAAAAAGGGCAAGAACCAATAACATTTTGAGATTTTACATTTACAGATCTGACTTTCTATAAATCAAAATGGGGTTAATTACTACATGTTACTGCTCATTACTCATCAAAATTACTTTTTAAACAACCATTGTGTTTTGTCTTAATAAATGTCTTAATGATATGTAGCTATTACTTAACACTTTAGAAATTACATTAATTTAGATTGTTATCTCTAAAACTATTAATTGGTCAGCTAAAGAGTATTATTTTAATTAACTGATACATTATTTCCTTTGCATTTCATTATAATTAGTTGCTTTATTTAGCTTAGGGTTGTAGAAGGTTCTGTATGTTGCCAAGAAACAAATCTATCCTCTCCTATATTTTATTAAGACAAATTTTCTGTAAAACACATTTAAATTATAAATGATAGCATGTCAGTGGCAGTATTCCTGTCAACATTAATTGGCATACCTGCTTTATGGCAGAATTTGTTGTCTACTGACATCAATGTAGGCAAATTATTTTAAGCCTAAACATGAATATATTGATAATTCAAGAATGTGAGATTAAAGACATATGATGAATAAGTAATAATGTGACTTTTAAAGCAGCAGAACATAGTTAAAGGTTTTTAAGGAGCACTGGCTGTTTGAATGTAATAATAGGTATTCAAGGTGTATGTTTGTGTACTTTTTTGCATAGATGTTTTCAGTATGTGCACTGAAGTAAATTTCCAGCTAAAAGTAGGGGAGATTTGCCCTCACTTTTTATGCACATGACAAAATTGTGACCAGCAAGGAGACATTTTAAACAGGGGTACACACAGAAATGGGGGAATAGTGGAGTAGGGTAAGGGGTAGACACTCAGTTTTTAGTGCTCTCGTTGTCCATTTGGGGAGAATCTCCTTTGTTCTTGCCCTGGTCACAACATTGTACCCCAAAGAGGAAGAAAAGGAACATTTTTCAGCCAAAAAAAAACCAAAACACACACATACAACATAGCTGCAATCCTTTCCCACTCTGCCTACAAGTACAAAAAAATTCTGGAATTGCAATTTAAATAATGTAAATGTTAACACATGTATGATATTGAGATTCAAAAATGTGCTATATGCTGTACACTTTATTGGCATTTTCTAACATTTTAGAAAAAAAATACTTACTGTAAATAAAAAGAAAAAAAAATGTTCTAAATAGGAAAAAAAATGCAAAGGTTTCCCTTTAAAATAAATCTCTCACATTTGGCAATATCACAGTGCTGTAGAGCATTCTACAACAATGCAGAAATACAGCTGTAGCTTTTACTTTTTAGGTAAATCTGCTAATGAATTAAATTCAACTTACACATTTGTGCAATTGTTTCATTTGCAGCACTTTGATTTCAGTGTGTTTTAAGTAAAGTGTGGTGCATGTAAAGGGATTGTCAACAAGAGGTTTAATATTCAGAAGCATGGGATTAAAACTGCCCGTATAGTTCAGCCTTTAAATTCTTGATGCCTTTGCCAAGTAAGCAGCAATGGAAAATCATTGGTTTTGGTGCCCTATATTTGAATATCTCACACTTTTTTGAAGAGATTGTCCAATCAGTTGAGTCAGCTTGGGGTTGGACCACTTGACATTATTCAAAGGATTCAGAAAACAATTATTTAACCTTTCCTTACTAAGAGGATACTTTAGCAAATTAGTAAATTACTGAATATGCAATAGATTGCTTTTGCTGTTGAGAAATTCAATTTGAAACACCTAAACATATATGTAGAAAGTTTGCGGTTTCAAAACAGTTACAGCATAAAGCCTATATGTAAGGAAAGTTGTTGTTTTTTTAAACTCTCTTTTGTTATAAAAGAACATTGTGTTAACAGACAGAAAGACTTTGTAGTCAAATAATATTACTTTAAATTCCTAAATGCCATAATTTTCAGCACACACAAATCAAATGCATCCAGCATACCAAGCTATTCTATACCAATTTGCGACCATTTGTAACAATGATTTTAACAGCCTACAGCAGGGGAATTCAGACTCGTATAGCTACAATCAGAAAACATCAACTGCATAAAAAGTAAAAAAAAATAAATAAATGAAAACACTTTGCCATATAGCTTTCCAGCTCAGACTCCCATACAGCCATACATTTAATGGTGTATTAAAAAAAAAATCGGTTTCTTTTAAAGCCTATTCCTGAATACTATTTTAAAACCTTCAAATCCTGATTTGCTAGCCATAGCATTGCTATATGATTTTTTTTGTACATTCTACTGTATAAAAAAGCATTCCAAATAAAAGGAATGTAATATACTTTTTTGTAACAAGGTATATTATAAACAGACACAAGCTAATACAAACACAGACATCATACATTACACTTATCAGAAATATCTCTGCAATAATGCAAGGACTCACTGACCCATTCGGAAGACAAAAGACGGTGAAATGGTAAAGCTTTCAAAATCAGCTTGTGAGGCCTCAGAGATATTCATCCAGCATTTCATCACAGCAAACCCAGACCTGTTCACCTCCGTGCGTACAGGGAGGAGAGAACTAAATAGAGCTGTTTATTAAAGCTGTTGTGCTGGATCGCATTAGGAAGCTTGAGCAGACCACCTGGACCTCTAAGATTCTGGTATGGTTTAATTTGCTACTAACCCCCTTTTGCAGTGACAGAATATCACTAGCTTAACTATACTTGATCACACTTACTTACCCAGATGCTGGGCATATATTCTGTGATGTAGATAGACAGATAGATAGATAGATAGATAGATAGAATGTTGTAACACTGCTCTAAAAAGTAAAAATGATCACAGCATTATTATTGTATATATCTCTTCCTGCTCACTTGTCAAGTTTGTGAAATCCCAGGAAAACAGACGTGCAAAAGTGAATTATGAGAATCAGATGGCAAGAGTCTTTCTTGGGATTGGGGAAAATAAATAATTTAATAATAAAGAGGGGAGTTAAGAAATGGCTGACACAATACCTGGCCAATTACAGCGTGCATGGTCCCTGTGTTCTGCTGCTGAGATGATAAATCGTAATCCGTCATATGTAGCCTTTGAAACGTAGAATGGGAGTTTCTGCCATGCATCTGTCAATCAACTTCTGCACTTGCAGCCATCAGTAGAAGCAAAAGAAGGGAAAAAAGTCAAGCTACACCAACAAATAGGATGAAACAGTCATGTGACCTTCAACGCTCGTACACACAAAGACTTACACTAGCAATACATGAATGTATGAAATTTCTGCAGACATGGAATGACATTGACAAATACCCAATACAAACTAAATAAACTGAGACAAGGAGACACGCTCACAAAGTGCAGAACATGTACTGTCTTAGATTTAATGAAAATGGCTCATAAAATAGAGAGTGTTTTTATGCTCAAACTTTCCTGAGGGTGTGTTTTCACAGAGAGAAAGAATGGTATTTAAAAGAGAAATAACACAAAACTCAAAGTTGGTTGTTCTCTCTCTTGAAAGAGCCGAGCAGTTTAAGTGCTGCGTTCTGTAATGTGCCCATGTCAAAGTGAAAAAAAAAAGATAAAAATCAATGCGATGCTTCTCCCACAAAGTGCAAAATGAAATGCGGACAAAGCGTTTCATAATCCTGTTCCCTTATGAGTTGAAATGTCTCAGTTAAGATTGCGTATTGGAGCCCTGATCGAAAATTAAACCTTATAACGTGCAAGGAAAAATTACTGCGGCTCTAAAGGCAATTGGTGCATCCATGGTATTTATCACAATTTTCCAGAAACTCTGACATGAAAATAGGACAGCAAATAATCTTTTTATTTTCTGGGGGTTTTTTTGTTTCTTTTTTTTGTTATACTACTCTTCTTGAAATTAGTTTATAACATAGGAGATAAAAATATGAGTTTTTGCACCCCTTGGCTGTACTTCTCCTGTGGATCACAGGAGTGCAGTTTGTTCTACACTCCTGTGACCCACTGTCGGCTGGGGAAGGATCGTGATCATATGATGGGGATCCATCCAGGGGCCTGGATCGGCACCTGGTTCAGCCTCTCTGCAAGCCGCTGACACCCTGAGCCAGCTGCTCCTGCACCCTACACAGCCCAATGCTCCAGTGAGTACTGGGGGGGCAGAACAGATAGCAGTGACCTACAGCCACAGTTCTCTCTGCTCAGAGTGGCAGGGAGAACTGTGTGATCAGTGGTGTTTGATCACTCATTTATCACCTTTAGAGCCAGAGGGGGAAAGATGCAACATTGGATTGATGTTGCATCCACCTGGGTAAGTATGATAAAAAAAAAGCCATACTTCCATTTTAAAGCCCAACTCCAGGCACAACTATTTGTTTGGTTTCAGAGAGAGAGGGGAAACTAGAGCCTTTGTCCTGGTTTGATCGCTCTCTGTTTTCCTATAAAGTACACATATCCCCACTTCCTGTCAAGACAGGAAGTGATGGAAGATCTCTCCGATAGGGACATAGAGAGGGAGATTTACTAAAACCGGAGCACATAGAATATGGTGCAGCTGTACATGGCAACCAATCATCTTCTAACTTCAACTTGTTCAATTAACCTTTGACAATACAGTAAAGCCTAGAAGCTGATTGGTTACTATGCATATTGTAGTTGCACCAGATTCTGTGTGCTCCAGTTTAGTAAATCTCATCCATACTGTACAAAACCACATTTTCAGATTGAGTAACACAGTTAAATGTTCATCTGTTGCAACAGGTAAGGTCATTGGGAAACAACTATTACAAATGATTTGAATACTCATTACTATTCTAGAACTGGAACACAGTGAGTGCTCAGTAGGCAAGACCCATAAATGATAATAACCACAGGATACAGCTTTTTTTTAGCTGGATTGGGTGACAGTCACATCTCTTTTATTTTCTCATCTCAAGTTGGTTGTCAGGAAACTACTGTAAGACATCGGGCGCACAGATGTGCATGGTATTGCTCACAGAATCGGGCATAGGTACGCATGGGCGTGTGCATGCAGGAGTGTGTCCACAGTTCCTGTTGGTGCCAGATGGGCTATTTAAGAGATGTTCCTGCTCACTTTCAGAGCTGACTGGTCTTCAGCTATTCTTGGGTGTCCTGCTAGTATCCTGCATTACAAATGTTGCTGACATAGCTTGCTATTGACCTGACCTTGAATCCTGTTTATGCTTCTGCTCATCTGCTCCTGACCTTGGCTCACTCCTGACCACATCTCTGCCTGATGCTTCTGCAGCACATTGCCTGCTTGTTGTTGATGCTGGCTGCCCCTCTGACTATGCTCCTGCATTCGGTTCGGCTCCATGTTATTCTAGAGTGCCCTGGCTGTCTCTCATCTTATCTCCAGTGATCGCAGTGTGTTCCTGCTTCAAGACTTCTGGGGGAGCTATGCAAGCCAATGATCCAGAACATGCAATTCCTGCAGAGTGATCCTTTAACCTTGACTGGTCTACCCTGCATCACCACTGTTCCTGACCTGATGTCCTGCTTGACCTTCTGAGCCTACACCTACAACCTGCAAGTTCTGCTATCAACACCTGCTGGCACTCATGATCCTCCTGTCCCTTGGCACCATCTGTTCCGCCTTCAATGGGACCTGGGCTTGAGATACAAGAGAGGGCAACAACATCAATTCAGTCTTCAGGTACGTGACATTGGTTCATTATCTGCAGGAAAAAACATCTGGGATATGCCAATACCACTTTCTGCTCCTAAATGACTATTCAATCCTCCAATCCGCCCTGTAAAAGTTACTTGTAAGCATAGCAAAGCTAACAAGATTGACAGCTGTGAAGTATTCATGTTATAGCTTACCCCAACAATGGTCAGATTGTACCTGCTTGTTCATCCTTCCTCTGAAGTCTCTCAGCAACTTAAGGAGACAATTTAACCTTAGAGTTACACATCACATGGACGACACTCTAAAACATTCCTGGTTCTTATACAGTAGCAGGCAAGGGTAAGGAAAGATACTGAAAGACCCTTCAATATGACCCTATCTAGAAAGGATAAACTGCTCCTAAATTTCTGTCCAAGAACTGTTGAGATGGGTTTTTTCAAATTAAAGGAGAGTTTCAGGTTTTAATGTACTTTAAATAGCTAATTTGGACCAGGCTGGCTCAACCAACCCATTTCCATTAGTCAGGCATGCTGCCACTGGGTGTGCATTAATATACTGTAGTAGAATTAGTGCAATACAGTAAGCGGTGTTGTGTTTCAGTGACTGCCAGATTTAGAGAGTCAAACTAAACACTTTGCCATTCAGGAGAAGCCATGTATTTTTATTAAAGAATTCAAGGCTCCCTCTGCATGGCTGAAGTGGAGACACAGATGGATGCCATCACCTTAAGATGCCATACCTTTATATGTCAAGCAAAAGTTTTTTCTGTGCTCATCCCTGATTTAGCTTCACTTTATTAGGTCCAGACTTGATGGCTAAGCCAGTCAAAAGCCACCCACTTGTCCAATCAAAAGACCTTTAATGGCCCTCATTCACTTCCATAGCTGTAGGCATTTTACAGCAGAGGCACAGAAATACAGCTCCTCTCCCCTTATTTTCTGTCGCAGAGGAAATGTGGCAGCCTTCTAATGTAAACAGATGTTTATAAACTGTTAAACCCTGACTTCAGAGTCTTTGTTGTGCTCTTTGATTATGAATTATTGACAGCTCATGCAGCTAGAGAGCTCATTGAATGCCTCTCAAGCGGCCACATATTTGCGTACCAAAAGCAAACCAACATGTGCAGAGAGAAAGCAGCCTGCATGTTTCCGTCACATTTACTGGCGCCTTACAGAAAGCTCCTGATCACTACTTGTGATCAGGTCCCTTTCTGATCATGTGACCGCTGTGACAGTCAATCACAGTTGTCACATGACCCTAAACCCCGCTCCGCCTCCCAGCTTCACAAACCCCTTAAAGGACTGGGAGGCGCCAGTGCCAAGAGGTTAAAACTGCTTAGCTGATGAGAACAGAACAGAGAGGCTTTTTCACTCATCTCAATTGCTTTATAGAAGGTAAGCAAGTGGGCAATCTGGTAGGACAACTTTCCTCTTTCATAGGACATCTTTTATAGTAGTTTATATGTCACAGACATTTTGGCAGAGATTAGTACATTTTATCAATGGCTTTACCCTTCCTTAAAGTGATACTAAATGCATAATTACAATGACAGCTATCAGAGTATTTCTCAATGGCTGCAAGAATGCAACAGGAGAGTGGTTTTTACAGCCATGATGGCTGTAAAA
Organism: Staurois parvus; assembly: GCF_062004578.1. Taxonomy (NCBI): domain Eukaryota; kingdom Metazoa; phylum Chordata; class Amphibia; order Anura; family Ranidae; genus Staurois; species Staurois parvus. Next base: position 3,570,527 of record NW_028317816.1, on the reverse strand, counting down.
GCAATCACAGTGTTAAAAAAAATATCCTGACACCCCCCCCCCCCCCCCAAGAACAGTACAGTGTCACTATGGTGAAACTACTGCTAGGGTGACAGTATGTAAAAATAAAAATTGTTCCAAAAAAAAAGGAAAGTAAAACGAAGATTTAAAACATTATATATATATATATATATATATATATATATATATATATATATATATATACATATATATATATATATATAGTATATTTTTTTCTGTCAACAGTCAGTGTCCCTAATCACCGCCACCCTCTCAAAGTGTCCCTAATCAGTGCCACACCAGCTACAGTGTCCCCGATCACTGCCACACTAGTTACAGTATCCATGATCAGCTTCACACCAGTTACAGAGTCCATAATGACCACCACACCAATCCCAGTGTCCCTGATCACTGCCCCACCACCCATATTGTCCCTAATCACTGCCACCCACTCACAGTGTTCCTAATTACTGCCAAACCATTCAAAATGTCATATTGTATCTGATCATTGCCACACCAGTCAAATAGTCCCTGATTACCACCACACCAATTATATTGTCCCAGCTCCAGTGTCCCTGATCACTGCCACACCAGTTCCAGTGTCCCTTATCACAGCAACAACACTCATATTGTCCCTGCTCACCGCCACACCAGGTAACTACTTGCCTCCCAATCCTATTCTGACACTTCTCATATACATATAAAAATCAGAATTTTTTACTAGATAATTACTTAGAACACATGATTATTATATATTTTATGGGAGCAAAAGCCTGTTGCAAAAAAAATTTTGCAATTTGTTATGGCACACAATATTTGCTTAGCAGTTTTTCAAAGACTTTTTTTTTAAAGTCTTTAAAGGTTACCAGCTTAGAGCTACAAAGGAGGTCTGACATTAGAATTATTGCTCTCACTCTGACATTCGTGCCTATATTTCACATGTGTGATGCAATCAGCATTTACATATGTGTGCGGGACTGATGTGCATGTTCGCATTTGTGCATGATATTAAAATATACTTTGAGGTGTTTTCTCAAAAATGTGGTAATTTCAAGGATTTTTCCACAATCCTGGTGCTCAAGGGCCTCCAAAAATGTGATAGGTAGTCAGGAAATTAGATGTGTAATTTATGCCCCTAGAAAGCCTGAAGGTGCTGCTTGGATTTTGGGCCTATGTGGTTAGGAAATATTTTATGTCACATAATATTTGCACACTGGTTTTTCAATCGCAATGTTTTGGGAAAAAATACACTTTAATGTATTTTAGTGCACACAGACACAATATAATACCATATTATTTGGTATAATATAAAATATGATGTTATGCCAAGTAAATAGATATTCAAAATGTCACGCTTTAAAATTGTGCAATGTAATGTGACATAGGCAGCGATTTAAGCGGCATTTTAAAAGCCTTTTTGCAGGTTAACAGTTTAGAGTTACACAGGAGGTCTAGTGCCAAACTGCTTCAAAGATGATGACAGAATTAGCATGTAAGGCCGTGAGGTACTCCATTTGTCTGATCTCTGCTATAATGTTCACCAATTCCGAACGTGTAGGAGGTGTAGTAGACAGCTAATGCATGGGAATGGTTCTCCTGGCCACTGTTAAAACATGAGAGGAAAGTTTCCTGGCAAATTTAAAGAGGCTTGGAATAGGTAGGCCCAGCAAAAAGTGGTTAGGCTCAAATGGAATAGGAGCCTGTAAAAGGAGCTGTAAAAAGTTAAGGACCTCTCTCCAGAAAGGTGCAATGTGTTGGCAAGTCCAAAAAATATGAAAGAGGGTGCCAATTTCCTTGCCACATTGCCAGCAGACATGAGAAACACTCGAACTGCGGGCATGCAGAATCTCAGGGGTCTTATACCAGAACCTCAATATTTCGTAAGTGTTTTCTTTATATACTACACAAATAGAAGATCTGGAGGCAGCTTCCCAAATCCTACTCCATTGATCCAAGGCAGGATCACTGAAGGATTAGGAGCCATTTGCACATATAAAGGTATGTATCAAGAGAAAGGAGACAGGCATCATGAAGCAACTTAAAAGTAGAGTATTGGTATGGACCCTGAATGCAGATGTGTTCAAAATTCCTGGATTTGAAAATGAAAAAAGTAAGAGACAGAATGGAGACTTCCACATTCCGCAAATCCACAGCGGGAAATACCAATGAAAGAACAAAGACCAATCAGTAGGGATCGCCCACGTGGAGTCCATAGTAGAATTATCCTTGGGAGGTTACTTTAAGAAGTGGAACACAACTGCAGCAATGGAGATAAATAGCAGTGGCTACCAACCAATCCCTAGCTATGCCCTGAAGAAGCCCAGGTCAGTGGAAGGGGTGAAAAATGTAGACGGAAGGTATCACATCCTCCTATCCTGAGAGGTCCCCTTGGGAGATGCCAGGGTGCACGCTAGCCTCCATGTCCAGTCTGGATAGTATGTGCCATCCTGGTGAGATCTACGGACATTTCTACACATCCATGCATGGACATTGTGAACTCCGGCTACAGAGCTAAGGTCGATATCCCATATGCTGGTTTACACATGGCAAGACCATTCCATACATACAATTGTGCTGTCATAGGAGGCATACACCTACGTCAACAGGCTGTGTTAGGGTCAATCAGCTCCTCTATACTGCACAACCTTGGTAGGTTATTGCGGACTTTGCCAGGTATTCATATTTACATAGACTTTTACCATCCTTGACCAGTTTCAGCACTGCTACAGAGGGACTATTTGGGGGACATTTTACAGCTTTTCTAGGATAGGGGGACCAGGGGAATATAAAGAGGAGGGGGTGGTGCTGGCTCCGGATGCCCTACAGTGGGGTGGGGATCTAGCCAGGGTGGAGGTCTAGCTGGGTATGTGGGAGGTGTGGGGTAGGGGGGATCAGTTGGAGGTGAGGGGGGAAGGGTGGAGGGGTGGATTGGGTTGGGTACATGCATTGATATGATTGTCTTGATATGGTTCCAACGTATACTTTTTACATCCAGAATAAGTACTGCCGTTGATGGCCTGTGAGGTGCTATATCCTTTTTGGTGGCTTTTGTTGATGTGTAATTTATTTCCCTAGAAAGCCCGAAGGTTCTCTCTGGATTGGATCATGATTTGCTGGGTTTTTATGCTTTCCTCTGGATCAACTGTGGGTGTAGGATTATAACTTTTTTTTTGGTGGTTGAACTGGATGGACTTTTGTCTTTTTTCAGCCAGACTAACTATGTAACTGTGTATTCTCAAACTCCTCCAAGCAGGAAGAGGTTTGCTGTAAAGCTTTGGTTAGCAACAGTTCAACTTGTTTAAGCAAGTCTGGGTGTATGTAACTTTGTGTTGTCAATTAACACACTTTCATTTTCCTTTCTGCATTTTCCAAAACCTTGTGGCAAAAAAATTACATGACAAAAGATTCACTATGCCTTTTACAATATACTTTGGAGTGTTTGCCTTCCAGAAAATAATCATTTTGTGGTCCTGGTGTTCTAGGACCTCCAAAATTATGATAGGCAGTCAGGACATTTATGTCCCTGGAATACCTGAAGGTGCTCCTTGGATTTTAAGCCCCTCTATGCATCGAGGTTGTGAAAAATCTTGGTATCCACATAATGTGGTATTCCCCTACTCAGGAGGTGTATCAGAAAGTGTTGTAGGGTGTGATTGTAAGTATGCCCATGCTGGGTGTGAGAAATAAGACATGGTAAAATGACACTTTTGTGAAAAAAAAGCTAAGTTTATTTAAAGTGATACTAAAGTCTAGTGTTTATATATATATATATATATATATATATATATATATATATATATATATATATATATATATCAAACATATCATATTTACTTGCTCTGTTCGGTGGTTTTTCACAAAGCAACCCTAATTTTTGTCGGGTCCCCCACCGGTGCCCCTGACCCCTCCTTACTGTCGGGTGCCCCCACAGCATGTAGCTTTCTATGGGGGCACCTGAGCAGGTGTGCTCCCGAGCCAGGGCTCTCTGTATCCATTCACACACAGAGCCGTGGCTCAGCCCTGCTCCCTCTCCTGATTGGCTCACTGGCTGTGATTGACAGCAGCGGGTCTCCAGAGAACTAAGGCTCTCGTGGACAGAGCTGGATCGTGTTGAGGCTCAGGTAAGTGTTAGGGGGGCTGCTATAAACAGAAGGTTTTTTACCTTCATGCATAGAATGCATAAAGGTAAAAAAAACCTTGAACCTTTAGAACTACTTTAATTTCTTCATTTTCCAAAAAATTGTGACAAACAATTACAACTTCAAAAAACTTTCCAAAAAGGGGTCATTTGGGGGTATTTGTACTGTTCTGGCATTTTAGGGTTTCAAGAAATGAGATAGGCAGTCAGTATATCGGGACTGATCAATTTCCAAATATATAGACTATAGACTCTTTAACTATCACATTAAATAATATAAACTAATTTGGGTTATTTTACCCAAAGAAATGTAGCAGAATATATTTTGGCCTAACTAAACAGTATTTACTTGCTAAATTTCAAAACATAAACTGAATGTGTTTTTTCCAAAAAGTTCTGTATTTTCTTGTTTTCTGTCTTTTTTCGTTTACATAGCAAAAGTAAAAAACCCAGTGGGCTTAGATACCACCAAAAGAAAGCTAAAATACGTATACAGTATATCTCCAAAAAATGATAAAACTTTCATTTGGGTACAGTGTTGCATTCAAACTATAACAATTCTAAAAGCTGGAAAATGGCCTGGACTGGAAGGGGGTGAAATTGTCTGGACCTGAGGTGGTTAAAATTGCACTTGCAACTAGCGGGGGTGTTGTAGTCTGCGGATGATCTGCACATGGGCTGCAGGCTGGCACCGAGCTGAGCGCAGGAAGAGGGGAGCCATCCAGCCGGGGATGGACAGAGCTGTAGGAGGGAGACCCTTGATAATGTCATTTCTGATGAAACGCGTCGGGAGGAGCTAGTTTAATAAACGTTTTAAGGATTTTATACTATGGGAAGCCTTTTTGTCTCGCAATACATGCCGATTATATCTTTGATGTTGATGATCCATGTGGTGTTTGAGAATGCCTTCTTATACCTATTTGGAGGCTGTGGAGGAAGTTGGAGTGATTGCCATTTGATAATTTACATGCCTTGTTTGACCATTCTGTAACATGATGGTCAAATGTTTCTGCTAAGCCTCCCTTGAGCACCAAGCAGGGTGACACGCACTGCACTAGATTGTGTTTGGTCACGTTTATGTTTTCGATCATCTATGATTGCACCCAAGGACATTTCACATTGAGTGGGGTGAAAAGGCTGCACGTCTCTTGTCCCTAACGGACACTCCGAGCTCCCCCCCACCTGCCAAGTGCTCCCATAGAAAGCCACTTTCTATGGGGGCATTCGTGTAGACTCGCCCTGTATGCGTCTATTGAAACAAACAGTGCGGCTTGGCATTGCTCTCTCATCACAGAATTTGATTGAAAGCAGTAGGCGCCAATCTGCATTCTGTAGAGGCAGAGTGCAGAGGGATCCACTGCTGTCGAGGACAGCACTGGATTGAGAATGGGCTCAGGTAAATATAAGAGGGTGAAAAGGAATTGTATTACACAGAAGGTTTTTAACCTTTAATAGAATGCATTAAGGTAAAAAACATTTAGGCTGTAGAACCACTCTAATTTTTCACTGCCACTGATATAAGGGTTACATCAGCATCAGTGGAGGCATTCCTGACTGCTTTAAGAGTAGGAGTGTGTTTACATATTCTCAACCCAATTTTGGCTTTCATATGGGAGTAATATAGGCAGCTATAAAGCAACATAATAACTTACACAGGTGCAGCATCATGCAGCACCACACCTCACCACCTTGTCATGTATTCTGGGCTGTGCTGCCCCTAATGGGCACCCAAAGAGCCCTTGGTGGGTGTCAGCAGGGATAGTAGAGGACGATAAGTAAACAATCATTGATGAATCCCTGTGGCTCCTCTGTGCAATTTTGATACAGGTATAAAGTACATTAAATATCATAATGATTGTATAGAACTGCTAACCATGGTTGAGTGATGTAAAGTTGCGTCCTTGTGTATGTTTGGTAGCTAGGCATGAGTCTCCAATTTTAGAAAAATTGATTTTGCAACTAAATTGCCATTTCCACCTTTGCTGTAATTTTTCCAAAATCAGCCTCTAATATTGCTATGTTGCTTAAAAATTTGCTTCAAAAATAAAATACAAAAACATTTCCATGTTGCTTTGCAAACTGTTTGGGTTCCATATTTCTTTGTGTATTTTATATTTACTCAATAGGAAAAAAGGAAAAAATGGTGACATAAAATGAACCTAAAATTGTAACGAATTAAGTATAAATGTGCATTTGTCCTTATTTTTTGAGTGTTTTTTTGTTATTTATGTTTTTATTTCACATAGCAAGAAAATACATAAAATAATTCATAAAAACACAAATGCATTTCTGTGTGAAAACACATAAAGAACAACCATAAGAAGTCATTTAAGGCTTTTTCACCCATAAGAACAACTAACAACCGTCTAAATCACCTTACTTGTGCCTTCCACAGGGATTTCAATGTTTTTGCCAAAAGGGTAACATGTTACCAAAATTTCAGCAAAGCACAAGCTGTAAATTTCACTCATACTTATCAACCACTATATGACCACCCAACACATATATGCGGCAGGAAAAGGGAGGGCATGAATGCCCCCAAACATTGCAAATATGCAGCAGTGGGCAGCCATTGTGTATGTACTGAGAGCATGCTCACTGAGCATAAAGACCAAGCTGATGCAGAAAGCTCTCCATCAGGGCAACAGATTGGTAACCGGTGAGACCAGCTTTTGATTATGTGAACACAGTGACAGTGTGATCCTTCCCGCCCCTGGGTATTCCAAATTATTTACGGCGGATGAAAAGGGGTTAAATAACTATCAGCCTTTAATTATCCTCAAGATCGTAGGTGTATCCAAAGCAATAAGGCAGGGTGAAAGATCAGTTAGGATATATATTTAAATAAACCATAATCAAAAACACCTTCAACAATCAGAATATTATTTTTATAGTGGTTTGGGGACATTTTTGGTCTGTACCAAAAATGTTACCAGATAACGATAAGCCTTTTGTGTATGTCTCTTCTTAAGAATAACTGCACTATAGTACAACATAATAAAGTGGGAAAGATTTCACTTAAACAAAAAGTGACCATAGTAGCTGTGCAGCTGATGCCTCATAAAAGACATCTAGCAGTTCCTGAGGAAAAAAAAAAATAAGAGCATTCCATGATCATAATCTAAGTGTAAAAAATATTGATTAGAAGAACTATCTTAATCACAATATGCTTGAGAAAAAATAAAAGGCTGTTTAGCCTAATAAATGGAAAAGCAAATTTACCTTCCCAATTTTTTTTGTTTTATTTTGTTTTCCTTTTTTTTAGGTGTGTTGCTGAATTACAAGCAAAATGTCATTTTCTTAGAACACTTTGTCTGTCCTGGTATAAATCTTGCTGATAGCTTTAGAGCACAGTAAGAGTTTTCATGCCCTTTGATTTATGAGATGGATATCATTTTAAAACATTTTTTACTGAGATTTTATCTTTTATCTATCGATAACAGTGATTTCACTTATCATTTTCTATCTAATCCAGTCTAAATATGTAAACAATCATTTGAGTTTGATTCTATTTTTTCAGTCCACATTTATTATACTTCATCTATATTTATATTTTACAATTTGGCACTGCACATGTTATAAAAGAACGATTTGACTGAAATTAATAAATTAACAATTTGACAACTTCAGCAATTTTGTTATTGTTGTAAAACTATTATAATTTTTAATGTTTATATTATAGGTACAATGTGTTTTAAAATGATGTGCTTGGCAAATGTAGAAAGAAAAAAAAGATTACAGGGAAATGAAAGTCACACATAAATGAAGTGTAAATTGTATTGCTGTGACAATAAAGCAGTCAGACTTGTGTTTATGAAGCAACTGAAAAGAACGTTGTGGTTGACAAATAGTTTTTGGCGTGGTGTGGAATGAATGGAAACTTTTTGTTAGGGATAAATGCTGTTTTACAGTAGAGCAATATTAATGTACTTTATTTTTTCAGGTGCTAAAGCAACTTTGATGCATATTTCCACTTTTGCAATCGAATTTGAGAAAACTCCACTATATGTGATCCCATTCACACAGCATACCTAAAAAAAATGTTAATATTTCTTACCTTTTAGATGTTTCTCATGAGGAGAAACCCATAACATCATAAAAAAATAATGTTCTTTAGCATGGAACATACATTCTACATTAACAATTAACTATTATGCTACGAAAATGAATGTGTACTGTAAATTGCCTCCAGCATTGTAACTGTTTCTTCTTGCCGAAGGCTGCCATTTTGCTGAAGCCCAGAGCCCCTGAGCAGCAATAAATCTTTAGACTGGCAGCAGATCAGCCTCTACATTTTTGGCACAGTTCTAGAAAATAGAGAGCAACTGAGCATTTGCAGAGCAGGGTGAGACACTGTATTAGTGAATTTTAAAAAGTATAGGCACTTTTTTTTTTATAAACGTTTTTATTGATAAGAAATTGTGACAATTACAGTTTCATTACATTTTCAGTCAGATCACAATTAAGAGATATAGATGAAGCATAGCAAATAACCACATGAACCGGCTCCAAAAAGCCGGATATAGATATAATATGTGGAAACATACTGTACATATGTCGGCCCTGTAACGTGAAGTAAGAAACTTCCCATTCCCATAATGACAATAAGTCATAGCTATATCACTAGTGGGGGGTAACAGCTATATCACAGGAACAAGTCCATAATAGAAAATGTATAATATTAAATATCAGATAATAGGGAATCCGAAATATAAGAGAAAAAAAACGGAGAAGAAAAAAAGAAAATGAAGGGATTAGGGGAAAAAGAGAAAGAGAAGAAGAAAAAGAGAGAAGAAATAAAAAAAAGGGGGGGGGGGATAAAAATGTAAGGTCTGCTCTTCCTCACCAGGCTGGCAGGGACCGCAAAGCTTAAAGGAGCTAAGCGAAGACCTTTGAGCGTCCCAGCCACTATGTCCAGGACCATTGTTCCCAATCCTTACCTGACCCCCCCCCTCCAATCCAGCGGTGTTCACAACAGCCTCAGCTGTATGGAAACTCTTGCCCATTGGCTCCTGCTGCTGTCAATCACATTCAAGGAATGAAAAGCCTTTTCCTATCACATGAGTGCATTCCCTACATATTAAGTTAGCCAGTGGTGTCCCTAGGGGGGTGCGGAAGGTGCGGGCCACACCAGTTGACACTATCACAGGGGGTGCAGGAGCTGGATGCCAGCAGAGCTTCTGGGCTCTGTGAAGGTCCTGGCCAGTTATTGGGGTGATCCCGGATTCCCGGCACAGTGACAGCTGCCCATGGTGTAGCGATAAAATGACTATCCCGGACCCGTGAAGATATGTATCCCCTGAAGCAACTGCGCATGGGCCGGTTTTCAGCCTGAAGAAGCCAATTGCTGATCTCCGACTTTAGCACAGAGCTGCCACAGTTAACCCCTTACAGGCTGCAAACCGCTGAAGCTGATCCCGTGGATCACTATGGGTTGCAAGATCAGTTAACCTCAACCTATACGGGGTTAACTGATCTTGCAACCCATAGTGATCCGCGGGATCAGCTTCAGCGGTTTGCAGCCTGTAAGGGGTTAACTGTGGCAGCTCTGTGCTAAAGTCGGAGATCGGCTTCTTTGGCCTGAAACTGGCACATGCGAGTTGCTTCAAGGGATACATCTTAACGGGATACTCATTTTACCGCTACATCAGTACCGCTCCTTCCTCTCTGGAGGGGTGACACCACGTGTTACCGCACCGGGTGACACCAACCCTAGGGACACCTCTGAGGTTAGCCAGATAAACATAGCAATCATAGCTCATAGAAATAGTTTGTTTTTAATTTTTTTGTGCATGAGTTTTTCTAAACATGACTCTTTGCTCTAAAAGCTACATAGGCTGTATGTACATATGTACGTGAGTTTATGTTTGTGTGTGTGCATGACTTTATATATATGCGTGTATGTGAGTTTATGTATGTATTTATGTATGTGTATATACATGTGTATATACTTACTGTATGTATGTCTGTATGTTATTGTAAGGCCTTGTACGCATGGGAGTCCTTAAGTGTACACCCGTGCAAGGGCTGTGTGTACTTGCAAAGGAATGCACAAGTCTTCCATGAATCTCATCCAGGCAGTCTCATTCATCTAAATTGGGATGCAGCACCTGCAAGGACAGAGCTGCTACTCCCACTTTTTGCATCCAGGTGGGTGCGGGTTTCTGAACGCAGACAGTGTGAGTTCAGGGACCCATACCCACACAAATATCAAATTGGGAGTGGCTGTGTCAGTGCTGCCACTGCATCCATTTTGACATGAATGGGACTGCCTTCATGGAGATGCATGGCACACCTGTGCATGCCCGTGCAAGCAAGCACAGCCCTTGCAGAGGAGTATGCTAACGTTCTCCTGTGTATATAGAGCTTTACTCCTGACCCCTACACTCTGAATGATCAGAACTGCTTTTCTAATCTAGTGGGACTGCTTTTTTAGACTGGGGTGCCTCAAGAATGAAAATACTTTTACATTTCTTGGATTGCATATAATGCTCAGGTGAACCTAGACCGTACCTTGCTCTCCGTTTGAATACCCCCAGCTATACGCAAATATAGCCTCCTGGCTGGACCAGAGGGAAACCCCCTTGCCCTCTCACCCTTTCCCTTCCTGTCTCCTTCTGCTCCTCTCTTCCAGGCAATTTTCTTCTACTCCTCTCACAGTCTGCTATTCTTCTCTGTAAACTGAAGTTGCATCTGTCCCTCTGTATTTTCCTTCTTTTTTGTTTTGGAGCTGCCATAAGTGTCATTGGAACCTCCCCTTCCCCCACTCATTGAGGCGCCTTTATTGCCAGCGCAGAGCAACCCCATAGTTCAATGCGCTACACTTGATCTTTCCATTATAATTAATATCACTGCTACTTTGTGTGCCACGTAGCTCATCTCTGCTAGTGTACTCTGCTATTATAATGGAAATTCTTCTGTACTGTACACCTCACCCTGACTCTTTATTTGCACTTCTTTACCATGCCTTTATTTTCTGTTCGATGTTCTTTGAAAATTCAGTAAATCCTTTGTGAAACAACATATTTCTTGGAGCAAAGTCCACCTTTTTAAGGATGCATATGAAGATAATGAAAATAATTTCTACACAATACCATGTGTATCTACTGTAAAACTATTCCTTCCTGGGCTGAGAAATGGTGGTGTCAGGAATCCAACATATAGGGTATTACCTGTATGCTGGACATTTCTTCCCATGTGTTACAGTACATTTCCCAATATGGGGGTCACATTTGAAGCACAGGGATGCACCAAAAATGTTTTTATGACTCCTTTGTGATGCTTCACAGTATATATACATGGAATGGGTAGATGTTGGATGGACAAAACATCTACATATGTAGTATTTATGCAAAGAAGTTTATTTACTAAAGGCAAATACACTTCTCACTTTGCAAGGGTATTTTTCCCAAAACGTAGTAAATTAGGTGACGTTCTACTGGCTCCCATCATCCAATCGTGTGCAAGCAAAAATACTGTTTCATTTTCCTTGCATGTGATTCGGTATTCTGTGCAAAGTGAAATTTCAGTGCATTATCTAAGCTCTGGGGAAAACTCCCTTGCACCGTGAACAGCCTATTTGATTTTAGTGAATGAACCCCAATATCTCTAATTACACTGGAATCATACTCTGTGGATCTTTGTAAAATGTTTTATCTTTGTGATAATGAGAAACTTGATTTATTGCAATATTTGCATACCATTTATAGCAAAGAAGCATTAGCAGCAATTACGGGGTCCTGGTCTCTTATTTATATATTTATATTTTTAAATATATTGTTACTATGGAGAATGGAACAATAGACGTAGAATGGGAATATCTTATCTTTTTTGGATCTGAACCCAGAGAATAAATTTAGGACAACAGAATGGATGAACTGCTTGTGTAGTGGCTTTTAGCAATTTGCCCTTCTCCAGTCATTGAAGTGTATATAGACCCAATCACCAGAATAACCTTTGTGTATATCAAGCCAAAAAGCTTTTTTCTAGTTTTTGGAAGGGTTTTTACTGCAAATCTTTTTTCAGGCGAGACTTACCCTCACTAACTTGTCTTTCTGACAGGAAGTTAATCTGTAACTCAGACGCAGACCGTAAAAAAACCTCTGACAGGGGTTCTGAGATGTCCCTACACTACCAATGGAAAGCATTTTTATTTCTGATGGTGTGTTCCCCTGATTCTTTGTGGTGAAACATACTGTATATACTGTATAACTAAAAACATAGTATATATCATTGCATTGGGGTTTATTTACTAAAGCTGGTTCACTCAGAATCTGATGCAGCTGTGCATGGTAATCAATCAGCTTCTAACATCAGCTTCTTCAATTAAGTTTTAGCAATAAAACCCGGAAGCTGATTGGTTTCTATGCAGAAGTGTACGAGATTCTGAGTGAATCAGCTTTTGTAAATAAACACCGCAGTATGTATCATTCTAACCTTCTTCCAGGTCTGAAAACAAAGGCATTTAATTGGTGGCTTGACTAGGGGTCATATTGCATTGGGCACTACTTTATTCCTGCAGGACCCTTCAGGCTGTGACATTGCCTTACCAAGCGCCTCAGTTTGATGTTTTTATATTCAGCAAATTTCTCATTGAGGTCGCTGTGGCCTGATTTACAGAACCTCCCTTATGAATTATGAGAAACGGTACACTAAAGATACTGGTCAGAAAGGGGGTATATCTATGATCTACAGGGCTGCTACTCAACCCATCACATAAAATGTCTTACATGGGGGGTGGGGCAGGGACATTTTTGTCGACCTAGACCCAGAGCAGTGGCACAATTGTTTTCTGCCTTCCTTTCAATATATGCATATATCTTTGATAAAGGACAACCTGAAAGTATACCTGAAAGTATTGACTAGGTGGTACCTGGTCCCTTCCTGTCAGCGAAAATGTATGCCAGCTCCTAATTACTCAGGGGATGTGCTCTATCAGATACTGCATTGTATGTGTGGACGTATGGGGGACGGAACTGGCGGGAAATTTGAATTTTGTAAAAGTGTACGGAACCTGGAAGACAGATGCCGGCATCGGACGGAGGACATTGCCGGGGACACTGCAGGGGGGACATCACGGGAGCGAAGGACAAGGTAAGTGCAGAAGAGATCCCGGAGAAATGCTGCAAGTTATTCCGGAGTGTAGCTCGGGGTTACTGCTTGTGGTGCTGAAACTTTACCCCGAGCTACACTCGGCGGGAATGCCTCCAGGGAGGTTAAACAGTTTTTATGTTTTTAGCTTGGGTTTTAAAGGGGGAGATTTCCATGGCAATTGTAAATATGTAACTGCCATAAAGATCTTGTGAGCATGCCCAATCTCATATCTCTGAGGAAGTCATGTGACCATGATGACACGCGTAGGGCGGAGCCGGGTAACATATTGATGAAAACAGACGTAACGTAGGAGCCGCAGCCCCGCTGTATTTTGTCTGATAAGTGCAATCTCTTTTTTATATCATGTAAGTGCAATTTTATATATAAATGGGCATTTTATCTACTACACTATAAGGGACTCCTGTGTTGTGTGAGCTTTGTTGCAGGGGAACAGTGATTTCTTAAAGGACCGTACACCCAATTAAAGTGAATGCGGTTTACATCACCCAAAGTGTCCATAGGAGGAAAAGTGTGGAGAGGCGTTTCAGTGAAGTGGTAGCAAAGAACAGTCCCAGAGAGGGTAAACGTGTTTGAGCTGATCACCAGCAGGTCCATATCTGGAGATGAGCGCATGAGTGTGTTGGTGGTGGGAAATGTGAAATGGTTTTATACAGTAATGTTTTACTATGCGATTTTAGTGAATTTAGTAAATGCCACTTTTACAAAATTCAAATTTCCCGCCAGTTCCGTCCCCCGTATGTCCCAACGTCACAGGGAACAGAACCCGGAAGACAGATGCCGGCATCGGACGGAGGACATTGCCAGGGACACTGCAGGGGGGACATCGCGGGAGTAAAGGACAAGGTAAGTGCAGAAGAGATCCCGGAGCAATGCTGCAAGGTATTCCCAAGTGTAGCTTGGGGTTACTGCTTGTGGTGCTGAAACTTTACCCCTAGCTACACTCGGGAATACCTCCAGGGAGGTTAAACAGTTTTTATGTTTTTAGCTTGGGTGGGAGTCACTATACATTATATGGATTATTGAAGTATAGATGAATATATGGAGGACTGGGTGTCAGATTATGAAGACAAACCACAATAGAGACTTGAATAACTCACGGCTATAATATTGGACATTTTTTAAATCCATTATAGCACTGTTTTGTTGGTCTTATTATTTAATATTGAATTGTCAGTCTCATTATATGCACTTTGTATGGTGTTGTATATATGTATGAAGGTATTAGGGTAGGAGCAACAAAGTTCTAAAGAACTTTATTTTCTTGATTTATTGGGGGAACACAATTGATTTGCCACTCATAAAATCCATTTTTGTATTCGCATAACATTATTCATCACTTCATAAGGGGTTAACATATGTAGCATGGGATTTTACTATTATCTGTTAGGTACTCAGCTTTGTAGATGTAAGTACTGCTGTACTAGGTTGTATACACTGTGTACAGGTGGACGAACAGGTGCATCCACAGTACATGGTGCCCAGTAGCCTATTTAAATTTAGTATCAATGTTGGATGGTCTTCAGCTTTACCCTTGTGGCTTGTGTTCCTGAAAGCCTGCTTGATCCTGTTACTGACCAAGCTCCATCTGACTCTTCTTTGGATTCCCCTTGTCTGCTTATGTCTGTTGATTATTCATTTTACCGACCCCATCCCAGACTTTTGAATAAGATTCTGCCTACTGATTTTGTACCTTGCTGCCAGCATGTTGCCAGCCCCTGCCTTTCTCTGACTTGGAGTCTGACCTTGATTTTGGCAGGCAGTTACCGAACTTGGCGTGTGACCAAACTTTGCTTCTGCTCATCAAACCTCAGCATCTCCAATTTTAAGTTCCCTGCACCAGCTTCTTGGCACCCACGACCTTCCGCTTCCTTAGCATTCCCTGTCTCCACAATGGGGGGTGCTTGGATGGGAGTTGTGCAAGAGGCCACCCTTGTCATCTCAAGCACAAATGTGCCACTTTACAGGCAGGGTCCCCTAGGCATGTTATTTAATAAAGTTTAGCATTTTTGATGTTTCACATTACCAAAATTGTTGCTCCAAGCCAAACAAAATTACATTTTTTTTTTTCTGTGGCAGTGTCCAGCCCCCATGGTGGTACCGTGATAGGTTGCCGCCTGTGCAATAAGTCCATACGTGAAATTTCCTTGCTACTAAATATTCCACGGTCAACTTTTAGTGGTATTATAACAAAGTGGAATCAACCGAAAATAATATAAACTCAGCCACGTAAAATTACAGAGAGCGGTCAGTGCATGCTGAAGCGCACAGTGAGTAGAAGTCACCAACTGTCTGCAGAGTCAATAGCTAAAGATCTCCAAACTTCATGTGGCCTTCAGATTAGCACAACATTGCATAGAGAGTTTCATGCAATGGGTTTCCATAGCCAACCAGCTGCATCCAAGACTTACATCACCAAGTGCAATGCAAAGCATCACATGCAGTGGTGTAAAGCATGCCGCCACAAGACTCTAGAGCAGTGGAGACGTTTTCTCTGGAGTGATGAATCACGCTTCTCTGTCTAGCAATCCAATGGACAAGTTTTAGTTTAGCGGTTGCCAGGAAAACGGTACTTGCCTGACTGCATTGTGTCAAGCGCAAAGTTTGGTGGAGGGGAAATTATAGTGTGGGGTTGTTTTTCAGGGGTTGGGGTTGGCCCCTTAGTTCCAGTGAAGAGAACTCTTAAGACATGAGCATACCATTTAGGACAATTTCATGCCTCCAACATGTCAGAAAAGTTTGTGGATGGCCTCTTCCTGTTCCAACATGACTGCACACTATTGCACAAAGTAAGGTCCATAAAGACATGGATGAGCGAGTTTGGGGTGGAGGAACTTGACTGGCTTGCACCGAGTCCTGACCTCAACCCGTAGAGCACCTTTGTTATGAATTAGAGCGGAGACTGAAAGCCTGGCCTTCTCATCAGACATCAGTGCCTGACCTCACAAATGTGCTTCTGGAAGAAAACATTCCCATAGACACACTTCTAAACCTTGTGGACAGTCTTCCTGGAAGAGTTGTAGCTGTTATACCTGCAAAGAGTGGCCAACTCAATATTGAACCCTACGGACTAAGACTGGGATGCCATTAAAGTTTATGCGAGTGTTAAGGCAGGCGTCCTAATACTTTTGGTATATCTTAAAGGGGCAGGTTCTGACAGATCAAAGAAGTACAAATGGAGTGACCCTAAAGTGAGTATATTTTACGAGAGAACATTTCACTTACTCTTAAATGTTGCAAATATCCATGTTTTCTGAACCCATGCCTGTAAAAGGCTAGTGATTTTTCTCATTGCAAGCTATGAACCCTGTCATTTCCAAAGAGGCAATTGTACAACTTAGAATTATGTGAAGGGTAGCTAAGCATCCATCCAGAATCACCATCAAGGGACTGCTAAAGATTCTTTTTTTACACAAAACTCCTGATTGATTTATCTTACCACTTGAGGCTGTCCTAAAAAAACATTTTTTGATCTCTACAGGAGGTAGCAGTACCAAAAACATCATCCAGCCTGCTAGAACACCTCCAACTCCCAGCATGTAACAAACTTGTACCAATAATAAAACCATAAACACAGAGGGGAGGGACCTGTATCTCTCCCTTATCTTTTACAGTCAGTACAAATCAAATGTTCTTTCTCATATATTAAGGGGCCCAGGATTTAGAGCCAACTGGGATGTCCAACTAAGGGGTGGCCAACACAGCAAACAAAAATCTAACAGCCTCACTATAAACTACTGACTGATGACTGACGTATACTCAAAGGGTTGCCTGAAGAGCCTTATGCCCAAATCTGCTACCAGATGAGGCCTAAACATCTACCTGGTAAAATTAAAAAAATGTGTGAACAGAAGACCAGGTAGTTTCCTTGCAAATCTGGAAAACAGTTAACTGATGCTGAAAAGCCCAAGAAGCACTCAAAGTTATTGGGGTGTACTTTAACAGGAAAGGATAGCACCCTACCCCGAAGACCATAAGCTTGAATGAAGATTTGCCTGATCCACTGAGAAATCGTGGAAGAAGAAGCTGGTTGCCCTCTGTGTCAGGGATGACAAAGAGATATAGTTAGTCTTCATAATGGAAGCAATGGCTGTGAGGTAGATACACACAGCTTGACCTACATCTAAGCAATAAAGGAAAATCTTTTCGATGTACAGGGGGTTGGACAGAGGGACAAAAGCACAATGTCCTGTTTGACGTGAATGGTTAAAATCACCTTAGAATAGAAGAAGGCCCTAGACCCTAATGCCACCTTGTCTTGCTGTAAGATCAGAAATTATTATTTACAGAGCAAAGTTGCCAGTTCAGACACACCTTTTGCAGAGGTGATAACAACAACAAGGAACACAACCTTGTGAGCAAGGCTTTTTTTCTCAGAAAATAGGTGCAGAAACTCAACCATGACCCCCCCAACCCCCCCCCCCCCCACACACACACACACACACACAAACCCTTCAACATGCATTAAATACTGGGTGTGGTCAAATTTCATCAACAGTGGGAGGGTACTGGGAGTGTATTACTTACAGAATGCAGAGTTCGGGGCTACACACAATGTGCAGATTTTGGTGGTGCATATGTACATATGAATGCAGAGTTCAGGGGTGCGCTGCATACAGAGTTCAGCCTTCTTCCACAGCTGCTTTCCTCTGCATCCCCCATCCACATCTCACTTTCACCTATCTTCAGCTCTGACTTTTGCATACAACCCCTCTCCACTGCCCCCATCTTCTCCCCCACTCCTTAACCACTTCAACTCCGGACACTTTTACCCCCTTCCTGTCCAGGCCAATTTTCAGCTTTCAGTGCTCTCACACTTTGAATGGCAATTGCGCGGTCATGCAACACTGTACCCATATACATTTTTTAGCATTTTTTTGAGACAGATAAAAATTTATTTTGGTGGTATTTGTTCACCACTGGGATTTTTATTTTTTTTGCTATATAAATGAAAATGTCCAAAAATGTTGAAAAAAAGTGTTTTTGTTATAAACTTTTGCAAATAAATAATCTTTATTTGTAAATCTTGGCCAAAATTTATTCGGTTATCTTTTTAGTAAAAAAATTAGTTTATAACAAAAAAATTATAATGTTTCACATTTTTTTTTTACATTTTTATTTTATTTTTTATATTATTTATGTTTTTGTTTTGTTTTTTAACATACTGTCACCCTACTATAGTGGCACTGTACTACTTGTGGGGGGTGATGAATATATTTTTTTTTTTTTACACTGATTGCTTTTACACCCATAAAGGTTGTAAAAGCAATAATTTCTCCTTTTTTCTGCCTGCATTCTTGTAGTCATTGAGAAATGCTGTGAGAGCTGTGATTGATCACAGCTTGTCACATGGTACAAGGCTGTTGTGAATAGCCTTGTACCATGTGACCTCTGTGATCATTCACAGATTTCACACGTAGTAAGCAATGATGTCAGATGTGACATCTTGCTTACTGCTATTCATGTGACCACTGATTGGCTAATCAGTGATCACATGATTGGGACCTCACACAGATGTCCCATAAAGCGATTGGAGTGCAGTGCCGCGCACTACTAGGGAGCGCGCACAGCCTGAAAATGCGGGCTCCATTTATGAACGGCAACCCGCTCATGCACTGCTTCCGTCCGGCCGTTTATGTACATGGGTCGGACGGGAAGTGGTTAAAAGCTCCACCATCTACCACATCTTACTTTTGTTGCTCTATTAAGCTGTAGCACTCAGTTGAATGTAGTACTATAGATGGCTTCCCTCTCTCACTTGCAGGGAGATCGCCCAGTGGGGGTGTTGGCATCCGCACTGCACCATAGGCAGTTGCATCTCCCTTGTCCCCACCCTGCACTTAGTGGAAGCCCCTATGGGAGCCATTGGGAGACATGCTGACACTTGTAAGCAAAGAAGCTGTATTTCTGTCTTTACCAGTGATAGTGGTGAGCAAGGAGCAGAGGGCCTGAGCCAGGGGTGGTGGAACTGAGTTCCACCAAGTTCCAGCTGAAAAAAAAAGCCCTGCTTGTGAGTAAAAAAGAAAAGGGGAATATTCTTTGCCTGGGCTGTGAAGCCGGATTGTAAACTGGTCTGGGGACAGAAGATCTGGAGGACCTGAAGAGCACACAGCATGTCTGCTGTTGTCTAATAATGTGGGAGTACCACATCTGCCTGGGCAAAATTGAAACTGTAGGAATCACTGGAATGCCTGTCATCTCAACCTTGAAGCAGATGAGGAAGTAGTTTCAGGGGAAGAACATTTAGATCAGGTTTTACCAGTCCCACCGAGACAGCAGAGCATCCACTACTTCAACTAGATCAGTGGTCTCCAAACTGCGGCCAGGGGGCCAGATGTAGTCCTTGGCTTGCCTTTACCAGGCCCTTGGGGCACCATTTCACCAGCTGGCACCATTGATGGGATACTATTCCTCAATATTGATGGGCACTATTCTTTCCATTGATATTAGCAATGGGGCATTATTCCTTCCATTCAAACCAGTGATGGTGCATTGCTTATGTTTACTGATGCCAGGGCTTTTTTTTTTATTCCCATTGGTCACAGTCTGGTCCCCATGAAGTCTGAAGGACAGTAAACTGGCCCTTTGCTTAGAAAGTTTGGAGACCCCTGCACAAAAGGATCTCTGCACCTGAAAACAAGGTGGATGAATCATCACAGCTTGAGGCCTAGGCTTCTTCTGTTGGGTTGGAGTACTTCTACCCCTCTTTGAAATCCTTGATAAGGGTGTCCAAAGCAGTTCCAAAAACACATCCCTTGAATGGCATGCATAGAAAAACATTTATTTCAAAAAGTTCTCTGCATGTTTACTGACAAGAAAATTGCATGGAAAATAAGAAGGAAGAAGAAATGAACTAACCCAATTACCCAGTAGTATAGTGCTACCAGCTCTAAGTTCTCTACAAATGTGCAGTGTGGAGCGAAGAGGAGTTTCCCTATTCCTCTAACGTTTGATAGACTAAGACTTACATCACAGCCATGGTAAGTTGCAATTTAGGGCCTGCCAGAAAAACTAGCTTCTTCAAATTTCCTCCAAACATATACCTTTGAAATTCTTTAATACTGATGTATCCTCTACAGGTATTGTCAGTGATTTATAAAGGGAAGGCACTGCTTTGACAAACGTGGAAACAACCCACTTCCTAATAGAGAACGTCATAAATGGGTAATGGACTCCAAAATGTTTGGGGAATATAAACAGTATACCAATTTAATCACCCTCTTAATGGGATTTTGAAGGCAACCAAAAACTAAAAAATAAAATTGTTTTTACAAATTTATTTTTGAGTTTTTGGTTGCCTTCAAAATCCAATTAAGAGGGTGATTCAATTGGTATACTTTAACCTCTTGCCGTCCGCCTGCTGTTTATAAACGGCAGGGCGATGGCAGTCCAAGGTCGGGTTGCCGTTCCTAAACGGCACCCGCCTTTTCTAGCTGTGCGCGCTCCCTAGGAGCGCGCACCACCGCAATCCGGTGTCCGCTGTGTCCTCCGGACACAGTGAAACACTGATCGTCGGACGGGACCTCTGTACGAGGTCCCGGTCATGTGATCACTGATTGGCGAATCAGTGATCACATGCAAAGTAGTAAGCAAGATGTCACTTGTGACATCATTGCTTACTACGTGTGAAATCTGTGAATGATCACAGAGGTCACATGGTACAAGGCTATTCACAACAGCCTTGTACCATGTGACAAGCTGTGACCAATCACAGCTCACTCAGTATATCTCAATGACTGCAAGAATGCAGACAGAGAGAAAGAGAAATGATTGCTTTTACATCCTATATGGGTGTAAAAGCAATCAGTGTAAAAAAAAAAAAAAAAATCTTCATCACCCCCCACAAGTAGTACAGTGTCACCATGGTGACACTGTACTGCTAGGGTGACAGTATGTAAAAATAAAAAATAATATAAAAAAAATAAAATAAAAATGTAAAAAAAAATGTTTAAAAATTATAATGTTTGGTTATAAATAGAGATGAGCGAAGTATTCAAAAATTCGATTCGACTGATTCGGCGAATTCGTGGACAATATTCAATTCGAGTCGAATATATTCGCTGTGAATTTAACTTTAAAAAGGGTGTTTCTAGGCTTCAGAGAGACTTAATATTAGTGCAGAACACTGTACCTTTAATTTAAATGCCCTTGGAGTCTGCTGGGGAAGAGAAATAATACTGTCAGTCAGTATGACATGCAGATGAGTGCCGTCGATCTTAGAATCACCGCACACTTCACTCATTTGGCCAGTCACGGGGCCAAAACCAGTGTTTGGAGCCACAGTGTGGCGGTGGAGGCAGCAGCAATGGGAGGCCATACAGCAACCTATGACAAAATGGAAACCAGCAGGAGTGTGAGGAGACCTCAAAGTGGCACATGGCAGAGTGGGAGCAATGGGAGGCGGTACAGGGACCCATGTCACACTGTGGACCCAGCAGCAGCGTGACGAGGCGGTACGGGGGCCCATGGCAGATTTGGGGCCTGGCAGCACCTATGGGAGGCCTGTAATCTGCCAGCAACCTATGACAAAATGGAAACAAGCAGGAGTGTGAGGAGACCTGAAAGTGGCACATGGCAGAGTGGGAGCAATGGGAGGCGGTACAGGGACCCATGTCACACTGTGGACCCAGCAGCAGCGTGACCAGGAGGTACGGGGGCCCATGGCAGATTAAAGGCCTGGCAGCAGCAATGGGAGGCCCGTAATCTGCCAGCACCCTATGACAAAAAATGGAACACACCAGCAGTGTGTGAGGAGACCTGAAAGTGGCACATGGCAGAGTGTGGCAATGGAGACAGCAGCAATGGGAGGCCGTACAGGGACCCATGAGAGACTCTGGACCTGGCAGCAGCATGAGGAGGCGGTATAGGGGCCCATGGCAGATTAGGGGCCTGGCAGCAGCTATGGGAGGCCCGTAATCTGCCAGCACCCTATGACAAAAAATTGAACACACCAGCAGTGTGTGAGGAGACCTGAAAGTGGCACATGGCAGAGTGTGGCGATGGAGACAGCAGCAATGGGAGGCCGTACAGGGACCCATGAGAGACTCTGGACCTGGCAGCAGCATGAGGAGGTGGTATAGGGGCCCATGGCAGATTAGGGACCTGGCAGCAGCTATAGGAGGCCCGTAATCTGCCAGCACCCTATGTCCAAAAATTCAACACACCAGCAGTGTGAGGAGACCTGAAAGTGGCACATGGCAGAGTGTGGCGATGGAGACAGCAGCAATGGGAGGCCGTACAGGGACCCATGACAGACTCTGGACTTGGCAGCAGCATGAGGAGGCGGTATAGGGGCCCATGGCAGATTAGGGGCCTGGCAGCAGCTATGGGAGGCCCGTAATCTGCCAGCACCCTATGACAAAAAATTCAACACACCAGCAGTGTGAGGAGACCTGAAAGTGGCACATGGCAGAGTGTGGCGATGGAGACAGCAGCAATGGGAGGCCGTACAGGGACCCATGAGAGACTCTGGACTTGGCAGCAGCATGAGGAGGCGGTACAGGGGCCCATGGCAGATTAGGGGCCTGGCAGCAGCTATGGGAGGCCCGTAATCTGCCAGCACCCTATGACAAAAAATGGAACACACCAGCAGTGTGAGGAGACCTGAAAGTGGCACATGGCAGAGTGTGGCGATGGAGACAGCAGCAATGGGAGGCCGTACAGGGACCCATGAGACACTCTGGACTTGGCAGCAGCATGAGGAGGCGGTATAGGGACCCATGGCAGATTAGGGGCCTGGCAGCAGCTATGGGAGGCCCGTAATCTGCCAGCACCCTATGACAAAAAATGGAACACACCAGCAGTGTGAGGAGACCTGAAAGTGGCACATGTTTGGGGCATGATTCATGGCGGATTTAGTCAGTTGTGTCAGGAACTGGTGGTTTGAAATCCAGACTAATCCACGCCTGATTCATTTTCACAAACGTGAGTCTCTCCACACTTTGGGTGGACAGTCGTGTCCTCCGCGGAGTTACAATACCTCCTGCCGCACTAAACACGCGCTCCGATGCCACGCTACTGGCCGGGCATGACAGCCTTTCAAGGGCAAATTCAGCTAGTTGGGGCCAAAGGTCAAGTTTCGTTGCCCAGTACTCAAGGGGATTGTCTACCTTGGTTGGCAGGGTGCTGTCCAAGTAGGCCTAAGCCTGTTGTTTGAGGTCCTGCTCCAGGTCCACCTGATGCTGCTGCTGCGGCTGGTTATTAGTTTCCTCACTGCGCTGGTGAAGAAAGCTACTCATCATCGACTGCAGACTGAGGCAGCTGCTGCTGGTGGAGCTGCCACTGCTCCTACCACCCCACCCCTCCCCTGCTGCCATGGCAGCGTAACGCGAGCGCACAGGGCCCACAGTGTCTGAGGATGGACGTTGGCGCAGACAGGCAGAGACCAGCTGACTACATAGGTGGTTTTTATAGTACGTTATTTTGGCCTCCCTCTCAGCAGGTGTGAAAAAGGCCACCATTTTGGAACGGTAGCGAGGGTCCAACAAGGTGGACAGCCAAAAGTCATCCCTCTGTCTGATGGTTATTATTCGGCTGTCGGTACGCAAGCAAGCGAGCATGCTATGGGCCATTTGTGCCAAGGAATGCGAGGGACTCCCTGCCTCCATCTCCACAGCATACTGCCACGGTGCGTCTGGGTCCTCTGTCTCCTCTTCCTCCTCCTCTACCAGATGCTCCTGCTCCTCCACTCCTGTCCGCTGAGTGGAAAAACCACCCATTTCACTCAATAATTCCTGAGCACCAATGTCCTCCTCTACCTCCTCCTCTTCTTCCTGTCCTGCCCCCACAGGGGTCATGTGGCGTTGAGATCTGTGCGCCACGTCTACCGCACCCTGACCAGCCATTATTAACAGCATTTGTTCCAGGACGTGCAACAGAGGAATGACGTCGTTCATCCCATAGTCCTGCCGACTCACGAATAGCGTGGCCTCCTCAAAGGGCCTGAGCAAGCGCAGGTGTCACGCATGAGCTGCCAATGGCTGACATCTAAGTTACACAGGGAGTACCTTTATCCGCTTTTAACATCAGGAAATCTGTGATGGCCTTTTGCTGTTCGTAAAGGCGGTCTAACATATGTAGGGTTGAATTCCACCTTGTTGCAACGTCACAGCATGAGGAGTCGGTACGGGGGCCCATGGCAGATTACGGGCCTGGCAGCAGCAATGGGAGGCCCGTAATCTGCCAGCACCCTATGTCAAAAAATTCAACACACCAGCAGTGTGTGAGGAGACCTGAAAGTGGCACATGGCAGAGTGTGGCGATGGAGACAGCAGCAATGGGAGGCCGTACAGGGACCCATGAGAGACTCTGGACCTGGCAGCAGCATGAGGAGGCGGTATAGGGGCCCATGGCAGATTAGGGGCCTGGCAGCAGCTATAGGAGGCCCGTAATCTGCCAGCACCCTATGTCAAAAAATTCAACACACCAGCAGTGTGAGGAGACCTGAAAGTGGCACATGGCATGAGACACTGTGGACCTGGCAGCAGCATGAGGAGGCGGTACAGGGGCCCATGGCAGATTAGGGGCCTGGCAGCAGCTATGGGAGGCCCGTAATCTGCCAGCACCCTATGTCAAAAAATTCAACACACCAGCAGTGTGTGAGGAGACCTGAAAGTGGCACATGGCAGAGTGTGGCGATGGAGACAGCAGCAATGGGAGGCCGTACAGGGACCCATGACAGACTCTGGACCTTGCAGCAGCATGAGGAGGCGGTATATAGGGGCCCATGGCAGATTAGGGGCCTGGCAGCAGCTATGGGAGGCCCGTAATCTGCCAGCACCCTATGTCCAAAAATTCAACACACCAGCAGTGTGTGAGGAGACCTGAAAGTGGCACATGGCAGAGTGTGGCGATGGAGACAGCAGCAATGGGAGGCCGTACAGGGACCCATGACAGACTCTGGACCTGGCAGCAGCATGAGGAGGCGGTATAGGGGCCCATGGCAGATTAGGGGCCTGGCAGCAGCTATAGGAGGCCCGTAATCTGCCAGCACCCTATGTCCAAAAATTCAACACACCAGCAGTGTGTGAGGAGACCTGAAAGTGGTACATGGCAGAGTGTGGCGATGGAGACAGCAGCAATGGGAGGCTGTACAGGGACCCATGAGAGACTCTGGACCTGGCAGCAGCATGAGGAGGCGGTATATAGGGGCCCATGGCAGATTAGGGGCCTGACAGCAGCTATGGGAGGCCCGTAATCTGCCAGGACCCTATGTCAAACAATTGAACACACCAGCAGTGTGAGGAGACCTGAAAGTGGCACATGGCATGAGAGACTGTGGACCTGGCAGCAGCATGAGGAGGCGGTATAGGGGCCCATGGCAGATTAGGGGCCTGGCAGCAGCTATGGGAGGCCCGTAATCTGCCAGCACCCTATGTCAAAAAATTCAACACACCAGCAGCGTGTGAGGAGACCTGAAAGTGGCACATGGCAGAGTGTGGCGATGGAGACAGCAGCAATGGGAGGCCGTACAGGGACCCATGACAGACTCTGGACCTGGCAGCAGCATGAGGAGGCGGTACAGGGGCCCATGGCAGATTAAGGCCTGGCAGCAGCAATGGGATGCCCGTAATCTGCCAGCACCCTATGACAAAATGGAACCCTGGGCTGGGGCAGGCAGAACCGCCGTATCTTTATCACGGTTTTCCCAGGCCACCGAATGGCGACGCTGCATATGCTGACGCAACGCTGTAGTCCCAACATGGGCCCCCTGGCCACGCTTGACTTTCTGGCCACATAGTCGACATACGGCTACGTTTACTTCCTCGGGCGGCTTGACGAAAAATTGCCACACCCCCGAGTAGGAAACTTTGCCCCCGCTACTCCTCACTGGCTGACTGCTACTTCCTCCGTGCACACCGGCATCACTACTGGCCGTGGTGGTAGGCTGCAGTGGAGCTGGTGCTTTACTCCGTGGCCGTTTGCCTCCACTGACACTGCTGCGACCCTGCTGCCTCCTGGCAGCAGCAATGGGAGGCCGTACAGGGACCCATGACACACTCTGGACCTGGCAGCAGCATGAAGAGGCGGTACAGGGGCCCATGGCAGATTAGGGGCCTGGCAGCAGCAATGGGAGGCCCGTAATCTGCCAGCACCCTATGACAAAAAATGGAACACACCAGCAGTGTGTGAGGAGACCTGAAAGTGGCACATGTTTGGGGCATGATTCATGGCGGATTTAGTCAGTTGTGTCAGGAACTGGTGGTTTGAAATCCAGACTAATCCACACCTGATTCATTTTCACAAACGTGAGTCTCTCCACACTTTGGGTGGACAGTCGTGTCCTCCGCGGAGTTACAATACCTCCTGCCGCACTAAACACGCGCTCCGATGCCACGCTACTGGCCGGGCATGACAGCCTTTCAAGGGCAAATTCAGCTAGTTGGGGCCAAAGGTCAAGTTTCGTTGCCCAGTAGTCAAGGGGAATGTCTACCTCGGTTGGCAGGGTGCTGTCCAAGTAGGCCCAAGCCTGTTGTTTGAGGTCCTGCTCCAGGTCCACCTGATGCTGCTGCTGCTGCTGCGGCTGGTTAGTAGTTTCCTCACTGCGCTGGTGAAGAAAGCTACTCATCATCGACTGCAGACTGAGGCAGCCGCTGCTGGTGGAGCTGCCACTGCTCCTACCACCCCACCCCTCCTTTGCTGCCATGGCAGCAGAACGCGAGCACACAGGGCCCACAGTGTCTGAGGATGGACATTGGCGCACAAAGGCAGAGACCAACTGACTACATAGGTGGTTTTTATAGTACGTTATTTTGGCCTCCCTCTCAGCAGGTGTGAAAAAGGCCACCATTTTTGAACGGTAGCGAGGGTCCAACAAGGTGGACAGCCAAAAGTCATCCCTCTGTCTGATGGTTATTATTCGGCTGTCGCTACGCAAGCAACCGAGCATGCTATGGGCCATTTGTGCCAAGGAATGCGAGGGACTCCCTGCCTCCATCTCCACAGCATACTGCCACGGTGCATCTGGGTCCTCTGTCTCCTCCTCCTCCTCCTCTACCAGATGCTCCTGCTCCTCCACTCCTGTCCGCTGAGTGGAAAAACCACCCATTTCACTCAATAATTCCTGAGCACAAATGTCCTCCTCTACCTCCTCCTCTTCTTCCTGTCCTGCCCCCACAGGGGTCATGTGGTGTTGAGATCTGTGCGCCACGTCTACCGCACCCTGACCAGCCATTGTTAACAGCATTTGTTCCAGGACGTGCAACAGAGGAATGACGTCGTTCATCCCATAGTCCTGCCGACTCACGAATAGTGTGGCCTCCTCAAAGGGCCTGAGCAAGCGGCAGGTGTCACGCATGAGCTGCCAATGGCTGACATCGAAGTTACACAGGGGAGTACCTTTATCCGCTTGTAACATCAGGAAATCGGTGATGGCCTTTCGCTGTTCGTAAAGGCGGTCTACCATGTGTAGGGTTGAATTCCACCTTGTTGCAACGTCGCAGATCAGGCGATGCTGTGGAATTCCGTTCTGCCGCTGCAGCTCAAGGAGGGTGTGCTTTGCGGTGTTGGAATGGCTGAAATGCATGCAAAGTTTACGTGACATTTTAAGGATGTCTTGCAGTGGGATGGTGGATTTTAGGAACCGCTTGACAACCAGATTGAACACGTGAGCCATGCATGGCGCATGGCACAACCTTACTTGACGCAGAGCAGACACCATGTTCTTTCCGTTGTCGGTCAACATGGTTCCGATTTTCAGTTTGCGCGGAGACACCCATCTGTCGATATCTCTGTTCATTACACTCAGAAGTTCCTCCCCTGTGTGACTACGTTCGCCTGGACATGGCAGCAGCATGAGGAGGCGGTATAGGGGCCCATGGCAGATTAGGGGCCTGGCAGCAGCTATGGGAGGCCCGTAATCTGCCAGCACCCTATGTCAAAAAATTGAACACACCAGCAGTGTGAGGAGACCTGAAAGTGGCACATGGCATGAGACACTGTGGACCTGGCAGCAGCATGAGGAGGCGGTATAGGGGCCCATGGCAGTTTAGGGGCCTGGCAGCAGCTATGGGAGGCCCGTAATCTGCCAGCACCCTATGACAAAAAATTCAACACACCAGCAGTGTGAGGAGACCTGAAAGTGGCACATGGCAGAGTGTGGCGATGGAGACAGCAGCAATGGGAGGCCGTACAGGGACCCATGAGAGACTCTGGACTTGGCAGCAGCATGAGGAGGCGGTATAGGGGCCCATGGCAGATTAGGGGCCTGGCAGCAGCTATGGGAGGCCCGTAATCTGCCAGCACCCTATGTCAAAAAATTGAACACACCAGCAGTGTGTGAGGAGACCTGAAAGTGGCACATGGCAGAGTGTGGCGATGGAGACAGCAGCAATGGGAGGCCGTACAGGGACCCATGAGAGACTCTGGACTTGGCAGCAGCATGAGGAGGCGGTATAGGGGCCCATGGCAGATTAGGGGCCTGGCAGCAGCTATGGGAGGCCCGTAATCTGCCAGCACCCTATGTCAAAAAATTGAACACACCAGCAGTGTGAGGAGACCTGAAAGTGGCACATGGCATGAGACACTGTGGACCTGGCAGCAGCATGAGGAGGCGGTATAGGGGCCCATGGCAGTTTAGGGGCCTGGCAGCAGCTATGGGAGGCCCGTAATCTGCCAGCACCCTATGACAAAAAATTCAACACACCAGCAGTGTGAGGAGACCTGAAAGTGGCACATGGCAGAGTGTGGCGATGGAGACAGCAGCAATGGGAGGCCGTACAGGGACCCATGAGAGACTCTGGACTTGGCAGCAGCATGAGGAGGCGGTATAGGGGCCCATGGCAGATTAGGGGCCTGGCAGCAGCTATGGGAGGCCCGTAATCTGCCAGCACCCTATGTCAAAAAATTGAACACACCAGCAGTGTGTGAGGAGACCTGAAAGTGGCACATGGCAGAGTGTGGCGATGGAGACAGCAGCAATGGGAGGCCGTACAGGGACCCATGAGAGACTCTGGACTTGGCAGCAGCATGAGGAGGCGGTATAGGGGCCCATGGCAGATTAGGGGCCTGGCAGCAGCTATGGGAGGCCCGTAATCTGCCAGCACCCTATGTCAAAAAATTGAACACACCAGCAGTGTGAGGAGACCTGAAAGTGGCACATGGCATGAGACACTGTGGACCTGGCAGCAGCATGAGGAGGCGGTATAGGGGCCCATGGCAGTTTAGGGGCCTGGCAGCAGCTATGGGAGGCCCGTAATCTGCCAGCACCCTATGACAAAAAATGGAACACACCAGCAGTGTGAGGAGACCTGAAAGTGGCACATGGCAGAGTGTGGCGATGGAGACAGCAGCAATGGGAGGCCGTACAGGGACCCATGAGAGACTCTGGACTTGGCAGCAGCATGAGGAGGCGGTATAGGGGCCCATGGCAGATTAGGGGCCTGGCAGCAGCTATGGGAGGCCCGTAATCTGCCAGCACCCTATGTCAAAAAATTGAACACACCAGCAGTGTGTGAGGAGACCTGAAAGTGGCACATGGCAGAGTGTGGCGATGGAGACAGCAGCAATGGGAGGCCGTACAGGGACCCATGAGAGACTCTGGACTTGGCAGCAGCATGAGGAGGCGGTATAGGGGCCCATGGTAGATTAAGGGCCTGGCAGCAGCTATGGGAGGCCCGTAATCTGCCAGCACCCTATGTCAAAAAATTGAACACACCAGCAGTGTGAGGAGACCTGAAAGTGGCACATGGCATGAGACACTGTGGACCTGGCAGCAGCATGAGGAGGCGGTATAGGGGCCCATGGCAGATTAGGGGCCTGGCAGCAGCTATGGGAGGCCCGTAATCTGCCAGCACCCTATGACAAAAAATGGAACACACCAGCAGTGTGAGGAGACCTGAAAGTGGCAAATGGCAGAGTGTGGCGATGGAGACAGCAGCAATGGGAGGACGTACAGGGACCCATGAGAGACTCTGGACTTGGCAGCAGCATGAGGAGGCGGTATAGGGGCCCATGGCAGATTAGGGGCCTGGCAGCAGCTATGGGAGGCCCGTAATCTGCCAGCACCCTATGTCAAAAAATTCAACACACCAGCAGTGTGTGAGGAGACCTGAAAGTGGCACATGGCAGAGTGTGGCGATGGAGACAGCAGCAATGGGAGGCCGTACAGGGACCCATGAGAGACTCTGGACTTGGCAGCAGCATGAGGAGGCGGTATAGGGGCCCATGGCAGATTAGGGGCCTGGCAGCAGCTATGGGAGGCCCGTAATCTGCCAGCACCCTATGACAAAAAATGGAACACACCAGCAGTGTGAGGAGACCTGAAAGTGGCACATGGCAGAGTGTGGCGATGGAGACAGCAGCAATGGGAGGCCGTACAGGGACCCATGAGAGACTCTGGACTTGGCAGCAGCATGAGGAGGCGGTATAGGGGCCCATGGCAGATTAGGGGCCTGGCAGCAGCTATGGGAGGCCCGTAATCTGCCAGCACCCTATGACAAAAAATGGAACACACCAGCAGTGTGAGGAGACCTGAAAGTGGCACATGGCAGAGTGTGGCGATGGAGACAGCAGCAATGGGAGGCCGTACAGGGACCCATGAGAGACTCTGGACTTGGCAGCAGCATGAGGAGGCGGTATAGGGGCCCATGGCAGATTAGGGGCCTGGCAGCAGCTATGGGAGGCCCGTAATCTGCCAGTACCCTATGTCAAAAAATTGAACACACCAGCAGTGTGTGAGGAGACCTGAAAGTGGCACATGGCAGAGTGTGGCAATGGAGACAGCAGCAATGGGAGGCCGTACAGGGACCCATGAGAGACTCTGGACTTGGCAGCAGCATGAGGAGGCGGTATAGGGGCCCATGGCAGATTAGGGGCCTGGCAGCAGCTATGGGAGGCCCGTAATCTGCCAGCACCCTATGACAAAAAATGGAACACACCAGCAGTGTGAGGAGACCTGAAAGTGGCACATGGCAGAGTGTGGCGATGGAGACAGCAGCAATGGGAGGCCGTACAGGGACCCATGAGAGACTCTGGACTTGGCAGCAGCATGAGGAGGCGGTATAGGGGCCCATGGCAGATTAGGGGCCTGGCAGCAGCTATGGGAGGCCCGTAATCTGCCAGCACCCTATGTCAAAAAATTGAACACACCAGCAGTGTGAGGAGACCTGAAAGTGGCACATGGCATGAGACACTGTGGACCTGGCAGCAGCATGAGGAGGCGGTATAGGGGCCCATGGCAGATTAGGGGCCTGGCAGCAGCTATGGGAGGCCCGTAATCTGCCAGCACCCTATGACAAAAAATGGAACACACCAGCAGTGTGAGGAGACCTGAAAGTGGCACATGGCAAAGTGTGGCGATGGAGACAGCAGCAATGGGAGGCCGTACAGGGACCCATGAGAGACTCTGGACTTGGCAGCAGCATGAGGAGGCGGTATAGGGGCCCATGGCAGATTAGGGGCCTGGCAGCAGCTATGGGAGGCCCGTAATCTGCCAGCACCCTATGACAAAAAATGGAACACACCAGCAGTGTGAGGAGATCTGAAAGTGGCACATGGCAGAGTGTGGCGATGGAGACAGCAGC
The DNA here is from genome assembly GCF_062004578.1 of Staurois parvus. Taxonomy (NCBI): domain Eukaryota; kingdom Metazoa; phylum Chordata; class Amphibia; order Anura; family Ranidae; genus Staurois; species Staurois parvus. The sequence goes on along the minus strand of NW_028317816.1, from coordinate 3,538,757 downwards.
AATGGGAGGCCGTACAGGGACCCATGACAGACTCTGGACTTGGCAGCAGCATGAGGAGGCGGTATAGGGGCCCATGGCAGATTAGGGGCCTGGCAGCAGCTATGGGAGGCCTGTAATCTGCCAGCACCCTATGTCAAAAAATTCAACACACCAGCAGTGTGTGAGGAGACCTGAAAGTGGCACATGGCAGAGTGTGGCGATGGAGACAGCAGCAATGGGAGGCCGTACAGGGACCCATGAGAGACTCTGGACTTGGCAGCAGCATGAGGAGGCGGTATAGGGGCCCATGGCAGATTAGGGGCCTGGCAGCAGCTATGGGAGGCCCGTAATCTGCCAGCACCCTATGTCAAAAAATTGAACACACCAGCAGTGTGAGGAGACCTGAAAGTGGCACATGGCATGAGACACTGTGGACCTGGCAGCAGCATGAGGAGGCGGTATAGGGGCCCATGGCAGTTTAGGGGCCTGGCAGCAGCTATGGGAGGCCCGTAATCTGCCAGCACCCTATGACAAAAAATGGAACACACCAGCAGTGTGTGAGGAGACCTGAAAGTGGCACATGGCAGAGTGTGGCGATGGAGACAGCAGCAATGGGAGGCCGTACAGGGACCCATGAGAGACTCTGGACTTGGCAGCAGCATGAGGAGGCGGTATAGGGGCCCATGGTAGATTAAGGGCCTGGCAGCAGCTATGGGAGGCCCGTAATCTGCCAGCACCCTATGTCAAAAAATTGAACACACCAGCAGTGTGAGGAGACCTGAAAGTGGCACATGGCATGAGACACTGTGGACCTGGCAGCAGCATGAGGAGGCGGTATAGGGGTTCATGGCAGATTAGGGGCCTGGCAGCAGCTATGGGAGGCACGTAATCTGCCAGCACCCTATGACAAAAAATGGAACACACCAGCAGTGTGAGGAGACCTGAAAGTGGCAAATGGCAGAGTGTGGCGATGGAGACAGCAGCAATGGGAGGACGTACAGGGACCCATGAGAGACTCTGGACTTGGCAGCAGCATGAGGAGGCGGTATAGGGGCCCATGGCAGATTAGGGGCCTGGCAGCAGCTATGGGAGGCCCGTAATCTGCCAGCACCCTATGTCAAAAAATTCAACACACCAGCAGTGTGTGAGGAGACCTGAAAGTGGCACATGGCAGAGTGTGGCGATGGAGACAGCAGCAATGGGAGGCCGTACAGGGACCCATGAGAGACTCTGGACTTGGCAGCAGCATGAGGAGGCGGTATAGGGGCCCATGGCAGATTAGGGGCCTGGCAGCAGCTATGGGAGGCCCGTAATCTGCCAGCACCCTATGACAAAAAATGGAACACACCAGCAGTGTGAAGAGACCTGAAAGTGGCACATGGCAGAGTGTGGCGATGGAGACAGCAGCAATGGGAGGCCGTACAGGGACCCATGAGAGACTCTGGACTTGGCAGCAGCATGAGGAGGCGGTATAGGGGCCCATGGCAGATTAGGGGCCTGGCAGCAGCTATGGGAGGCCCGTAATCTGCCAGTACCCTATGTCAAAAAATTGAACACACCAGCAGTGTGTGAGGAGACCTGAAAGTGGCACATGGCAGAGTGTGGCAATGGAGACAGCAGCAATGGGAGGCCGTACAGGGACCCATGAGAGACTCTGGACTTGGCAGCAGCATGAGGAGGCGGTATAGGGGCCCATGGCAGATTAGGGGCCTGGCAGCAGCTATGGGAGGCCCGTAATCTGCCAGCACCCTATGACAAAAAATGGAACACACCAGCAGTGTGAGGAGACCTCAAAGTGGCACATGGCAGAGTGTGGCGATGGAGACAGCAGCAATGGGAGGCCGTACAGGGACCCATGAGAGACTCTGGACTTGGCAGCAGCATGAGGAGGCGGTATAGGGGCCCATGGCAGATTAGGGGCCTGGCAGCAGCTATGGGAGGCCCGTAATCTGCCAGCACCCTATGTCAAAAAATTGAACACACCAGCAGTGTGAGGAGACCTGAAAGTGGCACATGGCATGAGACACTGTGGACCTGGCAACAGCATGAGGAGGCGGTATAGGGGCCCATGGCAGATTAGGGGCCTGGCAGCAGCTATGGGAGGCCCGTAATCTGCCAGCACCCTATGACAAAAAATGGAACACACCAGCAGTGTGAGGAGACCTGAAAGTGGCACATGGCAAAGTGTGGCGATGGAGACAGCAGCAATGGGAGGCCGTACAGGGACCCATGAGAGACTCTGGACTTGGCAGCAGCATGAGGAGGCGGTATAGGGGCCCATGGCAGATTAGGGGCCTGGCAGCAGCTATGGGAGGCCCGTAATCTGCCAGCACCCTATGACAAAAAATGGAACACACCAGCAGTGTGAGGAGATCTGAAAGTGGCACATGGCAGAGTGTGGCGATGGAGACAGCAGCAATGGGAGGCCGTACAGGGACCCATGAGAGACTCTGGACTTGGCAGCAGCATGAGGAGGCGGTATAGGGGCCCATGGCAGATTAGGGGCCTGGCAGCAGCTATGGGAGGCCTGTAATCTGCCAGCACCCTATGTCAAAAAATTCAACACACCAGCAGTGTGTGAGGAGACCTGAAAGTGGCACATGGCAGAGTGTGGCGATGGAGACAGCAGCAATGGGAGGCCGTACAGGGACCCATGAGAGACTCTGGACTTGGCAGCAGCATGAGGAGGCGGTATAGGGGCCCATGGCAGATTAGGGGCCTGGCAGCAGCTATGGGAGGCCCGTAATCTGCCAGCACCCTATGACAAAAAATGGAACACACCAGCAGTGTGAGGAGACCTGAAAGTGGCACATGGCAGAGTGTGGCGATGGAGACAGCAGCAATGGGAGGCCGTACAGGGACCCATGAGAGACTCTGGACTTGGCAGCAGCATGAGGAGGCGGTATAGGGGCCCATGGCAGATTAGGGGCCTGGCAGCAGCTATGGGAGGCCCGTAATCTGCCAGCACCCTATGTCAAAAAATTGAACACACCAGCAGTGTGTGAGGAGACCTGAAAGTGGCACATGGCAGAGTGTGGCGATGGAGACAGCAGCAATGGGAGGCCGTACAGGGACCCATGAGAGACTCTGGACTTGGCAGCAGCATGAGGAGGCGGTATAGGGGCCCATGGCAGATTAGGGGCCTGGCAGCAGCTATGGGAGGCCCGTAATCTGCCAGCACCCTATGTCAAAAAATTGAACACACCAGCAGTGTGTGAGGAGACCTGAAAGTGGCACATGGCAGAGTGTGGCGATGGAGACAGCAGCAATGGGAGGCCGTACAGGGACCCATGAGAGACTCTGGACTTGGCAGCAGCATGAGGAGGCGGTATAGGGGCCCATGGCAGATTAGGGGCCTGGCAGCAGCTATGGGAGGCCCGTAATCTGCCAGCACCCTATGACAAAAAATGGAACACACCAGCAGTGTGAGGAGACCTCAAAGTGGCACATGGCAGAGTGTGGCGATGGAGACAGCAGCAATGGGAGGCCGTACAGGGACCCATGAGAGACTCTGGACTTGGCAGCAGCATGAGGAGGCGGTATAGGGGCCCATGGCAGATTAGGGGCCTGGCAGCAGCTATGGGAGGCCCGTAATCTGCCAGCACCCTATGTCAAAAAATTGAACACACCAGCAGTGTGAGGAGACCTGAAAGTGGCACATGGCATGAGACACTGTGGACCTGGCAGCAGCATGAGGAGGCGGTATAGGGGCCCATGGCAGATTAGGGGCCTGGCAGCAGCTATGGGAGGCCCGTAATCTGCCAGCACCCTATGACAAAAAATGGAACACACCAGCAGTGTGAGGAGACCTGAAAGTGGCACATGGCAAAGTGTGGCGATGGAGACAGCAGCAATGGGAGGCCGTACAGGGACCCATGAGAGACTCTGGACTTGGCAGCAGCATGAGGAGGCGGTATAGGGGCCCATGGCAGATTAGGGGCCTGGCAGCAGCTATGGGAGGCCCGTAATCTGCCAGCACCCTATGACAAAAAATGGAACACACCAGCAGTGTGAGGAGACCTGAAAGTGGCACATGGCAGAGTGTGGCGATGGAGACAGCAGCAATGGGAGGACGTACAGGGACCCATGACAGACTCTGGACATGGCAGCAGCATGAGGAGGCGGTATAGGGGCCCATGGCAGATTAGGGGCCTGGCAGCAGCTATGGGAGGCCCGTAATCTGCCAGCACCCTATGTCAAAATATTCAACACACCAGCAGTGTGAGGAGACCTGAAAGTGGCACATGGCAGAGTGTGGCGATGGAGACAGCAGCAATGGGAGGCCGTACAGGGACCCATGACAGACTCTGGACTTGGCAGCAGCATGAGGAGGCGGTATAGGGGCCCATGGCAGATTAGGGGCCTGGCAGCAGATATGGGAGGCCCGTAATCTGCCAGCACCCTATGTCAAAAAATTCAACACACCAGCAGTGTGAGGAGACCTGAAAGTGGCACATGGCATGAGACACTGTGGACCTGGCAGCAGCATGAGGAGGCGGTATAGGGTCCCATGGCAGATTAGGGGCCTGGCAGCAGCTATGGGAGGCCCGTAATCTGCCAGCACCCTATGACAAAAAATGGAACACACCAGCAGTGTGAGGAGACCTGAAAGTGGCACATGGCAGAGTGTGGCGATGGAGACAGCAGCAATGGGAGGCCGTACAGGGACCCATGAGACACTCTGCACTTGGCAGCAGCATGAGGAGGCGGTATAGGGGCCCATGGCAGATTAGGGGCCTGGCAGCAGCTATGGGAGGCCCGTAATCTGCCAGCACCCTATGACAAAAAATGGAACACACCAGCAGTGTGAGGAGACCTGAAAGTGGCACATGGCAGAGTGTGGCGATGGAGACAGCAGCAATGGGAGGCCGTACAGGGACCCATGAGAGACTCTGGACTTGGCAGCAGCATGAGGAGGCGGTATAGGGGCCCATGGCAGATTAGGGGCCTGGCAGCAGCTATGGGAGGCCCGTAATCTGCCAGCACCCTATGTCAAAAAATTGAACACACCAGCAGTGTGAGGAGACCTGAAAGTGGCACATGGCATGAGACACTGTGGACCTGGCAGCAGCATGAGGAGGCGGTATAGGGGCCCATGGCAGATTGGGGGCCTGGCAGCAGCTATGGGAGACCCGTAATCTGCCAGCACCCTATGACAAAAAATGGAACACACCAGCAGTGTGGGGAGACCTGAAAGTGGCACATGGCAGAGTGTGGCGATGGAGACAGCAGCAATGGGAGGCCGTACAGGGACCCATGAGAGACTCTGGACTTGGCAGCAGCATGAGGAGGCGGTATAGGGGCCCATGGCAGATTAGGGGCCTGGCAGCAGCTATGGGAGGCCCGTAATCTGCCAGCACCCTATGTCAAAAAATTGAACACACCAGCAGTGTGTGAGGAGACCTGAAAGTGGCACATGGCAGAGTGTGGCGATGGAGACAGCAGCAATGGGAGGCCGTACAGGGACCCATGAGAGACTCTGGACTTGGCAGCAGCATGAGGAGGCGGTATAGGGGCCCATGGCAGATTAGGGGCCTGGCAGCAGCTATGGGAGGCCCGTAATCTGCCAGTACCCTATGTCAAAAAATTGAACACACCAGCAGTGTGTGAGGAGACCTGAAAGTGGCACATGGCAGAGTGTGGCGATGGAGACAGCAGCAATGGGAGGCCGTACAGGGACCCATGAGAGACTCTGGACTTGGCAGCAGCATGAGGAGGCGGTATAGGGGCCCATGGCAGATTAGGGGCCTGGCAGCAGCTATGGGAGGCCCGTAATCTGCCAGCACCCTATGACAAAAAATGGAACACACCAGCAGTGTGAGGAGACCTCAAAGTGGCACATGGCAGAGTGTGGCGATGGAGACAGCAGCAATGGGAGGCCGTACAGGGACCCATGAGAGACTCTGGACTTGGCAGCAGCATGAGGAGGCGGTATAGGGGCCCATGGCAGATTAGGGGCCTGGCAGCAGCTATGGGAGGCCCGTAATCTGCCAGCACCCTATGTCAAAAAATTGAACACACCAGCAGTGTGAGGAGACCTGAAAGTGGCACATGGCATGAGACACTGTGGACCTGGCAGCAGCATGAGGAGGCGGTATAGGTGCCCATGGCAGATTAGGGGCCTGGCAGCAGCTATGGGAGGCCCGTAATCTGCCAGCACCCTATGACAAAAAATGGAACACACCAGCAGTGTGAGGAGACCTGAAAGTGGCACATGGCAAAGTGTGGCGATGGAGACAGCAGCAATGGGAGGCCGTACAGGGACCCATGAGAGACTCTGGACTTGGCAGCAGCATGAGGAGGCGGTATAGGGGCCCATGGCAGATTAGGGGCCTGGCAGCAGCTATGGGAGGCCCGTAATCTGCCAGCACCCTATGACAAAAAATGGAACACACCAGCAGTGTGAGGAGATCTGAAAGTGGCACATGGCAGAGTGTGGCGATGGAGACAGCAGCAATGGGAGGCCGTACAGGGACCCATGACAGACTCTGGACTTGGCAGCAGCATGAGGAGGCGGTATAGGGGCCCATGGCAGATTAGGGGCCTGGCAGCAGCTATGGGAGGCCTGTAATCTGCCAGCACCCTATGTCAAAAAATTCAACACACCAGCAGTGTGTGAGGAGACCTGAAAGTGGCACATGGCAGAGTGTGGCGATGGAGACAGCAGCAATGGGAGGCCGTACAGGGACCCATGAGAGACTCTGGACTTGGCAGCAGCATGAGGAGGCGGTATAGGGGCCCATGGCAGATTAGGGGCCTGGCAGCAGCTATGGGAGGCCCGTAATCTGCCAGCACCCTATGACAAAAAATGGAACACACCAGCAGTGTGAGGAGATCTGAAAGTGGCACATGGCAGAGTGTGGCGATGGAGACAGCAGCAATGGGAGGCCGTACAGGGACCCATGACAGACTCTGGACTTGGCAGCAGCATGAGGAGGCGGTATAGGGGCCCATGGCAGATTAGGGGCCTGGCAGCAGCTATGGGAGGCCTGTAATCTGCCAGCACCCTATGTCAAAAAATTCAACACACCAGCAGTGTGTGAGGAGACCTGAAAGTGGCACATGGCAGAGTGTGGCGATGGAGACAGCAGCAATGGGAGGCCGTACAGGGACCCATGAGAGACTCTGGACTTGGCAGCAGCATGAGGAGGCGGTATAGGGGCCCATGGCAGATTAGGGGCCTGGCAGCAGCTATGGGAGGCCCGTAATCTGCCAGCACCCTATGACAAAAAATGGAACACACCAGCAGTGTGAGGAGACCTGAAAGTGGCACATGGCAGAGTGTGGCGATGGAGACAGCAGCAATGGGAGGCCGTACAGGGACCCATGAGAGACTCTGGACTTGGCAGCAGCATGAGGAGGCGGTATAGGGGCCCATGGCAGATTAGGGGCCTGGCAGCAGCTATGGGAGGCCCGTAATGTGCCAGCACCCTATGTCAAAAAATTGAACACACCAGCAGTGTGTGAGGAGACCTGAAAGTGGCACATGGCAGAGTGTGGCGATGGAGACAGCAGCAATGGGAGGCCGTACAGGGACCCATGAGAGACTCTGGACTTGGCAGCAGCATGAGGAGGCGGTATAGGGGCCCATGGCAGATTAGGGGCCTGGCAGCAGCTATGGGAGGCCCGTAATCTGCCAGCACCCTATGTCAAAAAATTGAACACACCAGCAGTGTGTGAGGAGACCTGAAAGTGGCACATGGCAGAGTGTGGCGATGGAGACAGCAGCAATGGGAGGCCGTACAGGGACCCATGAGAGACTCTGGACTTGGCAGCAGCATGAGGAGGCGGTATAGGGGCCCATGGCAGATTAGGGGCCTGGCAGCAGCTATGGGAGGCCCGTAATCTGCCAGCACCCTATGACAAAAAATGGAACACACCAGCAGTGTGAGGAGACCTGAAAGTGGCACATGGCAGAGTGTGGCGATGGAGACAGCAGCAATGGGAGGCCGTACAGGGACCCATGAGAGACTCTGGACTTGGCAGCAGCATGAGGAGGCGGTATAGGGGCCCATGGCAGATTAGGGGCCTGGCAGCAGCTATGGGAGGCCCGTAATCTGCCAGCACCCTATGTCAAAAAATTGAACACACCAGCAGTGTGAGGAGACCTGAAAGTGGCACATGGCATGAGACACTGTGGACCTGGCAGCAGCATGAGGAGGCGGTATAGGGGCCCATGGCAGATTAGGGGCCTGGCAGCAGCTATGGGAGGCCCGTAATCTGCCAGCACCCTATGACAAAAAATGGAACACACCAGCAGTGTGAGGAGACCTGAAAGTGGCACATGGCAGAGTGTGGCGATGGAGACAGCAGCAATGGGAGGCCGTACAGGGACCCATGAGACACTCTGGACTTGGCAGCAGCATGAGGAGGCGGTATAGGGGCCCATGGCAGATTAGGGGCCTGGCAGCAGCTATGGGAGGCCCGTAATCTGCCAGCACCCTATGACAAAAAATGGAACACACCAGCAGTGTGAGGAGACCTGAAAGTGGCACATGGCAGAGTGTGGCGATGGAGACAGCAGCAATGGGAGGCCGTACAGGGACCCATGAGAGACTCTGGACTTGGCAGCAGCATGAGGAGGCGGTATAGGGGCCCATGGCAGATTAGGGGCCTGGCAGCAGCTATGGGAGGCCCGTAATCTGCCAGCACCCTATGTCAAAAAATTGAACACACCAGCAGTGTGAGGAGACCTGAAAGTGGCACATGGCATGAGACACTGTGGACCTGGCAGCAGCATGAGGAGGCGGTATAGGGGCCCATGGCAGATTGGGGGCCTGGCAGCAGCTATGGGAGACCCGTAATCTGCCAGCACCCTATGACAAAAAATGGAACACACCAGCAGTGTGGGGAGACCTGAAAGTGGCACATGGCAGAGTGTGGCGATGGAGACAGCAGCAATGGGAGGCCGTACAGGGACCCATGAGAGACTCTGGACTTGGCAGCAGCATGAGGAGGCGGTATAGGGGCCCATGGCAGATTAGGGGCCTGGCAGCAGCTATGGGAGGCCCGTAATCTGCCAGCACCCTATGTCAAAAAATTGAACACACCAGCAGTGTGTGAGGAGACCTGAAAGTGGCACATGGCAGAGTGTGGCGATGGAGACAGCAGCAATGGGAGGCCGTACAGGGACCCATGAGAGACTCTGGAATTGGCAGCAGCATGAGGAGGCGGTATAGGGGCCCATGGCAGATTAGGGGCCTGGCAGCAGCTATGGGAGGCCCGTAATCTGCCAGCACCCTATGACAAAAAATGGAACACACCAGCAGTGTGAGGAGACCTGAAAGTGGCACATGGCAGAGTGTGGCGATGGAGACAGCAGCAATGGGAGGCCGTACAGGGACCCATGAGAGACTCTGGACTTGGCAGCAGCATGAGGAGGCGGTCTAGGGGCCCATGGCAGATTAGGGGCCTGGCAGCAGCTATGGGAGGCCCGTAATCTGCCAGCACCCTATGTCAAAAAATTGAACACACCAGCAGTGTGTGAGGAGACCTGAAAGTGGCACATGGCAGAGTGTGGCGATGGAGACAGCAGCAATGGGAGGCCGTACAGGGACCCATGAGAGACTCTGGACTTGGCAGCAGCATGAGGAGGCGGTATAGGGGCCCATGGCAGATTAGGGGCCTGGCAGCAGCTATGGGAGACCCAGAATCTGCCAGCACCCTATGACAAAAAATGGAACACACCAGCAGTGTGTGAGGAGACCTGAAAGTGGCACATGGCAGAGTGTGGCGATGGAGACAACCCACCGACTGTTTTGCTCGCTGCCAAGCTGCCACCCTCTTCTCCTGATGATGCGGAAGCAATAGCCTGATGACGACGAGGCTGCCAAGTGCGATCAGCCTCATCATCATCAATTAGGGTCTTTGCCTCACTACTAGCCCCCTCGGCTGCGTGTGGGTCAGGAGACAGACCTGTCTCTAGACCGGCTACCGAGCCACTCTCCTCGCCACTACTTCTTCGCCTGGCTGCTGAAGAGGCGGATGTCTCCCCCCGTTCCTGACCGCCCTCTGTTAGCTCTTCCTCACTGTACTGGATGACACCGGGAGCACTAGCCTCTGGCTGCGAATAGTGCTGCCTCGACCCCTTCCTCTGCTGCCACGTCTGCTCGCTCCTAAAACATTGCCTCCTCTGCCACTCCTCTGCATGTTGTCTGAATACTCTTTAATTAAACGATTCTGTGTCCCTGAGTAACAATTCTGTGTCCCTGAGTAACGTTTCTGTGGCCCTAAGTAACAGTTCTGTGGCCCTCAGTAACAATTCTGTGTCCCTCAGTAACAATTCTGTGTCCCTCAGTAACAATTCTGTGTCCCTCAGTAACAATTCTGTGTCTGTCCCTGAGTAACAATTCTGTGTCTGTCCCTGAGTAACAATTCTGTGTCCCCGAGTAACGTTTCTGTGGCCCTAAGTAACGGTTCTGTGGCCCTCAGTAACAATTCTGTGTCCCTGAGTAACAATTCTGTGTCTGTCCCTGAGTAACAATTCTGTGGCCCTAAGTAACGGTTCTGTGGCCCTGAGTAACAATTCTGTGTCCCTGAGTAACAATTCTGTGGCCCTAAGTAACGGTTCTGTGGCCCTCAGTAACAATTCTGTGTCCCTGAGTAACGTTTCTGTGGCCCTAAGTAACGGTTCTGTGGCCCTTAGTAACAATTCTGTGTCCCTGAGTAACAATTCTGTGTCTGTCCCTGAGTAACAATTCTGTGGCCCTAAGTAACGGTTCTGTGGCCCTCAGTAACAATTCTGTGTCCCTCAGTAACAATACTGTGTCTGTCCCTGAGTAACAATTCTGTGGCCCTAAGTAACGGTTCTGTGGCCCTCAGTAACAATTCTGTGTCCCTGAGTAACGTTTCTGTGGCCCTAAGTAACAATTCTGTGGCCCTCAGTAACAATTCTGTGTCTGTCCCTGAGTAACAATTCTGTGGCCCTATGTAACGGTTCTGTGGCCCTCAGTAACAATTCTGTGTCCCTGAGTAACAATTCTGTGGCCCTAAGTAACGGTTCTGTGGCCCTCAGTAACAATTCTGTGTCCCTGAGTAACAATTCTGTGGCCCTAAGTAACGGTTCTGTGGCCCTCAGTAACAATTCTGTGTCCCTGAGTAACAATTCTGTGTCTGTCCCTGAGTAACAATTCTGTGGCCCTAAGTAACGGTTCTGTGGCCCTCAGTAACAATTCTGTGTCCCTGAGTAACAATTCTGTGGCCCTAAGTAACAGTTCTGTGGCCCTCAGTAACAATTATGTGTCCCTCAGTAACAATTCTGTGTCTGTCCCTGAGTAACAATTCTGTGGCCCTAACTAACGTTTCTGTGGCCCTAAGTAACAGTTCTGTGGCCCTCAGTAACAATTCTGTGTCCCTGAGTAACGTTTCTGTGGCCCTAAGTAACAATTCTGTGGCCCTCAGTAACAATTCTGTGTCTGTCCCTGAGTAACAATTCTGTGGCCCTAACTAACGTTTCTGTGGCCCTAAGTAACAGTTCTGTGGCCCTCAGTAACAATTCTGTGGCCCTGAGTAACGTTTCTGTGGCCCTAAGTAACAATTCTTTCGCCCTCAGTAACAATTCTGTCTGTCCCTGAGTAACAATTCTGTGGCCCTAACTAGCGTTTCTGTGGCCCTAAGTAACGATTCTGTGGCCCTCACTAACAATTCTGTGTCCCTGAGTAATGTTTCTCTGTCCCTAAGTAACGTTTCTCTGTCCCCAAGTAACGTTTCTGTGGCCCTAAGTAACAATTCTGTGTCCCTGAGTAATGTTTCTCTGTCCCTAAGTAACGTTTCTCTGTCCCCAAGTAACGTTTCTGTGGCCCTAACTCTGTCCCTAATACAGAGCGGTCTGCCTCTCTTGAATGACTGGAGGCAAATGAAGAATTCTAAAATGGCCGCCATTTATAGCTCGACCATTACACAGTGCTGGCTGGCTGGCTGCTGATTGGCTAATGCGATCACATGTCATTAAGGAATGCATTATGGGTCAGCGCGCCTTGTCTGCGCGCCTTCCCAGACATCCCCGCTCCGTCGCCGCACATGTCCGCCGCCATTTTAGGAAAAATTTCGATTCGCGCGTCCGAAGTAGGCTATTTTTCCAATATTCGAAACGAATTCCACTTCGCCTACTTCGATTCGCTCATCTCTAGTTATAAACTAATTTGGATTTTTTTTTTTTACTAAAAAAATAACGGAATAAATTTTGGCCAAGATTTAGGATGAAATATTATTTATTTGCAAAATTTTATAAAAAAAAACACTTTTTTTCAAAATTTTTGGACTTTTTCATTTACATAGTAAAAAAAATAAAAATCCCAGCGGTGAATAAATACCACCAAAATAAAGCTTTATCTGTCTCAAAAAAATGGTAAAAAATTAATATGGGTACAGTATTGCATGACCGCGCAATTGTCATTCAAAGTGTGATAGCGCTGAAAGCTGAAAATTGCCCTGGACAGGAAGGGGGTAAAAGTGTCCGGACAGGAAGTGGTTAACAGAAATAGTGGCAACAACACCCATAGTAACATAGACGTTTTTGTGGAAAATATAAACAGTTCATTAGAGGTTTCCCAGTCTGCACTCAGGACATCTGGGAATAGCAAGTGCAGTCTTGGGGTCTCTTAGGGATCCTAGGAAAGGTACAGTACTAATGGTAGACTGTGTCTCCACTAAATGATATCTTAATTCTCCAAAAATAATCCATACACATCCACTATTTAATGGCCTTCTAATCTATTTTTCATGAAATAATTTCTTACTGTGTTTTTCTAACTCCTTGTGACATTTACTCCCTCACTTCTGTTTGTTTGGAACAATAAGTGCTCATTAGTTACATAGTCCCTAGTCCATTTCAGGAGCAAACAAGAGAGGATGGTTACATATGGTGAGACCATGGAGAACTAACGTAGCCACCCTCTAACAGGAAGTCATATCAAAGCAGCAAAAAAAAAAAAAGAATTTTCAGATTTGAAGAAAGCTATTACCATTCTTTAATGTCACTTTAAGTTGGCATGTAACAATACGAGCTGACATGGTCTCTCTAAGCCTGAGAATTATGGCAGATACAGTTAATGGCCAAAAATATTGGCACCCCCTACATTTCTGTCAAATAATGCATCACTTCGCCCAGAAAATTGTTGCAATTACAAATGTTTAGGCATCATCATGTTTATCTCTTTTGTTTGTATTGGTATGACACAAAAAAGCGGAGAAACAAAAAGTTTCGCCAACTGCTTCAGGTCTTTCAGATTAGAAGGGTTCCTTTTCTCAACCGCTGTTTTGAGATCTCGCCACATGTGTTCTAAGGGAATAAGAGATCTGGTCTCATTGCTGGCCACTTCAGTACTCTCCAGCGCTTTGTCTTAAACCATTTCTGGGTGCTTTTTGATGTGTGCTTTTGGTCATTGTCCTGCTGTAAGACCCATGTCCTTTTTTGTGTCATACAATACAAACAAAAGAAATAAACACGAGAATACCAAAACATTAGTAATTGCAACAATTTTCTGGGTGAAGTGGTGCATTGTTTGATAGAAATGCAGGGTGGCAATATTTTTGGCCAAGACTCTACCTTCAATTCCTCAGAGACAACATCACCAGTCAAAGATTTTTGAGACTCTCCATCCCACACAGCCTCTGCATTTAAAGGCTCAGAGGCTGCCAAGGTTGTAGGCAGGTAAGATAATGATTCTGCAGGGAAAGCTGCTTGAGGTACACTTACAGGCTCTACTGTGAGAGTCAGTAATCATAATTGCAATATGGCCCATGATATTCTGCATAACTTTAGTCAAAACCTTCCTGGCTAATATCAAGGAAGAGGTCACACCAGGCAGAACTAAAAAAAGTCTACAAGTAATGTAGGGAGTCAAGCAGAGGATAACATTCTAGGCTGTTGGTGTCAGGCCCTTGAGAGGGAACACCCTGGAACTGTTAGTGGATAACAAGCAGGAAGGTACCGATAAAACATGACCGCTTCTCATGTATTCAGGTCTGACAGATTGCATCTCAATCAGGGACTACTGAACTGAATTACAGGGTAAAATCTTGAGTACTCAGTCCTTGATGCCTTGTTTTCAGCACTCAGTTCCTAAGCATGGTGAAGGAGCACAAAAGAGCAGTGGTGGGAAGGTGCTACCTCACATTGAATGGCAGGGACAGGTGTGGTGTCACGTACCTGGCGAAGGCTTCCTCCCACTCATCTGCCCACTGGAGTTGGTGACAGGGTGTAGCAGGGTGAGGTGTGGCAGTGGGTCCAGATGCAGCATAAGATCAGTGGATAATCTGAGAGATGATGTAGCGATCTTTCTTCTTTTCTTCAGGGACAACATCTTAATATTATTTCTTAAAAAAAATATGTAAAGGATTAGGCTGAATTCTTTTAACAGAGTCTAGGGTGTGTTTTCAACAAACATTCATTCTGAGCATTGTAAAATTCAAATGGAAATAATTCTGACATGATTTTAATATTTTATCTTGTTTTGTGTTTGACAGCATTTCTAATAAACATCTGTAAACTCTCCCTCTAGCAACTATATCTCTGTCAGAATTTGTAATCAGGATCTTTGCTGAACAAGTGCTGTGACAAAAATTAAAGAGAGTGCATTGTGAGACAGAAATTTGTGCTTGGAATAAAGGATTATAATGTGCAGAATGTTATGTTCCGGCAAAGCAAAACCTGTCACATTGCATTACGGGAGCCTGGAAAGCATTGCACCAGCTATCAGTAGATCACTTATGCCATGCAGGTCTCCTGCAGACCTGTCAGAATATCTGCTTGCCATATGGGATGTACGGTCAAACAGATATTCTGACAGGAAGCTTCAATGAACTACCATGGCACTCCACAGCGTGGTAGTTCATTGAAAACTACAAGCCCACAACCACTAAGGCTGTCGGGACTTGCAGTTCATTCATTCACGGAAGTCTGTGCTGCTTCTCAAATTTGACAGATAGTACGGGAAGACTTCTCCACGTACTATCTCTCAGAGGGATGGGGGGCGGTGGGTGGCGGCTGCGACTATGGGAACATGTTACATGTTCCACCCTAAAAATGAGTGGAACATGTAACATGTTCCCAAAGGTGAACTTATCCTTTGTATTTCAATGGTTTTTATTAACTTTTTAAAACAAAGAAGGACTTGACCAAAAGGTATGCCCACGCAGGGGCTATCAATGGGTGAACTTATCCTTTAATGCATTTTCATGTGTTGTACCACAACGTACGTGTGATGGGATGGTGCATTGAAGTGCCATTCAGATGCATTACTGTGGATTTGGAAATAAGCCTGGTACAATGCAGATTACCCCATCACAGTGCTGTGAATGAGCCTTAATACTTCACCCCATGCTGCCCCCAAACCTTGAAAGGAACCTAGTTGAAATTTTACATCATAAAATGGTCATTGATCCTAAGGACTGGCAACTCTAAAACTTTTAGATCACTGGTCATATATTTGGGCTCATCTCTATCTGACACTTTCAGTTTGCCAGCAAAACTCACAGTCACATTTTCTGGTCCATCGGAAGGTGTAAACAACAGAAGGAGGTAGGCTATTATTTCATAAATCAAAAAAATGCAGCGCAGTACTATAAATACAAATACGGTGCTAACTAAATCCAATGTGCATATGTGAATAGTGAAAACAGCAAATTGTGCTATGTAAAAATAATATGTGCTATATCAATATAAATATCAACACATATACATGAATTTCCATAAAACTGCATATAGCAGTCCTAAATGAATGGTGTATGAAAATATCAAATGAACCATACAGAATAGTGAACTGTCCCTTTAACACTCCAATATCTTCACATGTGCTTGTGCGGTATATCTCCTATGCATTGTGTTCCATATATACCATCGACAAGTGCCTCGATATTATGGTCTCAAAACGCAGGTGAACCGTCCCTTTAAATCAGCTGTGCTCCACATGGGTCTGTGTGATCACACTACTACATCCACATGTATGGTGCCCCTGTGTCACTCCTCAGTGCTTATCCACCTCTGACACACTATTGCGCTCATCTTCAAGTTTGACCTGTATACTCAGGTCAAACTACTCCTTTCCCTTTAACCCGGGAGAGTGTACTGGTACATAAATCTTCACCACCGTCAGCACTTAAAATCTCCAAAACGCTCCACAGACATATGAAAAAAAATCCTTATACTCCATATAGTGAAAAATAGCCAAATACAATCAACTTTATTAAAAACTGATAAAAAATACACTCACATTAAAAAGTGTCCACCTGGGACACTACAGTATCAAAGACTCACTATACAATAACTGTTGAATCAAATTGCATAGATCTCTTATCCAAAATGGTGGTTCATGCAATTCCGGTTTACGGCTTGATGTCATCGGCGTACCCTACGTGTTACGTTATGTCATGCGACTTCATCAGGAGTAGCCGATTGGGTGTGAAACCTTCCCTATATAATGCATTTTTTTGATTTATAGTTTACATGTGGGAACACAGTACATGCTAGCTGCAATACTTGTTTCATAGGAGATCCATTGCACTGAGGGTCTCTCATATACAGGTAGGCTATTATAGGCTTTATTTGCACTCCAGTTTTCCTTATTAGCCTACCTCTTAGCCACTGAAGATGCCTATCCCAGCAGGGGACCAGTAACAAGTCTTTAAAATTTCAAGGGACAGGGCTTGGCTACCAACCCAAAGGTCCAGAAAGTAAGTTTATTTCAGAGCATTCAGGCATTTTCCTTTACTACTCTATCCATTACAAAAAAATAGATTTTGGCTGCACCCACACTTTACAGCTGTATTATATCCAAAAACAAAAATTTAATATATTTCAGCTTACCAATCCTTAGATGTGATGGCTGCATTAGTTTTCTTTTTTTTAGGCTTTTTTTCTTTATTTTCTACCTGGTGATCCCACTAATAAGTCTGTTACTGTTCAACTTAATTTAGCAAAACCAAGCTGTCCATACAAAGTGTCAGTTGGAGGGTTGAGACAAACCATTTAACACTGACAGTGGTGCTTACAATGGTCACCTTTTATTAATTTATGTACAACCTTTATCCCAAAAGTAAAAAAACAGTTTGCTGCAACTGCCAATACGAATTTAGCTGGAGTCAGCTTAAATGTGTTAGTCAAGTCCAACCAAATCTGCATTTTTTCACATGGTGATCCAAAAAGTAACACATAACTTGGCAGGTTCAGGTTTATGGGCAGGCTAGTCGTACAGAAGTTGATCTACCAATCGACTGTACAACTAGCCTGTTGTTTTTTTTCTACAGTGATCAGTGCCGCCGGATATAGCCAGCAGCACTAATCAGTGTATTCCAATTGGCAGAGAAGTTTCCCCACCATCAGAACAGCAGTCTGAATACCACACCAGGAGTGATTCCCCCATCCACCTTGAATGTATGGATGTGAAATCATGTCTCTTTTTTCATTCAACCTGCTGGTTAATGGCCAGCTTTAAGGTGTTCTGGATGAAGTAGCAAAGTAGGTACCTTTGGACAGCACCATTGTCAGTCTGGGGGAAGGGTAGAGTTAGCCTAGCAGATTTAGAAGGACTTAACTAACAAATTGAAGCTAAACTTCAGCCACAGCTATAAAAGCAGTTACAGCAAACAGTATTTTGGTTCCTTTTGGGATAAAAGTTTTACAAAAATAAATAAAAGCTGACCATTGTAAGCACCCCTGTCAGTGTTAAATGCTTTGTCTCAGCCCTCTAACTGACACTTTCTGTGGATAGCTTGGTCTGGTAAACTAGGTTGAAAAAAAAAACAGAGCTACTGGTCACCAGATACAAATAAGGGGAAAAACGCCTAAAAAAAATGCAGCCACCATATCAAAGAATTGGTAATTGCAATTCAATACATTTTTGTTTTGGGGTTTAATACCACTTTAATCGCTAAACAACCGTAAACATTTCTGTGTACTACTAGATCAATTGACAACTTTTAGGAACAAATGCCTCGCCTTGATCATGATAAATCCTAAATATGACTTTACCAGTTTGCCTTGCAAGGAGGCATGTGGGACACACACATATAAAAAAAAATTCCAGAGTAAAGGGTAAATAAATGTTTACTAACTAAATAACTTTTACAAATACTGGTTGCATTTTATAAAAAAAAAACAAAACAAAAACAAAGATTAAGTATGTACATAAATTATAAATGTATAGTAGTATAAATAGGTACTGAACTTTAGTTGATTAGAAAATAGACTGATCTAATATAAAGAGTTCCTGACAAGTTTACAGAGCTCTTTAAAAATGACAGTTCCTTCTGTATAAAGAATGCAAACAATGAATGTTATCTACTTTAGTGAAAAATAAAAGTTGCAATCATTGTCCCTATGCTTTCTTTTAACATAAATATGTTATAATCACTATCCAGCCAATCAAATGATAATTCTTTGGCCAACATTCCTTATTGGTGGAATTACTTGTAATCCTTTCTAAAATGTTTCATCTTTTTTAAATCACCTGATGACACAATACTCATATTTATGATGTGAATCACTTCCACGTATTGACATAAGTTGGAATGTATTTTAGTATTATGTATGTTTTCTTTCTTTCCCGAGGCTGATCATTTGCAGTGGAATTCGAATGATGTGAGTTTTTTCATTTTCAAAGATAAAAGTATATATCGACACCGGCTATGGATTTTAGATACAACTGAAAGCATTTAAGGATTTCTTCAGGGACAGTAATTTAATGTTATAACATTAGGAAAAAAATATGTAAAGGATTAGAAAGGAATTTTTTAATCAAATGTAGTGTGTGTGTGATTTCAGCAAGCATTTACTCTGTATTGTAAAATTCTAATAAAAAGAATTTTGACATGATTTTCATATTTTATCTTACTTCCTTTTTGAGGACATTTCTAATAAATATCTGTTAACTCTCTCTAGCAACTATAGCTTTGTCAGGAGTTGTATTCAGGATCCTTGCTGAATGAGTACTGTGGGAAATTTACAGTTTAAGCCACCTGGAGAATGAAGCTTGTGCATGGAATATTATGCACTTGCACCAAAACCCAGCACATTGCATTTCAGCAAAGGACTTTTCAAGCTGTAAACTAATGTGAATTACACTGTACCCATCCATGACACTGACCTCTAAGGTACACCTAAGGTCAGGTTCACACCAGCTTGGTCTGCTAAATGTTGCTTCATGCGTTAATGTGTGTTATGTTAATGTGACTGTAAGTGCTCTTTTTTTAAAATAACAAACAGGTTTATACTTACCTGTACCTCCGTCGGTGATCTTGACTGTTCCCCTCTGTCGTGTGCCCCCATAGAAAGCAGCTTTTTCTGGAGGCACACGTGCAGGCTTGCTCCTGAGCCTCACTGTCTGCGTCTATTGACACAGACAGCGGAACTCTGATACGCCCTCCACCCCCTCATCACAGGCTTTGATTCTCAGCTGCCTCAAGAAAGTCCAATAGACCAAGAAATGAGGGGAGAGAAGTGCTGCAGACAGGCACAGTGTTGGATCGAATGAGGGCTCAGGTAAGTATGAAGGGGAGGAGGGGTGAGGGGGGATACTAATGCTTAAATATGTTTCATGATAATGCAAGGAATGCATTACGGTAAAAAATGTTTAGGCTTTATAACCACTTTAAGGCAAATTATTTACTTGAATGGTCTTCCTAATGCACCACAACAGAACAAAGACCATGCATGCAGCATTCTCAGCAGTGCACTGCAATGCAAGTTAGTGCTTAGCCCCATATTGCATTGTGCTTTAACACGGGTGTGTCGGTATGGTGCATTAGGGATATCATTCAGAATGAATGGCACTACATGGCACCAACTTTCTTAGCATGCATTACTGTGTGTTCCAATAACACATGCAGTAAAATGCACATTACTGCACCACAGTGCTGTAAACAAGTGTCTAATGTCTCATTCATGCAAAATGTATCAATTCATACCCTGTGCGATGGCCATGTTTAGCTGTACAGGGATGCACAGGTGTTTCATGCATTCCCTTGGAGGCAGTCCCATTGATGTCTATTGAGAGGCAGCGGCTGCACAGATACAGCAATGGCTCCCAATATGACATCAAGCATGGGTGTGGGTGTGGGTCTCTAAACTCACACTGTCTGAGTTCAGGGCTATGCACTTGCACCCATACAGGTGTCATATTGGGAGCAGCAACTGTGTTCATGCAGCCACCGCATGCTAATAGATATAAATGAGACTGCCTGCAGGGAGATGCGTGGAAAACCTGTTCATTCCTGTGCAGGAAAAGACTGCCCTCACATAGGGAATTCATTGATACCCTTAATCCTTAGGGCGAGCACCCCCCAAAATCTTGACATCACTGATCATAAATTAGGGTCCACCTGAGCTCGGTGCACAGAGGGCCTTTTGCTCTCTAAATATTGTTCTTAATCTGGACTCTCCAGTGTATGTGATCACTAATGTCTGGGAGCAGGTGGGACCGCGTTCATGTGACATCAACATTATGGCGGTTCCCCAACTTAGAAGCGAGCCATACACTCTAGTGCCTCTGAACTGCTCCCCTCACTATACATCAGACCCGTCACCCCTGCTGTTACTGCTCTCCTGCTGTCTGACTGTCATCTCATCCTTCTCTGGTACTTGTTGCTCCTAGCAACGGCATGTCACCACTTCACCCCGTGTGTCTGCATTACAGGCCCTGTTCTTCCAAATGCCATTACTACAATGCGCTCTTTTAAGTAACTTCAGACTATGCATGGTAAGAGTGTCAACATTTTGCTCAAAAAACTTCAGCATTACAGCCAACAGAACAGCAACAGTATTTCCCTAACCTAGTCCCTAACTCAGACTTGTGGCTGTGCCAGGTTACCTGTACAGACAAGAGTCCATACAAAGCAGAGTTCACAGTAGCACATCTCCAGAACTGGTATTCTCCTGGGAGGACTGCAGATCCCAACAATTCCTCGCATGGTGGATGTGACAGCAAAAAGGCTTGCTCTGCAAAGTGGAACTGCTCCCCCTTATCTCTCCTCTGTAAGTAGCTAGAGATTACATGCTTGGGCTTGTCTGTGACTTCTCTCCCATGCAGACTGTTTGACTAGACAAAGCCCCCCCTTTTATTATCAGCACAGGGAGAGAGGCAGAGCTCAGCAAAAAATGCAGGAAACAGGTTAACTGTTCCTCTCCCGGCTGGGACAGCAAAAAATGCAGGAAACAGGTTAACTGCAGCTGTCTCACTAACCATAATTTCAACCTGCTTACAGACCAATTTCTGACGCTTGCACTTATCTGCTAGCGAAGCCCACTGTCACATTTTCTGGCCCATAAGGAGACACAGAGATCAGAAGAAGATAGACTAGAAGCGCTGTTAGTAAATTGTGGTTGCTGTTTTCACTCCAATTTGCATCAATACTATCCCTCTTAGTCAACGATGTTGCCTATCTCAACAGCAGTACAACAGCAAGTAATAGAAGGGGCAAGGCCAGGCTACCAAACCATGGATCCAAAATGTTAGTTTATTTCAGAGGACCCAGGCATTCCCTTCTGTACTCTAACCAATACACAAACTTGTTTTGGTTGTACACACATTTTAATAATCAAACCAAGACATTTCTGTGCCCTTCTAGATCAATGATCAACTTTAAGAGTAAAAACGCATTGAACCAAGTACGAAGTACCAAGATGACACTTCTAAATAAAGTTGATCCAGTGTTGGTGGCATATGAAAACAAAAACATCAAGAATTTCCTGAGTGTAGGCAAAATAAATGTTGACTGACTAAAATAATGTTTAACAATATTGGTTATGCTTGATATATATTTATATTTAAAAAAAACAAGCAACAGCAAAAGAACATGAATATCGCCGCTATCACTCATATTATGGCTACCATTAATTCTGTAAAACTGTGTTTGTTATTCATACAATTAGCTCTATTCTCAAATGTATACAGTATAAATAGCAATAAAAGTCTACTGTAACTTTATAAATTTATGTAAAGCAACTATTACTGTTTATAAGTTATTGCATTTGTCAACCATTTAAATTACAATTGTCCTGAGGTCTTCAGCCTTGCGGATGACGGTTCCACCATTTCACAAAAAATTCAGCTCTTCCTTTTTTAAAAAGATCAAAGACAAAAATACTCTGACAACACATAAAAAGTGATTTTGTTCTGTAACCCCAACAACAAAAGCCATTTTCTCATGTTCTCTTTCATTTTATCAGCAGCAAGCACAAAGAATGGTATTCTTAAAAAAAAAAATGACACTATTTCAATAGATTTGAACTTCAGCGCAATAACCGTATCACTTATTGCTGCAAAAGTCTACATTTTCAGTGGCTGAATACAGCAACAAATAACAATGGCTTTGTCAGATATGAAATGTATTCTTTATGTAACAATTTTTACTGAAATTGCTGGTGCAACTGTTCAGTGGATTGCAAACAACTGGATCTAACAATCTTTTTTTTTGTGTTAAGAAGTTATCCCTGGAGGACCTTAGATATAACAGGACTGAGCTAAAGCTTGTAATGGCTAGTTTAAGAACACCATGGGAAATTATTGGCACTAAGACGCCTTTACTACAAGGGCTGACGCAGGCTATGTTCAGGATAAATTTTACTACTGTGACTAAGACTCTCTCCAGCAGCAACTGGAAAACCACAAGAGAAAACTTT
This sequence comes from Staurois parvus, assembly GCF_062004578.1. Taxonomy (NCBI): domain Eukaryota; kingdom Metazoa; phylum Chordata; class Amphibia; order Anura; family Ranidae; genus Staurois; species Staurois parvus. The sequence goes on along the minus strand of NW_028317816.1, from coordinate 3,516,163 downwards.
ACATCGACATCCTTTTATGAAGCCAGCTATATCCAAAATAACATAACCTATTGCAGATACTCCTTAATGACACCATATTGCTTATGGCAGGAACTTAACTCTGTACCAAAACACTTAAGAATGATTAGCCAATATGTATTAACTGGTGAATACTGAAATTTGCTCATTTACCCAACATATAACTTGAAAAAAATAGCTGTTTTCTGGACGGTAGCTGAGCACAGAACTCAAATGACCAGAGACCATACTAATTTTATCTTAACACTTGTTAAAGAAGAAAATCAGCTTTCAACTCTCTACAGAATCAGGTTGATTGATGTCATAAGTTAGTGCGAAATGTAATGATTATGTTCACAGCGCAGTAACTTACAGCAATTAATTATTATTCACTTAATAGACTTAAATCCTAAGTGGATTTAATTTAATTTGCTAAAAGCACCAAGTGTTATAAACAGCTGTCATTGTTTTCATAAAACACTATTTTCATCTTTTTTACATTTTTGTTGCATCTGAGTGCTGCTGATCCCCTCTGACTTCTTTCAGCATCTACTTGTCTACATGCATGCACTTCACCGACAGCTGTACATCACTGCCCCTGGACCAGCTTCTTGATGGTGACAACAGTGCACCGTGCCCTCACAACATTATAGTTTGAGATGGAATGTCTACTACTGCTTACAATATATTCCTGGATAGCTAGGACCTAAAGATACAACCTGGAAGGAGTCCTTTTTCTTTTCTCCTTCCCCTGGCAACCCTCACGTTGGTTCCTAGGGAGGTTGCCGCAGATTCTACATGGAGATTTTCCATATAGGATTTTAATTTATTAGACCTGTTCAAAAAAGGGGACCCCAGATGGTGACACGCTTGAGACACGTTTAAGAATCTTGGAGTGCCTACCCCGAGGTACGATTGGAAGGTGTATGACCCTGTCCTTATCTTGGCAATTGATGACCGCTACCTGATACAACAGGATAAATCTTACATGCATATTTTTGACGCACTTCTGGTGAGTGTGCAATTTTTTCCCCAAATTCACCGTGTGGTACACTGGAACTTTACCCCACGCACCCATTAGGATCTATCGGATCCCCATGTTGGGCCTTTATTTTGGGACTTTCCATTTCACTCAATTTCACCTCAGTGTGATCTGATATTTGCACTTGATTTTATGCTTCAATATGATATTTATGTTATTTTAGCGCTGCACCTTATATATATATCTAGGTACAAGGTACCTAGAAATTTAGTGGCCCAAATATCCAAAGAAAGATACCCTAGGGAAAAGGTCTACAGTATTCTGAGTATGTCAGATGAGAATGAAGGGGAGTCCTCACTAAGTCAAGCTCAGAATACAAACCTGTAGAGAGCAGCGGCACCCCGGCAGGTAGCTCAGACGATAGAGAAGAGGATCCTGCTAAGGTCAAACGTACCTGACCCTGTGCCCAGGTTGCAAAAGTACTACAATCACACAATGAGTCTCACATGCAGCAGACTACCAGTACTAGTGCTGCACTATCTTTCGGTGAGTTGGCGAGCACCAGCGGCCTAGAAAATCCTGGTCTTTTACATACCAGCACTGCAGTTTCACTTGGTGACGTAGCGAGTCCCATAAGTGCAGTCCAAGCTGGTGAGGTGGCAAGTACTAGTAGTGTCCCACAGCCATCAAGAATTTGAACACAGGCCCGTAGAGCCCATAGTGTCCTTCCAGATGTCAAAACAGTAAAACATTAACGAGCGCTTGGAAATGAGTAAAGAGCAGCTGGCATAAAGGTACAAACCCAAACCTTCACAATATAAATAATAAAAATATATGCAGCGCTAAAAAAGGATAAGCAATGACTCATATATACATCATGCGTCTAATAAAATACAATTAAAAATGGGTGATAGCTAAAGTGCTTGAAGTGAAAATAATGTCCTCAGGTGATATATCAATCGTCCCAGTAATAAGTGCGAATGCTGTGGACTCCGTGCTCATAGGTGGGTATATTATATGCACTCACCAGAAAGCGCATAATATGCGCATTTGAGTTGTCAGACCACTCCTGGTACTAGAAGGCTAAGGCAATATGGGTCATCTGGCAGGCTGTCATTCTGATGGAGATGCTCCTTCCTCTAACCAGCAGGGGGTCATCAGACATCCAGCAACGGTTGACATACAGCTAGTCAGGACTCCTCAGAGCAGGGCGCTCAAAATAGATGTGCACCTTGAAAGGGGGGGCTCAACCATACAGCCCACCCCAAAAAAGCACTGATAGTGTAGTATGTACAGACGTTTTTATTTGAACACAATGCAGTACACTCACATAGGGTAGCCCAGAAACAAAGAGGGCCGCCGGCCTCCACGAGGTGTGGGGCGGCGTGACGTCACCGTCACACGTCAGGGTGGAGCCAAGCCGGTGACGGTGGCCATCTTTGTTTCTGGGCTACCCTATGTGAGTGTACTGCACTGTGTTCAAATAAAAACGTCTGTACATACTACACTATCAGTGCTTTTTTGGGGTAGTATCTTCCCAGCAAGTGTGCCAGATCTGGGGTCAAAATATATAAGCTCTGTGAGAGGGCAACAGGATGGATGCCCAGGCTACATGGGGACCAGTGGCAAGATAGTATGGGACTTGGTGTTACCCTTGTTTCGAAAGGGGAACCACTTGTACATGGACACCTCTTTAGATAAAATCTTGTAATTGGCTCGTGTGGTACCGTACAAACTAATTGTAGGGGCTTACCCCAATGGCTTGTAAACACCCGACTTAGAAATGGGGAGAAAGCTTGCTTGCAGAATGATGAATTGCTCGGAGTGAAGTGTAAAGACAAACTGTATGTGTTCGCTCTGTCTTTAATTCACGCCAACACAACGGCCCAAATTTACACGGCAGATTTGGTGTCCGTACTTAATTTCCCATAAAGCCAGATGCTGGTACAAAAAAGTGTTTGTATATTTATTGTTAATTGGCTCTGTACAACGATGTTGTGCTTTACAATGCAACTGGAAGAAATGGATCCTTCCTAAAATTTCAAGAAGAGATCATCACGGCCCTTTTGTATTCAGAAGGTGCTGTGGCCCAATCCCCAAATCCAGATGCAGTTAGCCAGCTTCATGAGTAGCTTTATTCCAGATGTCCTCCCTGGTACCCTGACCAAAAGTAACCCCATAAAAGATGTTGTGTCTGTAGCAGATGCAGAATTAGGCATGACACTTGTTTTTTTTTTGTCTGATATCTCCTTCAAATGCAAAAGTTGTTGTTATTGTTATATTTTTACTGTGTTTTATTGTTAACCTTTGTTTGCTTTGCATGAATACTAAATACTGATATGTTTAGTCTGACAGCACAGGGTGTTGCTCTCAGAATATATACATCAGCACTTGCAGTATATCGTTACTGTGTTATATTGTTAACCGTTGCCACATGTTTTTGGAAAATGGAGAATGTATTTTAAGTTCTCTTTACATTTTTCAAAACCTTGTGACAAAAAATTAGATCTGGAAGATACTCACCATGCCTCTCAGCAAACACCTTAGAGTGTCTACTTTCCAAAATGGGGTCATTTTGGTGGGTGTTTGTACTATCCTGGGATTTCAGGGCTTCCAAAACCGTCATAGGCAGTGAGGAAGTGAAATGAGGAAATTACACATTTGCAAGTGTGAAGTTGGTCATTTGTTTTTGTCCTCCTGTAGCGCCCTCCTAGTTTTGCTAGGGGGAGCTAGATCCTAATGGTTAGACAGGAGCTGTTAGCTGCTAAGGTGTAATAGCCAGTGAGGTCAAATTGTGGTCAGGGCTGAGAGATTCTGCAGGCTAACCCCTCTAGAATTTCCCCCCTGCTATGAGGCTTTCAGAGGAGGGCATTGGAGGCAGTGGGTAGATATGAGGAGTGGCTGGCTGCAATCTTGAGGGACTTCAGCCAATCCCCAACAGAAGTCTTGGCAAGGGGCTGGGACTCCCTTTAAAGTGGAGGAGCCTGCTCAGTAGCAGGAGAGCTGGAGTGGGGAGTGTGTAGAGTTGAGAGGAACATGTGAGGCTGTGAGGAAGGAGGCTGCCAGGAGGCCTAGTGGGAATGGATCTGCCTGGAGCTAGAAAGGAGGAAAACTTGGAGCTCAATGGCCCCCTGAGCAAGGACCACCTGTATGGCAGGTCATTTTCCAAAAACTTGTACCAAAAAATAAAATCTTCCATGAACTCAACATGCCTCTCAGCAAATACCTTGGGGTGTCTACTTTCAAAAAAGGGATCATTTGGGGGTATTTGAATATAAAAGATTTATAAAAGATATAAAATTGCGTTGTGGTACGGCATCAAACTATGGTACTTAAAAATCTCTATAAATTATGTTTTATAAGCCTTTACAGGTTACAAGGTTACACAAGAGGTCTGGTGCTAGAATTATTGTTCTCACTATAATATTCTCGGCAATATTTCACATGTGTGGTGCAAACACTGTTTACATATAGAAACAGAGAAAAGTGACGGCAGAAAGAGACCAAACAGTACATCAAGTCTGCCTGTTTTTTGTGGGGTTTTTTTGTTAACTTTTTTGTCTGAGTATAGATCTATGCTTGTCCCAAGCATGTTTTGAAGCTATTTACTGTTGACTGCCTCACTACCTCTGCTGGAAGTTTATTCCAAGAAACAACTACTCTTTCAGTAAAATAGTACTTTCTGAGATTAGTTTTGAACTTTCCTCCAGTTAGTTTAAGGTCATGTCCCCATGTTCTTGATTTTGGTTTTGTGTTCAAAATACTGCCCTCCTAAACCTTATTCACTCCCTTGATGTATTTAAAGGTTTTAGTTGTTTCTCCCCTTTCCCTTCTTTGATCCAGACTGTACATGTTGAGTGCCTGAAGTCGCTCTTGATATGTTTTATCCCCCAGACCTTTCACCATTTTTTGTTACCCGTCTCTGGACACGTTCTTTCTTATCAATATCTTTTTGTAAGTGAGGTCTCCAGATCTTGACAGTGTTATAAGTGAGATCTAACTAATGATCTATATAAGGGAATCAGGAGCTCCTTCCACCTGCTGGTGACCCCTCTAGTGTGCGACCTACATATGTGTGTGTGACCTCCATATGTGTTCGCCCTTGCACGGGGGGATGGAGGGGCACTTTACATTTTAATATTTATTTTATTTAGATTATTTTGTATTTTTACACTGTCTCTTTAATTTTTAAAAATTAACTTTATTGCTATCACAAGGGGTGAACAACATCCCTTGTGATAGCATGGGCCGTGACAGATACTCCTTACTGAGAGATCTGCGGTCTATTAGACTCCAGATCTCTCCTCTGCCCTTCAAAGTATCAGATCAAACCAAGATCAGTTTGATCCAATGTTTTCACGGGCTTGTAATGGCCTGTTTACATTAGCCTAAGTGACAAATTACCTGTCGCTTCTGGTTTCTTAGACCACAGAGATGGTTGGGGACGTTCCAGTCCTGGGTCATCTCTATGGTAAGCCAGTGGAACCACCAGGTCTCCGGTATAACCCCTTCAACCAGAATATGTATTGGTAGGTCCAGAGGCAGACTGACCATTTGGAAACTCGGGCACTGCCCGAGGGCCCGGGGTCAGTAGGGGGCCCCATGAGATGCCCCTGGTACCTTTTTCATAGGCTTTTTTGAGTTTGGGAAGGACACAGGGGCCCCATGATCCCCTATTACCCGGGGGCCCCATGAGTTGTCAGTCCTCCCCTGGGTAGGTCCTTTTGGTGAAAGGGGATAAAGCAGTATTAAACCCATATCAATGATATAATAATTTTGCAGTTTACCAGTCCTTAGATGTGGTGGCTTCATCAGTTTTATTTTCACTTGGTGATCTGAACAGTAACACACCTCCTAAATTAGTGAAGTGCCATTTTGGATGAATGAGCATAGGAGGAACAGCAGACAGTAGCATTGGCAGTCTGGAGGGAGGGGAATGTTAAGTATATTAGCAGATTTAAATACACTAACAAATTGAAGCCAAACACCAGCTCACACTTTATAATCAGTAACAGCAAACAGTTTTTTCCTTTTGGGATAAAGGATTTACATAAATAAATAAAAGTTGATCATTTTAATCACCCCTTTCCATGTCAAATGGTTTGTCTTATCCATGTAAACTGATAAGATCTGCTGGAGAGCTTGTGTCTTTGAAAAACAACAGACTTGTTGGCTGGATCACCAGATGAAAATAGAAGAAAGAAAGCCTAAAAACGAACATGAATGCAGCCATCACATCTAAGGATTGGTAAGCTGCAATATAATAAATGTTTACTTTTGGCTTTAATACTGCTTTAAGGTATTGTGCAAGTGCTGGTCCCGGATTAAAGGTCACAACTACAGATTGCTGGTCTCAGTTTAAGGTCTATTACTAGCCTGTGAGAGGGGATGAAGATATGCAAAGATAGTTGTCTGTCAAGCCTCAGCAATGTGCATTAGCCTGTGGCAGAGATATACTAAGAGTGCACTCTAAGAAGACACTACAGTGGAGGAACATGTGCAGACACATGCATTTTTAGGCACCCATCTCTGGAAGGGCACACAGAAAACAGCTGTTTTGTGTGTGCCCTGTTCAGACCACAACACTGGTATCATTGTCATCAAACTCACATGACATCAACATTGTGCTGTGAATAATTGTTTTCTTTGTGCACCTGCAGAGACCTTTATGTTGCACATTTCAGCACTGAAAAAAAAAAACTTCTATGTAAGTTAAAACTGCGCATTTCTTTTCCATCAGTTTTTCATGCACAGGTGGTGTGAACAAGACCCAAAATCTGAAGAACAAATATGCTAAGTGCCAGTACACACCAGGCATCTGCTTTCCTGCACAATTCCTGTGCAATACAGTGCGCACTGGATCGCACAAAAAAAACCACACTACAACCAGATCACATAATACTACAGTACAATGCCGCCAGATGAAGGCAAACACACTGCATTTGTGATCTACGTTTTGGGTGTTGTTAGGAATCTATTGCCACCCGCAGAAGATTGCACACCCATTGCATTTGAAACACGGTGTGGAGAGCACATACGGAACACAGGTTTCCAGCACTGCTTTCCTGTGTGAACTGGCACTAAAAGCAATAGTGTTTCTTTAAAATGGAACTTTAATGAAAAAATGTGGACAGGCAGGACTTTTAATGCAGAAGAGACATATGAAGCTCTAGTTCCATTCTCTCCCAGCTTCTCTTGCAGGTGGCTCTGGCCTAGCAGGACACATTTTATTACAGAAACAGGATATTCTCATGTAGTGACAAAGCTAGACATTCTTTCACCCAGGGCAAAGACTCAATTAGGTGCCCCCCCCACCACCTACCCAAGAGAGAAGTTCTCCATTCTGAAACCCCCATTTCCCTACACAAAGATAGAAATTCAAGTCATTTCAATGTTTTGGTATTAGTGATAGGAAATGTAGCATGAAAGCCTACACAGTCGCTGCATATGTGAGGTCTGAATGAGGCGATTTCAAGTCACAGAGGTAAGACTTGAAATCAACTCATTTTACAACCCTGGCTGGCCTATTAAAGGCCTGCCCCGCTGGGCTTTTTTTTTTTGCTGCACCCCTTCTTATCTGCTGTGGAGGTGATTGAATATTGCAAAAATGAATACACCCCAACAAAAGTCTTAGGAGCAAAGAGAAACTTTAGACAACAAAATCCTAACTAACAAGAATTCAAATCCAGGTGAGTCTAATTATTCACTAAACAGGTGTCCAGCAGACAGTTGATGTCAGTAGGGCAGTTTAAAGTGTCAGTAGGGCAGTGGACGGAGTCAGTAGAGTAGTGGACATGTCAGTAGAGCAGTGGACAAGTCAATAGTGTTTTGTTTTTATTATTTTATTTCTAGTATTTTTACTATTTTATTTTTACATTATTTTTTACAATATTATTTAGCCACTTTTATGTAACTGATTCTCTACTCCCCTAACAGCTGGCACTCTCCTATTCTCCTCTGAGTCCTCACAACAAATGCAGGGCTATGGGCCCTGCATTGTAATTGGTGATATCAGAGGACCTGTGATTGCTGGATCTTAGGGGAGGTTGCAGGGACTCCTCTTACAGTCTGGAGAAGGCTGGGGAAGAAGGGATCAGGTAAGTAAAACTGTTTTTTACCTCCCCCAGACCTAGACGAGCATTAACCATGTGCTGTGTTGGGGCAGCCCTACTACAAAGGAGTATTTTTTCTTTTCCTGGCCTTAGATTTATGTTCAGATCCACTTTACTTAAAGGGTTACTAAACCCACAACAGTAAAATCAGTCTGTATACGCAGTAAAGCATGCTTGATATACTTAATGTGGTTCCTAAGGGGTTAATCCTCTGCATTGTGTAAAAATGCTGTTTATTCTGACTTCTCTAATCCTCTCCTTCTTGAAGTGCCCTCCCTTTTATTTCTTGATAAGACATATCTTGTGGAGTCACTCTGCACATACTCAGTTTGGTGTGCATTGCTAGAGAGGTTTTTTTTTTCTGTCTTGGGAGAGTGCATATGACCAGCACAGGGCCAATCAGCACTGTCCAGTCAGAGGTCAGGGGGGTTCTGCATCCTCCTAGAGCAGAAAGAAAACTCTTGCTACAAGCTTTAACCAGTGCTCTGCTGAACACTGATAGAAGTCACAAGACTGCTCTAAATGCTGATGAGAAAAGGTATTTAGCAGTTTATATTTACTAAAATAATTGCATTTCCATGTTCTGTGTACTGTGGGAGGCCAGATATAGTGAATGCAGGGTCCAAGGTTTAGTAACACTTTAAAAAATAAATATTTATGAAAAAGCAGGATTTTTAATGCAGAAGAGACATGATTATACACCCCATATATCCAAAGGCATATTTGTGGGAGGGGCCAGTTGCTGGTTACTCAAAATAGAGTAAAGGCACACAGAGACCAAAGGAATGAACTGCACCTGCCTACATATCGGTATTACTATGTAACACTGTGCAGTTATTGAGGATGCAGAATTCTATTTGCCCACAAGATGGCAGCATTCAGCAATTTTCTTCATAGTATTAATACAAGTACCCCAGGCATTCTGGGAGATGTAGTCTGGAAGCAGTAGGACTTTCTATACAGAAAATCTGGAGTCACAACTACAAAGCCAACAAGCAACAGCCAAGGGGAAGGATATTATAAAAGGAAAGCCAGGGAAGGAGCCAGGGCAGTTGGTGTGACTTTTCCGTGACGTGCTGTCCGGATCAGACCGTGTTGAGCTGCAAGACATGCATGTATCCAAACTGCCAGAGCTGTATCACCATTTAAGGGGGCCCCCCAACCGCATGACAATTTGCCTTCTTACCAGGCTGCCACAGAAGAACTGGGTGAGAAGGCCACTGACCCATACTTCATTTCTACTCATTACAATTAGTTCTTGTTGTCACGCAGGCCTACTTGGGCTACTGGGTCACTTCCTGACACTGTCTTTGTTCAGAGCTACATAAATTGCTACCATCTACAGCTAGATGCTGCCCTTTTACACTAAAGCTGCCATTGAACTCAGACTTTAGAGTATTGTGCAAATAGTGCCTTGCAGTAATATATGTATAAAGACTGTATCACACTTGCAGCAACATTACTGGGACTGTACCACACTCCCAGTGACAATATATAATAACTACCAAAAAACAAAGAAAACAAAATAAGTTTTATATGATACCAAAAAGATGTGTTCCTAATCAACAAAATTTAATAAACTGATTCCCAGTTTTGAAAAATAAAAGTTCATATGTTGTCCACAAAATTTTGTGCCTTTAACTGCTTCCAATCCACTCATTGCCGATAAACAGCAGATGGGAAGCAGCGCCGATGCAGGATAACGTACCTGTACGTTAGCCCACATTGGAGGCTCCTGCGTGGCTCACACAGCGCGCACCCAGGAGCACGGTCATCCATGTGTCACCCGTACACAGTGGATCACATCACTGCTGTGTCTAGGTGATCACATGATATTTTACCATGTGTTTGCTGTGTCCAATAACAGCAATCACATAGTGAACAATGAAAACTGAAAGTAAAGATCAGTTGTTTTTGCTAGAGCAGAGAGAAGTGATGCCACAGCGTGTGAGTGTACAGCAACCCATCAGGCGGTTTTTACACTCACAGACTGCAGTGCATGCCAGCCCTAACATCCTTGATCACTGTCCCAGTGTAGTCCCTAATAAATAATGCAGCCAGCCCCTGTCACCCGTCCCAGTGCTCACAAAAACACCACTATACACCATACCAATGTCCTGATCACCACCATACCCCATACCATGGCCATGATCACTGCCATACACTATACCATAGCTTTGATCACCGTCATACACCATACCAGCGCCCTGGTCACTGCCACACCCTATACTAGCATCCTGCTCACCACCATACTCCATACCAGTGTCCTGATCACCACCATACCCCATACCAGCATCCTGATCACCACCATACCCCATAGCAGTAACCTGATCACTGCCATTCCCCATACCAGTGTTCTGATCACCCCATATTGCCATACCAGTGTCCTGATCACCACCATACCCTATACCAGTGTCCTGCTCACCACCATACTCCATACCAGTGTCCTGATCACCACCATACCCCATACCAGTGTCCTGATCCCCACCATACCCCATACCAGTGTCCTGATCACCGCCACACCCCATACCAGCATCCTGATCACCACCATACCCCATACCAGTGTCCTGATTACTGCCATTCCCCATACCAGCATCCTGATCACCACCATACCCCATATCAGTGTCCTGATTACCACCATACTCCATACCAGTGTCCTGATCACCACCATACCCTATACCAGTGTCCTGATCACCAGCATACCCCATACCAGTGTCCTGATCACCACCATACTCCATACCAGTGTCCTGATCACCACCATACCCCATACCAGTGTCCTGATCACCACCATACTCCATACCAGTGTCCTGATCACCACCATACTCCATACCAGTGTCCTGATCACCACCATACTCCATACCAGTGTCCTGATCACCACCATAGTCCATACCAGTGTCCTGCTCACCACCATACTCCATACCAGTGTCCTGCTCACCACCATACTCCATACCAGTGTCCTGATCACCACCATAGTCCATACCAGTGTCCTGATCACCAACATACCACATACCAGTGTCCTGATCACCACCATACTCCATACCAGTGTCCTGCTCACCACCATACTCCATACCAGTGTCCTGATTACCACCATACTCCATACCAGTGTCCTGATCACCACCATACCCTATACCAGTGTCCTGATCACCAGCATACCCCATACCAGTGTCCTGCTCACCACCATACTCCATACCAGTGTCCTGATCACCACCATAGTCCATACCAGTGTCCTGATCACCACCATACCCCATACCAGTGTCCTGATCACCACCATACTCCATACCAGTGTCTTGATCACCACCATACTCCATACCAGTGTCCTGATCACCACCATACTCCATACCAGTGTCCTGATCACCACCATAGTCCATACCAGTGTCCTGCTCACCACCATACTCCATACCAGTGTCCTGCTCACCACCATACTCCATACCAGTGTCCTGATCACCACCATAGTCCATACCAGTGTCCTGATCACCACCATACCACATACCAGTGTCCTGATCACCACCATACTCCATACCAGTGTCCTGCTCACCACCATACTCCATACCAGTGTCCTGATCACCACCATACTCCATACCAGTGTCCTGATCACCACCATACTCCATACCAATGCCCTGATCACCACCATACCCCATACCAGTGTCCTGCTCACCACCATACCCCATACCAGTGTCCTGCTCACCACCATACTCCATACCAATGTCCTGCTCACCTCCATACCCTATACCAGAGTTCTGATCACTGCCATACCCCATACCAGTGTCTTCATAACCGCTATGCCCCATATCAACATTCACCCAAAAAATGTAGCAGAACATATTTTGGCCTAAATTTATGATGAAAGATTATTTATTTGCAAACTTTTATAACAAAAACTAGGCAAAAACATGAGACCGAACAATGCAGAAGAGCTGAAGGCTGCTATTGAAGCATCCTGGTCTTCCATAACACCTCAGCAGTGCCACAGGCTGATAGCTTCCATGCCACGCCGCATTGAGACAGTAATTGCTGCAAAAGGGGCCCAAACCAAGTACTGAGTACATATGCATGCTTATACTTTTCAGAGGTCCAATATTGTTCTATGTACAATCCTTGTTTTATTGATTGTATGTAATGTTCTAATTTTCTGAGATTGTGGATTTGGGGTTTTCATGAGCTGTAAGCCATAATCATCACAATTATGACAAATCACGGCTTGAACTATCATGCTTTGCATGTAATGCGTCTATCTCATATATTAGTTTCACCTTTTAAGTTGCATTACTGAAATAAATGACCTTTTGCACGATATTCTAATTTTTCGAGTTTCACCTGTATATGTCCCACATTATTATTTTCATAAAAATATACTCAAAGCAGAACTACACTGCATCTGAGCACGACAAACCAAAAATGCAATATAATTAATTTTTAATATTCAAAGTAAACTCATCCAGCCATCTCTCCATGCTTTATTTTACTGAAAAATCCCTTGTCTGCCTTTAACCACTTTGAGTAAGGGCAGATGCTTTATGTAGCATTTACTTCCTGAAATCCATCTGCCCTTAGCTCAGGCTTGCAGGCAGGAGGGTGTGCTTAGCTGAGAAAACCCCTCCTCTCCTCCTAAAGACTCCTGGGATGTATGGCATCATTTGCCTAGGCATGGAAACCAGGAAGTAACTAAAGAAATGTAACAAAAAAAAAAGTTTACATAAAGTAAATATGGTATACTTTCCTATCATAAGATTAGAAATAATCAAGGCTGCCCATATGGAAGGAAAATATATTTGAAATATATTATAAAAATATTCTTCCCAAATATATTGACATATATTTGAAATACTACAATGTTGGCCATATGCAATATATTTCAAAATATATTTCAATAGAGATAGATAGATAGATAGATAGATAGATAGATAGATAGATAGATAGATAGATAGATAGATAGATAAAGTAGAACTATAGGCAAAACCTTTTTCCATTTTGGATAGAGTAAGGGAGGGTTGAAACACGTCAGTTTATTTTTTGCCATCTGCATCCCATTGTGGAGATTATTATTATTATTATTGCACAGCACTTTACAATGTGATTTACCTTCACTACCTGTCCCATAAACAGGAAGTGAGAGAAAATCTCTACAAATTAAGGGAATTCCTTGGGGACCCCCAGAACTAGTGTCCCCATTGGAAAATTTCCCCTCTTATACTTTACTGGAGACAACCCAAAATTTGAGGTTTCTTTTACTTTCACTTTTGATTATAATGGTAAATATGAAAAATAGAGAAAATGAGTTTCCCTAACGGGGCACAAACAATAAAAACTGACATGTTTTCTAATCTCTCTCCACTCTATTTTAAACTAAAAAAAAGTTAGCCTTTAGTTAAGACCCTGCATTCACCATATCTGGTCTCCCACAGTACACAGAACATGGAAGCGCAATTATTTTAGTAACTATAAACAGCTAAATACCTTTTCTCATCAGCAGTTAGAGCAGTCTTGCGACTTCTATCAGTGTCCAGCAGAGCACTGTTTAAAGCTTGTAGGAGGCGTTTTCTTTCTGTTCTAGGAGGATGCAAAACCCCTGACCTCTGTCTGGACAGTGCTGATTGGCCCTGTGATGATCACATGCACTCTCCCAAGAAAAAAAAAATCAGTTCTAGCAATACATACTAAGCTGAGCATGTGTAGAAGGGTTACGGGTTCAGTCTGTCTTATCAGCGTGGATATTTGAACAAGAGGAGGAGCAGAGAAGTCAGGATCAAGCAGCCTTTTTACACAATGCAGAGGATTAACCCCTTAGGTTTCACAGAGAGTATAACAAGCATGCTTAATATATTTATTTCAGGTACTTATATAGTGCTGTCAATTTACGCAGCGCTTTACATATATATTGTACATTCACATCAGTCTATAACCCTCCAGTGGCGTAGAATCTAAGGTCTCTAACTCACATTCATATATACACATACTAAGGCCAATTTAGACAGGAACCAATTAACCAACCAGCATGTCTTTGGAGTGTGGGAGGAAACCAGAGTACCTAGAGGAAACCTACACAGGCACAGGGAGAACATGCACACTCCAGGCAGGTGGTGCCATGGTTGGGATTTGAACCAAGGACCCTAGTGCTGCTAGGCTTTACTGCATATACAGACTGATTTTACTGTTGTGGGTTTAGTGACACTTTAATTAATCCTGGTAATTGGACTGCATTAACGCTCAAATGCGTCTAGAGTTTAGGTGCGTCCAGCTTTTTTTCTGCTCAAAAGCCCCTCTTACGCCTGTAAATACCTATGTGTGCATGGATACATGGGCTTACAAAGAGGTGCTTTTACAGGCTGAAAAAATAAAAGCACCAAAATCAGCTGTAAGTGCCAGTTCACACCAGGAATTGCACATGAACATGCTCAAGTGTGAAGTGATTTTCAAATAAATGGGCTGAAATCGCACTGTATCGCATCAAAAGTAGTGCATGCACGCTTTTAACCTCTTGCCGCCCAGCCACTGCATTAAAACAGTGGCAGGGCGGCACGGCTGCGCAAAAGCACGTTTTAAAACGTGCTTCGCGCTCCCGAGGTTTTCGCAGGCAGGGGGCGCGCGCGCTCCCACCAACCCGCAGGTGTCACGATTTGATCCCGGAGGGATCAATCATCCGGTTTCAGCCTGTGATGTCCAGCTGAAATCAGATGATCGGTCCCTGTCCTATCCTGTCCTCTGTTGACATTTACACAGGACAGGATATGATGTCATTCTTCTCTGCCTGGGCACATTCGTCTCAGAGAGAGAAGAAGACAGAAAAACTGTGAGTACAAAAGCACTACACAGACAGTTAGAACACACCTAGGACACATTTAACCCCCTGATCGCCCCCCCCCCCAGTTAACCCCTTCACTGCCCTGTCACCATTGTCACTGATCAGTGAACCAATTTTTACTGATCACTGTATCAGTGTCGCTGGCGACTTCCAATAGTGTTAGCGCCCCTCCCAGATAGCAAAAAAGGCCTGGTCATTAAGGGGGGTAAATCCTCAGGAGCTCAAGTGGTTAAAACACAACCAGAACGCATAGTGCTGTGGTACCACGTGCCAGGGGCGTATTCACCACAAGGCAAACAAGGCATTTACTTAGGGTGGCATTTTTCAAGGGGGCAGCAGAATTTTTCAGGGGGGCAGCGTCACCTCCTGGAAGAAGGTATGGAAGAAGGGACATATGCACCATAGGGACTAGGTGGGATCCGAGAGAGGCTGCAAGCTGTTTGATGGTGTATGCGGAGCCTGACTCTTGTTCCCGGGGATGTCCAGAGCTGTGAAGGTGAGTGTCTTCTCACTCGCTGGGGTGGGGGGTGGCCAGTGTATGGGTGGTGGTTGTAGAAGGCTCTCTTGGATGGGGTCTGTGGTGTTGTTGGTCAATGTCAGGCTCTCTTCATGGGGGGAGGGGGTGTTGGTCAGTGTCTCTCCATGTGTGTGAGGGAGCCAATTTTTGTGTTGCCTAGGGCAGAATGAAACCTAAATACACCACTGCCACATGCCCCTGGGCAGGCAAAGCACTGTGTTTCCAATCTGCATTTGGGGTGTCATGAATAAACTGACACCCGCAGCAGATGATCGCACACCCAGTGCACGTGGAAACGCAGAACGGGAAACGCAGGTTTCTTGCACCATGTTCTAGCGTGAACGGCACTAAAGCCCAGTGTGCATGAACCCCAAAAGTACCTCAAATAACAGAAGTGTCCTGACTTCCAAACAAATGCAGGTACATAGCATTGTGTGTTGTATATACAGCTCAGCAAGGACTGTTTTCGCATGGTAAGTTTGTACAGAGAAGACTGACACCTCCCTGTTACTTCTACCCCTGTTTATCTATGGGATATACACTGCTACCATACTGGCCCCATACAAACAGACTGCAGCCAGCTGCGGTGGATGGAGCTATGTGTGTAAATGCGCTCATTGGTTGGTGCCTCGCTTCCTCTTTCCCTTTACTCGTTACAATGTGTTTCTTAGAAAGAGAATCAATAAAGTTACACCATTTTGACTGGATATCAGACTGAGCATGCCGGGTAGTGTAGTTCGGTGTAGGTCATGTGATTGACTCCTTCCGTATCATGGCTGAAATGCAGGGATTTTCTGGATCTGCAGAGCAGGTTAGAAGCTGATGTCCTCCTATGTATTGCTTACTGGACCAGTGCCCCTGTGCAGAGACGAATGGTATAGACTTGTGTTTGTCCCCTTCGCTGGTATAGAGTTCTGGCTGTATTAGTAGCAGATGTCTACAGATAGCTGACTCCCTCCTGTTCATTAGATTGAGCTCAGGCAATAAATACACGGGAGTTTATTTTTTATATGTGATATGATGCAGGAGAAGCTTATGTGTGTCCATACAAATGCATATCTCCAGCAGTTCGTCCTCTGGAACCATACCCCTCTGCCCCCACTCCTCAATGGTATAGCAAAGAGCGGTCCCGGACTCTTGGGGTCTCCCACCAGCTCTCCAAGCTTCTCACGGTGTTGCCATAGGAATCTGCTTCCTGGGGGCAGACATGTGGGCTCAATCGTGAGCTGGGCTGTGTGTGTCTGTAAGACACACAGCGCGTCTTGGTTCTCCCCCCAAACTCTCACTTCAGAGGATATAATCGTGGGCAGCACAGAGGCTAAATGGTTAGCACTTCCACCTGGCAGTACTAGGGTCGTTGGTTCAAATCCCAGCCACGGCACCTCCTGCCTGGAGTTTGCATGTTCTCCCTGTGCCTGCATGGGTTTCCTCTAGGTACTCTGGTTTCCTCCCACACTCCAAAGACATGCTGGTAGGTTAATTGGAACCTGTCTAAATTGGCCCTAGTATGTGTATGTATGAATGTGAGATAGAGACCTTAGATTGTACGCCACTGGAGGGTTAGGGACTGATGTGAATTATATATGTAAAGCGCTGCGTAAATTGACGGCAATATATAAGTACCTGAAATAAGTAAAAAATAATCGACAGTCAATGGCTCCTCTTGCTGCCTCTCTGTCCTGTGAGAGAGAAGAGAGTGCTGCTGCAGACTGGCACAGCACTGGATCAAGTGAGGATTCAGGTCATGGCTGGATCTAGGGGGGTGCTGGGGAGGGGTGTCCTCCGTCCTGCTGAGCCCCTGCCCTCCGTCCTGCTGAGCCCTGCGTTACTGATTCCCTGTCCTCTATACTGCTGACCCCTTTACACTGCCCTGCCACCCCCTGTCCTCCATCTTGCAGACCCCTGTACTCTGCTCCCTGACATTTTTTTACTGCACCCCACTTCAGACAGGCTAGATCCAGCCCAGATTCAAGCAAGTATAAAAGGGAAGTGAGCAGCGATACAAATACTAGGACATTTTTTACTTTAATGTAGAGAATGCATTAAAGTGGTTGTAAACCCTTACAAACACCCAGTTGACCTGGACTATCGTAATGTTCATTTAAGCACAAGAGTCTCCATCTTGCTTGCAATGTTGAATTGTGCCTGAATCTTTCACCCAACAAACAGACAAAACTTTCTCTCTCGCTCTCTAAGCCTCACATCCCAGGGTTTTAGTTTTGCAACGGTTAGGAATAGCTGTTGACATATGAAATGTGACATTATTTCTATTTGCTAGTTTTTAATAACATCTCATATAATCCTCTTTCTTATCTTCTGTATAAAATAGAATGTAGTAATACATTTTGTCAGAACAGATGCTTTAAACACAGTGATTGTGTCCTGTAAATCTCCTGCATTTGCAGAGTTAACTTTTATTTTCAGTGTCTAAACCAGATATTTCCATAACACAGTGAAGTGGCTGGCCTCAGGTGATACACAGAGATGAGGCAAATCCGTCTACATAACTTGTACCTTTTTATCTGCACTCTTTTCTTTACATCCATTCAAAGTCCAGAATTTATCAAGCTTGTCTGAGCTTTCAGAAAGCTCAGTGAGAGCTGATTAGAGGGAAGAGACACACCCCACTTCACAATGCACACAGGAACAGAGTGGAGGCTGTCAAACACAGGCTGTATGCTGGAGTTCCCTCCCATGTCACCTTTTTTCTCTTGGTGTCAGGGAAACCCCTCAAAAGTGACTCCTGCAGATAGCAGAGGAATGAGGCAGCAGACAGAAATGACACTCAGTACAATGGATAGAGACAAGTATACACTATAGGGGGATATGCTTGTTCATATTTCATGTCCAAAGTTTACAACTGCTTTAAGGTAAATGTTTTCCCTTTAGAACCATTTTAGGCACTTATGTCTTATACATAATTACATTTGCCCAGCTTGGACCAGTGTCGCTATGTATATGCCATACCTCGCTGATGCTCCTGGAAGCTGAAAATTGCTGAGGTAGACACCACTACTCCACTGGTCTCAAATTGCTTCCAGGTCCCGTGCCGAATGACTGCCCTGCTGTATTCTGAACACAGGAGGTTGGCTGCTCAGCATGGGTGCTATTCTGAGAATGTCTGGCTGGACAAGGTGGAGAGGTGGGGCAGTGAGGTCACTATGGTACATACATAGTTATATTGTTCCAAGCTGGACCAATGTAACTGTATAAAATATCCATACCTGGAATTCATCTTTAAAGCTGAACTCCAGGAATGATCTGTATTGCTTACTTACATTAGTCCAGCTTGGCACAATGTAAGTATGCATATCTCATACCTGAGCGATCAGCTGGGAAGCTGACAATCATTGTAGTAGTTGGTGCTACTACAGTAATAGCCGCAATTTTATGGGTCTTGCGATATCTTGATCTTCAGGTCATCCAATTAGAGAATGCTTTGTGTTCATTAAAAAAAAGTGCAGTGGGGAAAATAAGTATTTGATCCCCTGCAGAGTTTGTTTGTCCGTCCATTTACAAAGAAATGAAGGGTCTATAATTTTTATCATAGGTATATTTTAAATGATAGAGACAGAATATCAACCAAAAATCCAGAAAATACACGATACAAATGTTCTCAATTGAATTGTAGTTCAGTGAGTGAAATAAGTATTTGATCCCTAAAACATGACTTGGTACTTGGTGGAGAAACCCTTGTTGGCAAGCACAGAGGTAAGACATTTCTTGTAGTTGGTTACCAGGTTTGCACACATCTCAGTAGGGATTTTGGTCCACTCTACTTTACAGATGCTCTCTAAATCCTTAAGGTTTCTTGGCTGTCACTTGGCAACTCGAAGTTTCAGCTCCCTCCATAAATTTTCTATAGGATTAAGGTCTGGAGACTGGCTAGGCCACTCCATGACCTTAATGTGCTTTTTCTTGAGCCACTCCTTTCTTGCCTTGCTGGTATGTTTTGGGTCATTGTCATACTGGAAGACCCATCCATGACCCATCTTCAGTGTTCTGGCTGAGGGAAAAAATGTTCTCATCCAAGATTTTACAATACATGATCCCGTCCATTGGCCCATCAATGCGGCAAAGTAGGTCTGTACCTTTAGCAGAGAAACTGCCCCAAAACATAATGTTTCCACCTCTGTGCTTGACTCAAGGAATGATGTTCTTAGGGTCATAGTCAGCATTTTTCTTCCTCCAAACATGGCAAGTCAAGTTAATGCCAAAGAGCTCAATTTTGGTCTCATCTGACCACAGCACTTTCTCCCAATCCTTCTCTGAATCATTTAGATGTTCATTGACAAATTTCAGATGGGCCTGTACATGTGCCTTCTTGAGGAGGGGGACCTTGCAGGCCCTGCAGGATTTCAATCCATGGTGGTGTATTTTGTTACCAATGGTTTGTTTATTTACTGTGGTCCGAACTGCCTTGAGATCATTCACAAGCTCCTCCTGTGTAGATCTGGACTGATGCCTCACTCTTCTCATAATCATCCTTATCCCATGAAGCAAAATCTTGTATGGAGCTCCAGACTGAGGGCAATGGTCATTTAGTATTTCTTCCATTTGTGAATAATTACTCCAGCAGTTGTCTCCTTCTCACCAAGCTTCTTGCTGATGGTCTTGTAGCCCACTCAAGCCTTGTGCAGGTCTACAATCTTGTCCTGATGTCCTTTGACAGCTCTTTGCCCATGATGGTGAGGTTGGTAGGGGATCAAATAGTTATTTTACTCACTGAACTGCAACTCAATTTATAACAGTTGTATCATGTTTTTTTCTGGATTTTTTTGGTTGATATTCTGTCTGTCATTTAAAATACACCTATAATTAAAATTATGGACCCTTCATTTATTTGTAAGTGGGCAAACGTACAAAATCTGCAGGGGTTCAAATAATTATTTTTCCCCACTATTTGGTCTGTGGAAAAAAGGCATTCTGTAAATGGCGGCAGCACTGAGCATGCAACCCCCTGTGATCAGTGTGCAGGGGGGAAACTGTTCGTATAGAAAATGAGCAGGACCTATCGCTGAAGTAGCACTGACTAGTGGCCCCTCAGGTGCAGTATGCAAATATGGATACTTACTTTGTGCCATGCTGGTCCAATGTAAATTTGCAATAAAGATCATGCCCAGAGTTCACTTCTGTTTGTCCTTATAGACGGGCATCCTGAAAAGGCTGACGCCTAATAAAGTGTTTATGGACAGCACAGTGGTCATTGACACTTCCACCTGGCAGTACTAGGGTCGTTGGTTTGAATCCCAATCACGGTACCACCTGCCTGGAGTTTACATGTTCTCCCTGTGCCTGCTTGGGTTCCTCCGGAGACTCCGGTTTCCTCCGTACTCTAAAGACATCCTGGTAGGTTAATTGGCTCCTGTCTAAATTGACCCTAGTATGTATAAATGTGCATTAGGGACATTAGATTGTACGTTCCTTGAGGGTTGGGGACTGATATGAATGTACAACATATATGTAAAGCGCTGCGTGAATTGACGGCATTCGATAAGTACCAGTAATAAAATTAAATAAAAATACACAAATTAATAAAAATACACTATTTGCCTCCAGACCAAATAGCCAGGAGGCAACAGTGGAGCTTCTTCTGCTTGGAGGCTGAGGGTATAAGCAGAATAAATAGCCAGGAGGCAACAGTGGAGCTTCTTCTGCTTGGAGGCTGAGGGTATAAGCAGAATAAATAGCCAGGAGGCAACAGTGGAGCTTCTTCTGCTTGGAGGCTGAGGGTATAAGCAGACCAAATAGCCAGGAGGCAACAGTGGAGCTTCTTCTGCTTGGAGGCTGAGGGTATAAGCAGAATAAATAGCCAGGAGTCAACAGTGGAGCTTCTTCTGCTTGGCGACTGTGGGTATAAGCAGACCAAATAGCCAGGAGGCAACAGTGGAGCTTCTTCTGCTTGGAGGCTGAAGGTATAAGCAGACCAAATAGCCAGGAGGCAACAGTGGAGCTTCTTCTGCTTGGAGTCTGCTGATCCCTGCTGAGAAGTAAGTTCTCTTGCGATTAGCTGTTTGTACTCAGTACTAAGAAGCCCTTGGCATGTGTGACAGACCTGTTTACACAGTGCGTTATGTGTGGTAAAGAGACAGTGTATCTTTTTTGCATCTGTGCAAGTTGCTGTGGACTTTGTGAGCTCCAAACTACACTATGGATGATCCAGTGGTTGCCAGTGTTAACCGGTGGGCTAGAGCTTTTGTATTTCTGCAAAAGGATGTAACCTCATGATGGTGTGGAGGAGTTCTTAAAAGTTTAAGCCAGATGCTTTGCAGGAGACCTGGCCCAAAGAAGCCTGGGGTCCCCTTCAGGTATCTTTCTTGTCGTCAAATTGGCAAAAGGTTTATCTCAAGCTGGAAAAGGAAGCAGATGACTTAAGACAGATGATAACTTAAGGCAAGGTTCACACTGTTGAGGGTTTGCGGCCTGTGCATGCACTTCTTAAAATGCGGCTCAATTTCAGCCCATTCAGTTCAATGATTCCTAGTGTGAGTGGGCCCTAAAAAAGTGAAAAAGGTTAAAGAGGTTAGCATTTCCAGTATGAAAAACACATGACCTCAAACTAACAGGAGGAAAGTTTTTCAAACAAACCTTGGAAAATATTTTACTGAACGAGGACTGGATGTTAGGAACACATTCATCAATTCCAACAATCAATCAACAGTAAGCATATTTGAACATGCTTGGGATAAATATATGTGGACAAAAAGGTTCAATAATACAACAAAAAAAGAGAGGACTCAATTGAAGGACTTCTTGGTCTCCTTTCGCTGTCACTCTTCTTTATTTCTGAGGTGTCGGAAGTTTAGACGGTGATGATGTCACAGGTCCTCAGCGTTGACAATGTTCTGGCCTGGTGATTGGCTGCTCATGATTTAACACAATCACATGGGGAGGTCACATTCTTCTCCATATCTAGATAACAATCTATATTCCCATCACACATGTTCCTGGAAAAAACTCTAGGATATTGGGTGGTGCAGCAATTACCAGCTGGAGACAGGGTCTTACATGACACAGTGCAGATATTTGAAAGCACACCACAGATCTTCAAGTTGAGTCCAGGAGGCTTTATTGAAGTATAATCACATCACAAACAAGAGAGTGCAATGTTTCGGAGTCACGCAGGAGCCCTTCATCAGGCATTCCGTGCTGTACTGGCAAAAATCTACATTATTCCCTCATATCTAGAAGCTCAGCTTCATTAGTGAGTGTGTGGCTGGATAAGTATACTTGGCAGGTGGCTATCTGAATGGGTATTATTAAAGGGTTTCTTTGTAATAGTTGTATATTCCTCCTGATTCAGAATATTCCTACATATTCCGTTTTACCAGGACTGGAAGCTTCTACTTAAAGTGGAACTTCACTCTCTCAATCAGCTTGAATTATTTTTAATTCTTATGCTGTTAGAATTAGTAAATAGATAGAGAGGTATATTCTATTTACTTGTTTTAATTTTTTTTTTTACATTTGTTCAGTTACTTCCTGGTTTCTGGCCTAGGCAAATTATGTCATACATCCCAGAAGTTTTCAGGAAGGGGGGAGGGGTTTTTTCAGCTAAGCACACCCTCCTGCCTGCATGCCTAAACTAAGGGCAAATGAATTCTAGGAAGTGGGATGGGGAGAGAGGCGCCAAGCCGCCAATAGTGTAGCAAATTTTATTGAATAAAAAAGGGGATAAAATGCAATAATTATGCACTCCCGGACATGGAGGTGTGAGTTGGCCTCCGAAACGCGTTCTGATTGGTCAGAGCACCCGGGAGGTTTGACAGCTCCTTAGACAGCTCTCTGACAGATCTGGTCTCCAGCTGGGGCTCCCCGGGCAGCCTGCTTGGATCCTTGCTTTGGCTTCATAGTGCTCCTGAAAGTGGCACCTCTGTGGACTTAACTCTGGAATGATGTCTCCATTTAGAGCTTGATCCAATGCTCATTACCAGCGATGTCTGTAAGTGCATAATTATTGCATTTTATACCCTTTTTTTATTGAATAAAATTTGCTACACTATTGGCATCTTGGCTCCTCTCCCCATCCCTTTTCTCTATGGTAGCACTTGGGTTCCCAGTCTGCTCAGAAGGAAGCCTTCCCCAGCCAGCGGTGATAGCAACAAACTAATTACAACTTTACCTCTGGGATTATATTGTACGTGTGTGTGTGTGTGTGTGTGTGTGTGTGTATGTATGTATGTATGTATGTATGTATGTATATGTGTATATGTATGTGTGTGTATATATATATATATATATATATATATATATATATATATATATATATATACACACACATATGTATATATTAGATTTCTTGTGTGTATACTTTAAATGTATGTACCTGTGATGAGTGTCACTTTGGGTGGAGGACCCATGGAACACAGCTCACTTTGGAGCGGTGGGGAGTCCCCTGTCTCAGCTCCCCATATCCCTCTTATGTGTAAGTCACCCTGTGCCTGTTAGGGGTATAGAATGCTCTGTCCTAATATTGGGTGGGGGGTTGTTGATTGTTTAATGCCATGTGGTTGCATCCCATTGTTCTATTGTGTGTCTTGCTTGGGAGCAAACTGTTATGGGATGTATGTGTTTGTGTATTGGCTTGGTGGGCGGTGTTTCCAGCAGCCCTCCTGATGGGACTGTCTGTTGGTGTGTCTCTTGTTACTAAATGTAGATTGCCCCGCCCTGTGTCATTATGCATAGAGGGAGGGGGGGTTCCCTTGAATGTATATATCTTGTATCTGTGTTAAAATAAACTAGTCTATTTCCTGGTTTTACTGCAAGACTGTCTCTGGCCGGTTTTCAGACAGGGAAGCTGGAGTCTAACGGACGTACCCAAGTGCAGTCGGGGTCGGGTTCCGTTACAGTACCGTTACACACAAATTGTTGATGGTTTTATTACCTATATGCAGTTTTGTAGATCCATATGTTGATGATGATTTCCAATTATTTTAAGTCCTCCATACATTATCCAATCAAAATTGCATGAGATCTAGCAAGTGCAGTGCAAACTGTTGGCGTTTTCTCTTGAATTCCAGGAAGTTAATGCTACATGAATCATCTGCCCTTACTCAAGATGGCCATGGTCAGAAATTTTGCCGCTGCTCCTGGCTTCTTCCCCCTTTGATCAGTGCCCCCAGTAATAAGCTGCTTGCTATGGGGGCACTGGTGTGTGCTCTCTCCCAAACTGCACTCTGTGCCCCCCGCTCTCTTCTCACCTGGCTGTGATTGACACCCGAGGCCCCTGTGCACATCGCTGGATCAAGAGGGGGCTCAGGTAAGCATTAGGGAGGGTCTGAGTAGGGAGCTGAATGCATGGTAAAAAAAACCTTATGCCTTTAAAATCACGTTTACTAGTGTTTTTGGTTTGTGGTTGTCAGATGCAGTGTAGTTCCACTTTAAGAACTCATCTTTAGTTACTCTTGGTGGAAAAAATTACCATCAGTGACTATTTAGGTATTTTAAGTCAGTTGCTTGTTTTTACAGTAAGTGACAATCTAAGCATACAATCTTCTTTTTATTTTTGGACAGCTATGCATTGTGATGAACTAAATAAATACATTTTTCCGGTAGACCCTAACAATTAATATTTTTGATAACTCTAAAGGTTGTACAATCTGATTGTAATGTATGTGGACAGCTTTTGATAGATGCCTACTAATAGCTCTAAAGAGGATAGTATGTTTTCCTTCGATTTTTGAAGCCTTATCACCTACAATGGTGATTGTGAGATGGACCTTGTAACTGGGTTGCAAAACCGCAATTCCAGAAATTGGGTGAGTTTATAAGCTATACTTTAGCTGTTATCATTACGTGTAGGAAAGATGTTGGAAACACTTGTGTATTTAAAGATTTCCTGATCATTTCCTGGATTGTGGCAGGTTATTTCTTGTACAAAAGTAGATAACATTTTAAGACCTTGAAATAGATTTTTTTTTTTTCTAAAAGTGGAAATGACAAAAACTTAATGTAGTGAAGATTAAGCTATCCTTCCCTTAGGGGTGTACGCATTTTCTCTAAGGGTTTGAAATGCTGCAATATTGCACATTTTGGTGTGCTCTTTCTCCTGCTTGCATTTTGTCAGTGAATCATTTACTTTTATTCAGCATCATCATTGCTTTTAAATGTAATGGACCACATTACTTAATAGGACAAGTACATGGCAAGTGCACTTTTGCGCTAATGCACTTTTTCTGACATACTTCTCTATTTAAAGATCCTGAATAGACTTCTAATATGAGTTTGGAATAAAGTGAAAGCAAGCTGGCCACCATTTCCTATCCGTTTTTAATGAGCGTGTCAAAATTCTGCGTACTTCAGTAAGGTTGTCAGGCTTGGGAGAACTAATACAGAATAAAAAACTTTTGGACATGATTCCTCTGTGGTCTTTCTTTTTTTTTTATACATTGTAAAGATGACGTTTTAATATGCCTGTATAAGAGATAGATAGGTGTGTGTAGCACTCCCCATCTACAGAACTTCAGGCCAACAGCTAAATAGCACAGATGAATACATATAATATGAGGGTTGTTTATTGTGCCCAATAATTTATATTTCTGTCCATCCAGTCCTGCGATTTATACAGCCACATAGCACAGCCCTGCCTTATATGGCAGAAGACCTCTTTTTACTCTAACATTTAGAGGTTTTGTTCTTGCCCCCTGCCTGTGAATGGACAGTGAAAGAAGAAGAAGCAGCAGCCTGATGATCTTATCTCTGTCACTCTGCTCTCTACTCTATCAGTCCTATTTTTGTGCACGAGCACTGTAGCATAACTGCAGCAAGTCCTACTCTAAGTTTGAACTCTGCTGTACAAGGACTGAAAAAGACATATAAAGCTAAATTCAGGTATTTGCACTGCTTGCATTGAAAAAAAAATCCTTTTACAGGACAACTGTACCTTTTTGTATAGTTGTCTTATATAATAAGTTACCCCCAATACCCCATGTCCTATCCTCTAAGTGAAATACTTTCAGCCCTGATGCAAAAATCGTCACTGTGTGGCCCTATTCAAAGCCACATTGCCTTTCTCAGCATATGCGTGCCAAGAGCCCAGGTATTTCTATAGAAAAGCAACACTCGTGGCAGCTTCAAGCTGTCAATCTGAACACTGCTTTCCTAAAGGAATGAATAGGGCCACTGCACACATACACAGAAGAAAGGTTGTGCAACTCCAGATGTATATTTGTTCTAGCGCAGGGGTCTCCATACAAGGGGCCAGTATACTGTCCTTCAGAATGACTGAGGCCAGTGGGAGTATAAATTGTCTTGGTGTCAGTGGGACTAAACAATGCCCCATCATTGGTGTGAGTGGTAGGAGTACTGTCCCATCCTTGGTGTCATTAGGAAGAATTTTGCCCCTTTTATTGGTGGCAGTGGTAGGAATACTGCCCCATCATTGGTGTCAGGAGGAATTTTGCCCCTTGATTGGTGTCAGTGGAAAGACATATATGCCCAATTGTTGGTGTCAGTGGGGGGAATTGTGCCCCATCGTTGGTGTCAATGAGAGGAATTGTGCCCCATCGTTGGTGTCAATGAGAGGAATTGTGCCCCACCGTTGGTGTCAATGAGAGGAATTGTGCCCCATCGTTGGTGTCATTGAAAGAAATTGTGCCCCATTGTTGGTGTCTATGGGAGGAATTTTGCCCCATCGTTGGTGTCATTGGGAGGAATTTTGCCCCATCGTTGGTCTCATTGGGAGGAATTTTGCCCCATCGTTGGTGTCATTGAGAGGAATTGTGTCCCATCGTTGGTGTCATTGAGAGGAATTGTGTCCCATCATTGGTGTCATTGAGAGGAATTGTGCCCAATTGTTGATGTCTTTGGGAGGAATTGTGCCCCGTTGTTGGTGTCAATGGGGGGAACCAAGCCCAATTCCAAATGTTGGTGTCAGTGGACAGAATAATGCTACAAGGGCTATTAAAAGCAAGCAAAGGGCCTCATCCGGTCCCTGGGCTGTAGTTGGGAGACCATTGCTCTAGCGCAGTGGTGGGCAACCTTTTTTTTCAACTGAGCCAAATCTCGCCAAAACCACGATTGAAATTTATTTTGAGAGCCACATTTTTAAAACTGAAAATACATCCCCCATAGTAATTCATCCCCCATATAGTAATTCATCCCCCATATAGTAATTCATCCCCCATAGAGTAATTCATCCCCCATAGAGTAATTCATCCCCCATAGAGTAATTCATCCCCCATATAGTAATTCATCCCCCATATAGTAATTCATCCCCCATATAGTAATTCATCCCCCATATAGTAATTCATCCCCCATATAGTAATTCATCCCCCATATAGTAATTCATCCCCCATATAGCAATTCATCCCCCATATAGCAATTCATCCCCCATATAGCAATTCATCCCCCATATAGTAATTCATCCCCCATATAGTAATTCATCCCCCATATAGTAATTCATCCCCCATATAGTAATTCATCCCCCATATAGTAATTCATCCCCCATATAGTAATTCATCCCCCATATAGTAATTCACCCCCCATATTAATTCACCCCATATAGTAATTCATCCCCCATATAGTAATTCATCCCCCATAGTAATTCATCCCCCCTATAGTAATTCATCCCCCCTATAGTAATTCATCCCCCCTATAGTAATTCATCCCCCATATAGTAAGTCCCCCCCCCCATATAGTAAGTCCCCCCCCCCATATAGTAAGTCCCCCCCCCCCCATATAGTAAGTCCCCCCCCCATATAGTAAGTCCCCCCTGTGTCAATTCACTTACCTTTGCTCCGCGCGTTCCTCTCGCCGTGCTTCCCGCGCCGTTCTGGTCTTCAGGGCGGACTGTGAGAGGAGAGGAGTTCGTCACGCTGCCCCGCCTACATCCTGGCTGCCCCGCCTACATCCTGACAGCTGCAGAGTCCTGACTTTTGGGGCGGCCGCCCGAGAGGAGGGAGGGGAGCGGGCGGCCGTCCGAGAGGAGGGAGGGGGCGGCCGCCCTGCACACGCCCGTCCGAGAGGAGGGAGAGGAGGGAGGGGAGGGGAGGTGAGGGGGCGGCCGCCCTGCACACGCCCGTCCGAGAGGAGGGAGGGGAGCGGGCGCCCGGCACACAGAAGAGCCGCATTTAAGCTGGTAAAGAGCCGCATGTGGCTCGCGAGCCGCGGCTTGCCGACCACTGCTCTAGCGGAACTACACTGCCTTTTGAGCACCACAAACCAAAAACA
The DNA here is from genome assembly GCF_062004578.1 of Staurois parvus. Taxonomy (NCBI): domain Eukaryota; kingdom Metazoa; phylum Chordata; class Amphibia; order Anura; family Ranidae; genus Staurois; species Staurois parvus. The sequence continues at coordinate 3,487,586 of NW_028317816.1, read as the reverse complement.
TTATTTAATTCATTTTTAATATTCAAATCACATTCACCCATCCACAGCTACATGCTTTTTAGTTTACTGAAAAAATTCCCTTCTAAAACACTCCCTAGCATTTCTGAGTCTTCAGAAGGGGAGGAGGGGTTTTCTCAGAAAAGCACATCCTCCTACCTGCTTGCCTGAGCTAAGGGACGATGGATTCCAGGAAGTAAATGCTACATGAATCATCTGCCCTTACTCAACATGGCCATGGCCAGAAGTGCTAGGGGGTATTTTGCAAAGTAATTTCTTAGCAAAAAAAAGCATGGAGACATGGATAGGTGAGTTTGCTTTGAAAAGTAAAAATGAATTAAATAGCCTAAGTTTAGTATTATAGACCTAGTGTCGTGATATGATTCCTAGCTGCCCTTGTTGGTATGTTGCATGCTCATGATTCATTGGTTAGGTTGAAGGACAGGACTGCATATATGGACATGAGTGAAACATTTAAAGGCCAGAAGAGGCTGATAACACTGTTCAACAGATAAAAAGTTTTGGGCATAAAATTAGCTAATCTTACATAATTTTGGGGTGCTGAAAACGAAAATGACCCTAAAAAATGTTGATTGGCTCTAGTTTCCATGATATATTCACCCATCTAATGACGTAAGCCATTCAAAATTATGATGCAACTTCAGCTGCATATTGCGCAATTGATACTGGTGACCAATAGAAAATTGCATGTATACTGAGATGATGCAATATTAGCCTTTAATTGCATCACTTCACTGCATAAAAGCTGCAGTATCTGTAGCTGATTGTAGTTCGACAGCGTCTTTACATTTCGTTTTATGCTTATATAGGCTACTCAGTAATGCCTCGAACTTGTGTGAATAAAGCAGATAATTTCTGCTATATCTGCGGTGAAATAACTTTTATCTCACAAAAAAGGAGGATAACAGGAATGATTAAGAAAGCCTACAACTTGTATTTTGGCTGCAAGATAGGAGACCAGGACAAGAGCTGGGCACCACATATATGCTGCAATTCTTGTGGGACGGCACTGGAGCAATGGTTCAATGGAAAAAAGGCAAATATGCCTTTCGCTGTGCCAATGATTTGGAGAGAGCCAACAGATCATGTTAGTAATTGTTACTTTTGTATGGTGCCTCCAATTGTAAAAGGGCTAAATAAGAAGAAAAAGTTATCTGTGCACTATCCAAATATTCCATCGGCAATATGTCCAGTTCCTCATGGAGAGGGGCTACCAATTCCTAAAGCACCAGAATCCTTCGTGGTTGAGTCAAGTGAGGAAGAACCTGAAGCGTGTAGTCACGTGCAGTTGTAAGAGATAGCCCTTTCCTCGAATACAAGAGAAAAGCCAAGAGAAGCAAAACCGACACAAACTGAAGACAAAACTAGTGAGAATCCTAAGTATTAAAATGATTCAACTTAGCTTATGGCTATAATTTTTCTTGGTAATCCTATGCAATATATTATGCCATTTAGGCTTTGTTATGTAGTCAATATCACTTGCTTTATATTTGTGGAAAGACATCTATCTATATAATTATTGTGCATTATGTAGTCATTACGCTTATAGTAGAAAACTTTCCGTTTACAGAAAAACTAGAGCCAATTGACAAATTTCATTGTTATATTTGAACTCAGAATGTGAAATTCATTAAGAAATGGATCCTTTTGTTTCCAAAACTGGCAAAAAATAAAAATTTGTTGAACAGTGTAATCCTATCTAAAGAAAGAACCTGCAAATTTCAGTATTAAATATTCTATAATACTCGTGTTTTTTGGGGTTTGGAACAGTCATTTCAGATCTTAGCCACAATACCATGTAGAAAAGTAGCATCTCAGGCCAGATATCAGATTGCCTTGTTTAGTAGAGCTATGACTTATTGGGGTTGATTTATTAAAATTTGAGACTGCAGCTGTGCATGGTAGCCAATCAGCTTCTAACTTCAGCTTGTTCAGTTAAGCTTTGACAAAAAACAAAACAAAAACAACTGAAAGCTGATTGGTTTCTTTGCAGAGCTGCACCAGTATTCTCAAATTGTAGTAAATCAACCCCAGTAAGTCATAGCTCTACTAAACAAGGCAATCTGATATCTGGCCTGAGATGCTACTTTTCTACATGGTATTGTGGCTAAGATCTGAAGTTACTGTTCCAAACCCAAAAAAACACGAGTATTATAGGATATTTAATACTGGTTTTGCACTCTCCAGTTTTTGTAAATCAACCCCATAGTGACCAGTCACATTTGAATTTTAATTTCTTCAGAGCAGTCATGTGTTACAGTACAGCATGATTGTTACTTTTGTGTGATTTTTTTTTTTTTTTCTTTTTGCATTCTATACATTATCCTTTGTCGTATTAATTAGTGCCCACATTTATTGCCATTTTATCCTAATTGACAGACTTTACAGCAAGGCAATTATGCCTCCTTTGCTTACAGTGCCATTTGTTCCACATATCTGTTTTTTTTACTAGAAGGCTTTGTACACTTGCATATATTTTTGTTGTTTTAGCTTGGTATTCGTATATTTATATTACCTGTGGTGTTTGTTTGCCTGACCTTGTAATGATGGGCTCACATGTTGTGGTTGCAGTGTAGTGTCATGTCTGATTGATTTCCCTATGTCCATGTATTGCTTCAGCAAGCTGGTCCCTATGTGCTAAGGAGCCTGGACAACTTCCTGTCCTGAGTCACATTGTTTTCAATCCATGCCTTGCTATCCACACTGTGTTGCATCACAAATGTAAAATTGCTAATTTGATGACACACATACACCAGTAAGCTTTCTGTCATAAGGATGAAACCAATATTTCTGTTAAAGCAACTCTCGAACATAAAGTCCTAAGAATGGTTCCTGCAGTATTCCACTGATTATTTACCACTCTGGTGTGCAACAAGTCTGAATTGAAATCAGCTGTGTTCAAGCCATACAGCCTCTGGCAAGTTTTTTCTCAGCAGACGTGCTTATGAGTGTTTCAGTAGCCTGTTCCCTCACCATGCCCAGTGGTTCCTCCTGATGGCCCCTATGTCACCATGGTGTGTTGCAGTGATATAGACACAGATGGGGAGGTATCAGCGTAGTGTAGTAAAGCTTGAACACAATCAAATTCTGATTTGCTGTCAGCTGGACAGGTAACTATCCCGTTTTCAACTGCAGGAAATATTCCTTGGATTTTTTTTTTGTGTCTCTTTAAGGGGAATAGTTGCGTCATCTTTCTATTCCATCAACTTGCTGATTGGACAGTGGAGGAACAGCTCCACATTGATGAGCCATCAACTCTGCTCTCTCCTCCTGTCTGCAAATGGGCATACAGTAGAAGCCTGTTTAGAATCTGGAGCTGCTCTTCCCATCTCCAGACTCTTGTGCAGGAGCTTATAGGAGGCTGTTATCAGGATAGGTTAAAAAGGCTTGTTTTATGTAAAATATATATTTACCTATAAAAGAATACACAACCGCATTCTTCTTCTTCCTTCTTCCTTCCTCTTCCTTCCTCTTCCTTCCTCTTCCTTCTTCCTTCTTCCTCCTTCTTCTTCCTTCCTCCTTCCTCCTTCTTCCTCCTTCTTCCTCCTTCTTCCTCCTTCTTCCTCCTTCTTCCTCCTTCTTCCTCCTTCTTCCTCCTTCTTCCTCCTTCCTCCTTCCTCCTTCTTCCTCCTTCTTCTTCCTTCCTCCTTCCTCCTCCTTCTTCCTCCTTCTTCCTCCTTCTTCCTCCTCCTTCTTCCTCCTCCTTCTTCCTCCTCCTTCTTCCTCCTCCTTCTTCCTCCTCCTTCTTCCTCCTCCTTCTTCCTCCTTCTTCTTCCTCCTTCTTCTTTCCTCTTCTTTCCTCTTCTTCCTCCTTCTTCCTCCTTCTTCCTCCTTCTTCCTCCTTCTTCCTCCTTCTTCCTCCTTCTTCCTCCTTCTTCCTCCTTCTTCCTCCTTCTTCCTCCTTCTTCCTCCTTCTTCCTTCTTCTTCCTTCTTCTTCTTCTTCCTCCTTCTTCTTCTTCCTCCTTCTTCTTCTTCCTCCTTCTTCTTCTTCCTCCTTCTTCTTCTTCCTCCTTCTTCTTCTTCCTCCTTCTTCCTTCTTCCTCCTTCTTCCTTCTTCTTCTTCTTCCTCCTTCTTCTTCTTCCTCCTTCTTCTTCTTCCTCCTTCTTCTTCTTCCTCCTTCTTCTTCTTCCTCCTTCTTCTTCTTCCTCCTTCTTCTTCTTCCTCCTTCTTCCTTCTTCCTCCTCCTTCTTCTTCCTCCTTCTTCTTCCTCCTTCTTCTTCCTCCTTCTTCTTCCCCCTTCTTCTTCCCCCTTCTTCTTCCCCCTTCTTCTTCCCCCTTCTTCCTCCTTCTTCTTCCTCCTTCTTCTTCCTCCTTCTTCCTCCTTCTTCCTCCTTCTTCCTCTTCCTCCTTCTTCCTCCTTCTTCCTCTTCCTCCTTCTTCCTCCTTCTTCCTCTTCCTCCTTCTTCTTCCTCTTCCTCCTTCTTCTTCCTCTTCCTCCTTCTTCTTCCTCTTCCTCCTTCTTCTTCCTCCTTCTTCTTCCTCTTCCTCCTTCTTCCTCTTCCTCCTTCTTCTTCCTCTTCCTCCTTCTTCTTCCTCTTCCTCCTCCTTCTTCCTCTTCCTCCTCCTTCTTCCTCTTTCTTCCTCTTCCTCCTTCTTCCTCCTTCCTCCTTCTTCCTCCTTCCTCCTTCTTCCTCCTTCCTCCTCCTTCTTCCTCCTTCCTCCTCCGTCTTCTTCTTCCTCCTCCGTCTTCTTCTTCCTCCTCCGTCTTCTTCTTCTTCCTCCTCCGTCTTCTTCTTCTTCCTCCTCCGTCTTCTTCTTCTTCCTCCGTCTTCTTCTTCTTCCTCCTCCTCCTCCTCCTCCTCCTCCTTCTCCTCCTTCTTCTTCCTCCTCCTCCTTTCTCCTCCCTCCTCCTCCTTTCTCCTCCCTCCTCCTCCCTCCTCCTTCCTACTTACTTCTTTCTTCACCCTTCTTTTTTTTGTTTGAGGTTTTTTATATCTAAAATTGATAATCTTTGTTTCTGGCTTTCGGCTTTCAAAATTTTGTTGCAGTGTCTTCAACTTTTAGGCTCCATGCACACTGGGCATTTTAAGAACGCTGGTGACGTTAGCTGTGTAAAGTCACATTAAAAAAAACGTGAGTTTTTCAGTGTTTTTGTATTAGCGGTTTGGTGCGTTTTTTTTCGTGTTTGTTTTTTTTTTTCTAGTTTTTTAGAGCTTTTTTGCCCCCCCCCCCCTCCAATTTTTTTCTTTTAGTAAAAAAAATGGCCAAAAACACCGGTTTGCCGCATTTTACCATGTTTTTCGCGTTAAAGCGATTTTACAGCTAAAAAACTCCTCTAGAAACCCACTAGTCCTGTTTTTTTTTTTTTTTTTTTTGTTTCAGCCAAAAAACGTTGCTTACAGTCTGTGTGCATGGACACATAGGATAACATGCTGGGTAGTTTACTGACTGTAGAAAATAACATCAAAAGCCAAAAACAGCCACTGTAAACGTCCAGTGTGCATGAGGACTTGTATTTATTTATTTTTCTTACTAGTAAGGCTTCTCTCACACTGAGGAGTTTTTGAAGTGCTTTTGTGTTAATAAAAGTGCAAGAAAAGCTGAAGGAAAATACTTTCCTATATTTGTCTATGTATATTGTCGCACTGGTCCATTGTGCTTCTGTTGTGGTGTAAAAAATCCTGCTTGGTCAGTTAAAAAAAAAAAAAAAAAACACCCCACCCCACCCCACTGAAATGCATTGAAAACGCAACAAAAATGCTTAAAAAATGCACTTGTGTTTGTGTTTTTTATGCGTTTGTATTTTTGAGTCACATGTCCTGTGAAAAACTCATTGAAATCGTGACAAAAACACATGCATTTTGTGTTTTTGCTGTGGATCAGTGTGAAAGTGCCCTTAAATGTAAACATGATGTTAATATGGGTAATCTAAGAAGCCACGTTTTACCTAGCCATTGTTTTCTCTGTAAGTATGGCTAAAAATGCTTATGTTCACTATGAGCATCTTTGTTGTAACATTTTATCGCTTTTGATAACTGTAAATAGCGTAAGTAAATCTTCATTTTGCTGACCTCCTTGAGAAGGCATCACATCAGCAACTTTTCTTTCATTGGAAATATGAGGGATTAGTAGTTGCTTACATGGCATAGTTTTATTATTTGAGGAAATGCCTAGGACATTATGTTCAAATATCTTATGTGCTCTGAGAGTATAAGTTTATAGGGTCTTTTGGTTATATTAGTGCTTACTCTTGAATTTGTCGCATACATAAATAGGTTACACTTTTCCGCTATACATTTTTGGAAAATTACCATTCAGTATTGTATGCACTTTTTTGGTACATTTTTGAAGATACTATTCTTTAGAACTGAATTCTTTAGAACTAAAGAATTAGCCAGTGGAGAGAAAATTCAAATCAATAGCTTTTCTCATATCTGTATAGGTTGCACTGGAATGTGGAACAAAATGAATGACAGTGCTCAAAACCTTATTTAAAATGGGTGATGAAAACATGTTAGGCTTCATGCACATGGATGCTTGGCTGCTCCTGTGTGCTGAGGCGTAAATTCCTGGGTATTTTCTGGAGCCCAGTGAACCACACGCCACTCTACATGCCCTTGTTCTGGTAAACACTGGAGGCTTCTGCATCTGCATTTACGGCATTTGGGGAGAAGTGCCGTACACCCTTGCTCAGGTAAATGCCAATGCAGAAGCCATCAGTGTTTACTCAACTCCTGGCTGCTTACAGATATTCACTTGTAATGGCAGCTATACACAGCACATGTGACTCCTCAGGTGCCAGAAAGTGCTAAGAATTTTATGGCTCAACGCAGAGAAACTGATATGCGTCTGTGTACATGAGGCCTTAAAGGGATGGGCTACCTTGATATATTATGAATAATTTGATTAGGAATTTTATCACTAGAGCAAGTTATCCCCTGCCTTTTATGATCTTAGACAGCAAGATGTACATGCTACCTACTTCTTAAGATTCTGCATCACATTTTTTTTTTCTTGTTGCAATCTTCCCTAATATAAGGTAAATGAAGAAAAGAAAAAAAAACACAGACTGAGAACATTTTTATAAAGTCAAGATATTTTTGAAGTGGAGTTTGCCAAGGTTGAAAAGTTACCAGAGGGTTGTTCATCCCTCCAATATACAATATATTGCCAAAAGTATTGTGACACCCCTCCAAATCATTAGATTCAGGTGTTCCAATCACCTTCATGGCCACAGGTGTATAAAATAAAGCACCTAGGCATGTAGACTTTTTCTGCAAACATTTGTGAAAGAATGGATCGCTCCCAGGAACTCAAGTGAATGGTACCGTGATAGGTTGCCACCTGTGCAATAAGTCCATCCATGAAATCTCCTTGCAATTAAATATTCACCAGTCAACTGTAAACAGTGGTGATATAACAAAATGGAAGCAACTGGGAACAAACGCAACTCCACTGTGAAGTGGTATACAACGTAAAATGAGTGAGGTCAGCATATGCTGAAGTGTGCAGTGTGAAGAAGTCGCCAACTGTCTGCAGAGTCAATAGCTAAAGACCTCCAAACTTCGCGTGGCCTTCAAATTAGCACAACAACAGTGCTTAGAGAGCTTCATGATATAGGTTTCCATGTCTGAGCAGCTGCATCCAAACCTTACATCACCAAGTGCAATGCAAAGCGTCGGATGCAGTGGTGTAAACCACGACGCCACTGGACTCTAGAGCAGTGGAGACGTGTTCTCCGGAGTGACTAATCGCGCTACTCTGGCAATTCGATGGACGTGTCTGGGTTTGGCAGTTGCCAGGAGAACAGTAGTTGCCTTACTGCATTGTGCCAAGTGTAAATTTTGATGGAGGGGGGATTATGGCATGGGGTTGTTCTTCAGGGGTTGGGCTTGGCCCCTTCATTCTAGTGAATGGAACTCTTAAGGCATCAGCATACCAAGACATTTTGGACAATTTCATACTCCCAACTTTGTGGGAACAGTCTGGGGATGGCCCCTTCCTGTTCCAATATGACTGTGCACCAGTGCACAAAGCAAGGTCCATAAAGACATGGATGAGTGAGTTTGGGGTGGAGAAACTTGACTGGCCTGCACAGAGTCCTGACCTCAACCTGACAGAACACCTTTAGGATGAATTGGAGTGAAGACTGCGAGCCAGACCTTCTCGTCCGAAATCAATGCCTGACCTCACAAATGCGCTTCTGGAAGAATGGTCAAACGTTCCCATAGACACACTCCTAAACCTTGTGAAGCTGTTATAGCTGCAAAGGGTGGGCCAACTCAGTATTGAACCCTATGGACTAAGACTGTGATGCCATTAAAGTTCATGTGTATGTAAAGGAAGGCGTCCCAATACTTTTGGCAATATAATGTGTGTGTTTCAAATGGGCTGATGTTTTATAGAGTTTTGGACATTTATAAATCTGATATATTGTGAAAGTATAACTAAAGGCAAAACTTTTTTTAGTTTTGTATGGAGTGGAGAGGGATTAGAACACCTGTAAGTTTTTATTGTTGTCTGTGCCCCCATTATGGAGATTCACCCTCTCTGTTTGTCCTGCTTACCATTGTCATTGAAAGTAAAAGAAAATCCCAGATGTTGGGTTGTCCCCAGAAAAATAATTGAGGGGAAATCTTCCAATGGGGACACTAGTTCTGGTGACCTGGGGGTCCCCAAGGTATTCCCTTAATTTGCAGGGATTTCCTCACTTTGTGTGTGGCTATGGGACAGGAAGTGAAGGGAAATCTCCATAATGGGACACAAATAGCGAAAAAAAATCTGACGGATTATAACCCCCCCCCCCTTGCTCTGGCCAAAATGAAATTGAAATTGACTATTATTCTACTTGAAGTAGATATGTGTTATTTTTCATATTTGATAGAGTAAGGGAGGGTTATAATCCCTGTCAGATTTTTTTCTCGCCATCTGTGTCCCATTGCGGAGATATCCCTTCATATTAAGGGAATTCCTTAGGGATCCCCAGGTCACGAGAACATGTAACCCCTTTGGAAGATTTCTCCTTTATTACTTTTCTGGGGACAACCCAAAATTTTCTTTTACTTCCACTTTCAACGATAATGGTAAACAGGACAAAAAGAGAGGCTGAATCTTCTTAACAAGGGCACAAAGTAATAAAAGCCTTCTACACACTATCCAAAACTAAGAAAAAGTTTGCCTTTAGTTATACTTTAAAACTACTTGTGAACTTCTGCATCAGACCCCTCCGTATGGTAAAAAAAAAAAAAAAAAAAAAGCACTCATCACCTTCTTTACTGTATACATATGGGAACAAAAGTTCAACCTTTTTCCTGTTTCTCACAATTTATTTTTTTTTCTGGATGTCATCCATCTACTTAGATGTGATAGTAAAGGTTCATGTTTTAAAAAAAATTTAAAATGGCAAACATATACTCACCTGCTCTGTGCAATGGTTTTGCAGAGAACAGCCCCGATTCTCCTCATCTTGTGTCCCTCATTGGTGCTGCTGGCCCGAGTGCCCCATAGCAAGCCACTTGCTATGGGGGCACTCATGCTTGGCTTGACCCTGCTCCCTCCTCACTAGCTGTGATTCACAGCAGCCGGAGCCAATGGTTCCCACTGCTGTCTCTGAGCCAGTGAGGAGGGAGAGAGATGCTATTTTCATGCACATCGGGGGAAGCTGCATGCAGAAGGTTTTTTACCTTAATGCAGAGTATGCATTTTCTTAAAAAAAAAAAAACTGCATTTAGAACCGCTTTAAAGAGAAACTGTGCTGTGCTCAAAAGGCAGGCAGAGGGTAAAGGACTAGGCACCATTATTGCTTGTGGTCTCCCCACAGCGTATCGTTCCCTCAATACTTGCCTCATAGTGATATCACCAAATCTCATTCCAGTCTCATAAGAGTAGTAGTCAGTGCCTCAGATCTGACACTACATTTTGCAGAGTAATGCGTAGGCTCAGTTATCACTTCTATATGTTCTCTATAACTTAGCAATTTATCACTTTTTTGGAGGTCGTGTCCAACTGAGGATTTTCACAAGATTACCCCCCTCCTTCTTCTTTTTTTTTTTTTTTTTTTTACAAATACTTTTTATTCTTATTTAGTAAAAGGGTTTAGACACAAAACAGAGGCTCACAGGCATACCTCAGCTCAAGATACATCATAAAAAGTAATAAAATTGCAATTACAGTAAAACAATTAAACCTCCACGTCCTGTTATTATAAGCACTCCGGTTAGGCTATAATCAGAATAAGTGCAGTAAAACGGAACAGCACAGTGGAAAGCTTCCATCAATACAAACAGATTTTGCTCTTGATGCCCTGGAAAAAAAAACAACCAAGATTCTGAGAGTACTTGGAAATCAGAACTAATTCACCAGGGCAATCCATGAAATTTAAAAAATATTATAGGGATCCATTCTCATAGCGGAAGTAGTGGAGGGCGAATCCAGACAGATGTCCCAAACCTTAGAAATTTTTTTGGGGCAACGCCTGAATTTATATGTAAATCTGTAGCAAGGTATAGCTGCATTAATCAAACTCTTCCAGAAATCTACAGTAGGGGCTAAGGGAGGTTTTCATTTTAGAATTCTAGCCTTGCAAGCATAATATAAGAGTAGTCCTAATGGTGTTCTAAGTGCTCTAGTAGGAGCCAAGGGGCGGACTAAACCTAGAATACAAACCTGTATGGTCAATGGCACTGAGATAGTAGTGAGTGTAAAATGTGTAATCTCCCCCCAAGATGACTGCAACATGGGGCAACTCTAGAAGATATGTATAAAGGTAGCCGAATCCATAGGGCGTCACCGGCATTTGGAAGGGATGGATGGAAATATCCTATGTACCTGCTGAGGAGTGAAATATATTCTGTAAAGAATTTTAAATTGGATCAGACGATCTCTTGTGGAGACCGATTGTGACATAGGGTACTCCCATACATCCTCCTAGTCCTCGTTATCATACTCCATAACCTTAACCATAGCCCATCCAGGCCCTAGTGTACAGTAGGTAATAGAGCTTTATAAATAATAGACAATGGTTTTATCAAGTGAATCATCTCTAACTAGTGACTTCAACCCAGAGGCAACAAAAGACACCAAGGAAGTACCAAATTGAGTTTGGTATGCATAGCGCAACTGGAGATGCTGGAACAGGTACGAGTTAGTGAGGGCGTATTGTTATTTCAAGGTGTCAAAGGACTTCAAGGTACCTCCCTTGCAAATTTGGTTGAGAAACCGGATTTCCTTAGAGGCCCAAATTACAGTTTCTGGAAAGGAGAAAAATTCAGGTGGGGAGAGGATTAGCCACAAGGGAGTGTGAGGAGACCATCTATGAGATGACAAAGGATGCCAAATTTGCTGGGCTCTAATAAGCATTTTCATAGATAGGGTGATAGGAAAGGGAGCAGTGGCTTCTCTATATAGTAGATTTCTCAGGCCCTCATACAATCCAACACAGGCCACCTCCAACACCAGGGAGGCATTAGTCTTGTTGGCAATCAGCCAGTTGCGGGCATTCGATTGGAGAGGTGCAATAAAATAGGCATGCAAGTCTGGGCAAGCCAGGCCCCCTTGGGTCCAAGGCCTTTGTAGTACTGACAGCGTAAACTGGAGTTGACTGGAACTCCACAAACAAAATGCCATGACTGAGTTAAACTATCTAAAAAAAATTTCCATGGAAGCCATGCTAGAGTTTGCCCCAGAACGTACAACAAGGATGGAAGCAATTTCATCTTTATCAAGTTAATTTTACTGATAAGGGAAAGAGGCAGACTATCCCAGGATTTCATTTTTGGCTTTGTGATGTGTAAGAGGGGTAAGAGATTTAAGGCGCAATACTCTGAAACCCTGAGTGATTTCATAAAATTCCCTTTAAAGGATCATGTAAATCACAGTAGCCAATTGCCAGCTTTATTTTGTGCATGAATCTTAAATTTGTCTTTTGATAATTACATGTTTTTATATTTTGTTTTTTTAGGAAGGGATGACTCCTGAAGAGTCTACTGAAGAATCAGAGGTGATTATTTATTATATTTCTATTCAAATATGTTGTCTATGTAAGCACTCTATTATTAGCATACATTGTTAATATATACTTGTTCACGGGCGGACAGTGGCTTAGTGGCTAGCACTTCTGCCTTGCAGTAATTGGGTCATGGGTTCAATTCCCAACCATGGCGCCTCCTGCATGGAGTTTGCATGTTCTCCCTGTGTTCGCGTGGGTTTTCTCCCACACTCCAAAGACATGCTGCTGGTAGGTTAATTGGCTCCTGTCTAAATTGTCCTAGTTTCATCCCTGGCCACGCAGGATCTCCTGCATGGTAGGGGTTGGGGAAAGACCTGGCAACCTACCCTGTAAAATAGTTGCTAAGAGAATTCATGGAAAAAGACGCTTACGAGTGACGGTCCATGCAATCGCCAAGGATCGGATACGACTGAATGGATAGATACTTGTGCACAGTTTCGCTCATGCGTCAAAATTGTCTTTGGAAATGAAAAACTGTATTTAAATTTCTCATGTCTTAAAGGATAAGTTGACCTTTTTAGAAAAAGATTATAATTGTGCATTTATTTTTTTTTTCCTGCTGGAGCCTAGAAAGCAATTTCACCTGTGATCATTGGATCAGGGGTGCAATCTCAGGCTTCTGCAGACAAGCCCCTCAGCTTTCAGCGTGCACCTCACGGCTGTGTCTGAAAGCTGCAGGGCTTGTGAATGAACTTAGAGAGCGCTCAACGCCCTCGCAGTTCATTCAGAACTACAAGCTGTCTGCCGCAGTGGCTGATAGTACTTGTAATTCATTCATTCACAGGGAGCTGTGCAGCCATGTGGGTGGAGCCTGCACAACCACAGTGTTTTTGAATTGTGACTGCGAGTGCAGGGAAAAGATCCCCTTTTTACTGTCAGACTGAGAAGGGGTTGGGGAGAGAGGTGGCATGAGCTGGACCATGTTGCATGTAACCTGTTCTAGAAAGGTAAACATATTCTTTAAGACTAATATAATAAACTTTCATGCATTGTAAGCATAATATAGTAGTAATAAAGTGTTTTATAGAAGGTCCATTGGGTTATCTTTTGACACTTTCTGACCAGTAATATCAGCCAGTCAATTGCTAATGCTGTCCAAGAAATACTGAAATAATGGTAAAATCATAAAGGTCATTCAGAAAATGTATGATTATACAGAGTCAGTATTAGACTTGGAGCCACTCAACAGTAAATTATGTACACAAATACATTAAAATTCTTACTCCAACTCAAAGAGATGAAATATGATTTTGGGGTGAGTACAGCTATATCTCTTATAGACACCAATGAAGAAACATCTCACAATAATTTAGGTATCTATACTCTCCCACAAGGCCATAAGGATAGGATCACTTGTTGCTAGGTATTGTAATGCAAATAGCTCAGTGTTGACAAAAATATGTTGCTGTTAAAAAATATTTAAACTGTCATTATTTCCTCTACACATCAATGTTACATTGCTGAATAAGCCCTTTTAGGCCTTCAATATATCATCTCCCCTATTTGACTGTTCCCAGAATAGTTATTTTTAGCTACATCATGTGACTGCCTTTTTGTTGGATTTCTCTCAGCATGTCCTACAGTGGTCATTCTATGGCAGTGGTTTTCCTGTAGATTGGGAGCTGAAGGCTCTATGCCATAAACCAGGGGTCTCTGAACTTTTTAAACAAAGGGCCAGTTTATTGTCCTTTAAATTTTCGAGGGGCCGGACTGTGGCCAACGGGAGTGGACATTTCCTGGCATCAGTGGCATTGCCAGTTTTAGTATTAGGAGGAGAAACCGTGCCCTATGATTGGGAGGAATAGTTCTCCATTATTTTTGTCACTGGGAGAAATGGTGCCCTTTTGATGGTGTCAGTTGGCAGAACAGTGTTTTGTATCAGTGGGAGGGATAGTGCCTCAGGCAGGGGCAGACTGACCATTTGGAAACTCGGGCACTGCCCGAGGGCCCGGTGTCAGTAGGGGGCCCCATGAGATGCCCCTTGTATCTTTTTCATAGGCTTTTTTGAGTTTGGTCAAGGACACAGGGGCCCCATGATCCCTTATTGCCCGGGGGCCCCATGAGCAAAGTGTCACAACCGGCCCCAGGGCCGCAGCTTGGAGACTATTGCAATAAAGTATTAAATTAAATTCATACATTTCATTTCAGTTTGCTGTATTTTATTAGAAACAATGTGGATTAACGTATATGTACCATTAAAAAGACCTAGCCTGTATGTGTGTGTTTATTTTAAAGCGTCAGTCCAGCCAAAGTGAAATATTGGTTATGAATGAAGCTTAGGGGGCTGTGTTAGCACTCGACTGGTTATACGCCTTTGATACTCTAAGGCAGGCCATAGACAATCCGAAACCTGAAAGTTCTGTCGAGTGATAAAGGAAAACGGCTCATACGATTGTGCCATCAATTGTTTAGTTTTTCTAATAAAAATCCATCATGTTGGGTCAGGCACTTTCGATTACGGCACATAAATCATGTGTCGCTGCTGTCAGGATGCAAAAAAAGGATGCAAAAAAACAAAGATTTTAAATGTTTGTTCGGTTTTCACATCGCCTATGGCTTGCTTAAGGGTCCATGCATGCTGGGCTTGAAAAAAAATGCCAGTTCCGTTGGTGGAAAAAAATGCTCAAATAGAGCATTTTTGTACACAAATTTGGCCTCATGCACACTGCACCTCAAAGTAACGTCTCCTACAGGGGTTGGAGCTGTTTTGAGCTTTTATTTTTCTCTGCCTCCCCTCCATGTTAGCCTATGTGTACATGCACACTATAGGCATTTTAGGAGTTTAGTGGCAGGGAAGTTTCCCTAGGCTGGCCATAAATGGATTCTTCCATCCATAGCAACAAAATCTCCTTACTATAGTCCCTGTCCACATGAGAGATTTGGGTGTTCTTGTCTTCCTTTCAGTCAGTCAGCACTTACTTTCTTTCTCAATAATATAAAAAAAATGAATAAATCCAGAAGAAATAGTAGTATCTACTTATAATAAGGACAGCAGGTGCACAGACCCAGGAACTTGAATAAAGTTATCTTACCAATAGGATCCGTGAGAGAAATAGATGGCCATACATCTACCAAAAACGGAACTCTCAGTTTTGTGGAATGAAATGAGACTGCTGCCATTAGAGAAGGCATGCTCAACCTGTGGCCCGCGGAGCTGTGTGATGTGGCCTGCGACACCAAACCTTTGGAAACCCATACAGCCTTCTTTAGGTGTATGCCGCTCTACTGAATGATTACTGGTCCTCCATAATCCTGGTGGCTGTCATTCACAAGAAGCTATTATGGCTGGCTCACCACTCTTCTGTTTCCTTCCTAACATGCAGACATGCGGAGAGGAATGTAATCGAGTGGATTACATCTAGTGGCATCCATACAGGGGTTCTGAATGTGAAATTTCACAGCTGATCATGTGATGTGGTAAAAGGCCAATCACAGCGGCCTTTTTACCACGTGATCAGCTGTTTCCAATGACACAGCAGATCACCGGGTAATTGCAGTTGCTGGTTGTCGGCTGCACTTTCCTCACGCTGTCACAGCGTGAGGAAAGTACTACCGATAACCGGCAATTATCCGAAAACAGATCGGCACTGATGATCAGTGCCACCCATCTGTGTCCATCAGTGCCGCCCACCTGTGCTCAGCAGTGCCACCCAGCAGTGCCTCCAGTCAGTACCGTCAGTCAATGCCACCCATCAGTGCCCTTTATTGCTGCATATCAGTACAGTATCATCACTGCCAGCTCATCAGTGCTGCCTATCTGTACCACCTATCAGTGCCCATCAGTGCTGCTTATCAGTGCCCATCAGTGCTGCCTATAGGTGCAGCCTCATCGATGCATATCAGTGAAGGAGAAAAATTACCTGTTTGCAAAATTTTATAACAGAAACAAAAAAAAACTTTTTTTTTTTCAAATTTTTTTGCCCTTTCTTTGTTTATAGCTCAAAAAATAAAACACCCAGTGGCAATTAAATACAAACAAAAGAAAGCTCATTTGTGTGAAAAAAAATTGATAAAAATTTCATATAGGTACAGTGTTACATAGCTGCGGAATTGTCATTCAAAGTGCGACAGCGCTGAAAGCTGAAAATTGGCCTGGGCAGGAAGGGGGTATAAGTGCCCAGTAGGCAAGTGGTTAAACAGTGGGTAAACATCCATCGGGGATTGGTCCCATGGAAAATGATGATCCTGATTGTTTGAAATATTCATTATGCTATTCAAAATAAAAAAAAAAAAATTCTGAACCATTCCATTTCATTGTGGCCCATTGTGGTTACCAAATCACTTAAGTGGCCCACGCTATTCAAAAAGTTGAGCACCCTGCATTAGAGGAAACAAGACACATCCACCCCATCAGACGATTTATTTATTACAGGTACTTCTATAGTGCAGTTTACGCAGCAGTTGCATATATTGTAAATTTACATCAGTTCCTGCCCTCAAGGAGCGTACAGTCTAAGGTCCCTAACTCACATTCATACATACACATATTAGAGCCAAATTAGACAGGAGCCAATTAATCTACCAGTATGTCTTTGGAGTGTGGGAGAAAACCAGAGTACCCGGAGGAAACCCATGCAGACACAGGGAGAACATGTAAACTTTGTGAAGGTAGTGCTGTGGTTGGGATTCGAACCAAAGGCCCTTGTCCTGCTATGCGGAAGTGCTAACCACTTAGCTACTGTGCTATAACTCCACAGTTCTGCTTAGCTGAGGAAATGATCCATACAGAAACATGGAGTCCATGACAGCAGTGAAGGAAGTGGTCAGAACAATTTGACATATTTCATGCTGTAGAAAAAGCGCCGTAGTGCAAAATAGATGGTGTTCTCTCTGTTGCATGTGTCCTTCCATTTCCTTCAATGTACTTATGGACTCCATTTTCCTTTTATGATAGCTCAGTTCTTGACTTAAAAGTTCATAGCAATTGGTGGTCTAACACTGTAGTGACCCTAAGAACAATAGAACCTACCTCTATATGTTAAAGCTCTCCATCAGGCTGCATATTAACAAAGGAGATGCTTATACTACTATATTGGAGCTCTTTACAGTTTTAATGTTTTCACTGAAAATGAATCTGCTTACTTTTCCTGCCAATATAAATTTGTTGGTGGTAAAAAATGTCAAATGTGTATTTACATGCTGCTTGTTTAGCCCTTTGAACTGGTTTGTCTATAAACAAGCCCTTTTACAAGAACTTGTAGAGCATTGTTACAGAAAAAGAATATACAGGTCTTTCTTTATATTGTCCACATCTGAAATAATGTTGACCATGGTATTAGGAATGAGTGATTGAAAACATTGCTTTTGTGTTTATTCCTATCCTTAACAAATGCTATAGACACGTTAATGTGGCCCTACACCTCACATCACAATTGGTTGCCAGAGAGGCCTATTTTACCCATTATCTTACATAAAACTCCAAGCGATTAAAGAATAATGCATGTGAAATTACAAAGTAAAGGTCAGTTTCAATAAACCCTATAAAGAAAAAAAAAAATTATTTTGTTACAGTCACAATCCATTCAGGATATCTGAACAGTAGTTGTAAAATGCAGGATGTCCTTCACCCCTGTGGCTAAAAACAGGCTCATTTTCTTTTTATATTGTATGACAAAAGTCCCTTAGAGCCTGTTTCCTCTTTATCTAATGACAGCTACAACAAATTGTGACACTGGGTGTCACTCCTGTGAATATTTCAACACCTTATGTTTACAGCTCTAACTTTGTGTGACCTTCTCCCTGCATAATGTTTCATATAATTCCTGCAATTTCAAATTGAGGGGTAGAGATTGCCAGGACCTTAAATTCATTTGGTGTATAGAGAAAACGTGCTACATTCTATAGAAAATAAGGAATAAGCTTTTTTATCTGTTAATGAAAAATAATAGCATTTTATTTCAGTTTGGTTCCACTACATTTGTGTCCACCACTGTTTACAACTCATACCAATTGTTTAAGTAGGTCATGAAATAACTCTTAAACTTTCCCTTTGTGTTCAATTTTTGCACTCATACTTTTAAAATGGTTGTAGAGACATGAAAAAGGTACATTCCACTAAAGTGTGTACAAGCTTGAATCGAAAGCACTGAGTCTGGTTCCTCTCTCTGCTGTTTGCATGACTCTTCTCTACTAGATTAAATGGACACTTCAGCATCCTGGGAGAATGCCTGTCTGCCTCCAGCACACAGCAGATGGCTCATACCTCAGCTCTAAGTTTCTCTGAGCCTGTGAGTAGAGGGGGTGGCACTTTTTTCTCTAACCAGCTGTCAGATTATACCCAGCTCTGTACTTTAGCTCTAGCAGTGTGTGCGACATCATCTTCCCACCTCTGCTTTCTGCTGCTGAAAGATGCTGTGTAAAATGTGTGTTTTGGAAGACTGTAGAGAGCTGCAGGTACATATAGGTACGTAGGCAGCGTCAATGAGCAAGGGGTTTGTCCACACTGGTGGCTTCAATTAGCTGCACCTGCTGGCCATGTACCTAATGATGGGTTTACCACAAACGGGCTGAGTACAGTGAAGGACCCAACAGAGAAACGATGCAAACTTTACACTCCAGAGAAGGCAATGGGCTGGACTGTCGCTGTGGTTGCTGAATGGGTGAGAACCTCTGAGTACTGAGGATGTGACATGCTGTGTGGGTATTGAGAATGTTCTTTATGCTGCTAAAATGCTGTCAGAATGATGTCTGCTTGGACAGATGCTTACGTTAAGGCTATATTGTAGCTATGTTCTCCCCACTATGCATTATGCAGTCTGAGCAAAATCAACTGTCTGCTAGCCCGCTGCTTACCTATTCTCTGCATCTGCTTAAACCTGTTAATCTGGCATCAGTCCAACACCAGTAGATCAATTTGGATTGTCTATACAGGGACTGTAAAGAGCAAGGAAGATCTCTATTGAACTAGTCTATTTCTATTCAAGACTCCTAAAGAGTGATACATGTTGTATCTCCCTGGATATAATTAAAGCATTTTATATACTTTACTTGAGGCAACACCGATCTTCACAGTTAAAACAAATTTCAGGCACTGTGAAGTGCATGAAACTACGATTATACCAGTACTGATCTTAATGGAGTTTGGGTCTTAGGCTGCTTAGACATTGGCTTTTGCCTTTAATTCAAAAGGGAGAAAACCAATTACCACCAATGATGGAGTCTATGTGCAGGTGATACTTACACTGCTCAGCATAAATGAGTAAACCCCAACAGATTTGTCATAAAACCTTTACTTTCCATTCAGAATCAACATTTTCTATGGGACACTATACTACAAAATACTCCCACAAATACAGGCCACTGATTGCAAACAAAATTTGTTAATTTGCACACACAAAAAGTATTTTTCCTACCAAATTCATTCAAGACCATGTTTAAAAAATGAATACAGCCCAACGAAAGTCTTAGAAGCAAAGCTAAATTTTAGACAGTAAGATCATATTAACAAGAATTCAACTACAGATGAGTCTAATTATTCATTATCCAGGTGTCCAGCAGACAGTTGATTATAAAAGGGCATTACTTAACAAAGAAAACCCCTTCCCATTTCATGCTGTCAGTAATGGCACCACATAGAAGAGAAATGTCACAAGGCCTGAGAGAAAATAATTTACACAAAGCTGAAGGCTACAAGAAGTTCAGCAAAGCTTTACTTCTCATGCAGAATACTGTAGCAAAAGTACAAAAATTTAGCAAAGATGGAACTGCAACCATCTCACAGAGACGTCCACAGAAGTTAACACCTCGACAGAAGCATCTTCTGATGAGAAGGGTTGAAGAAAATCGCCATGCAAGTTCACTGCAGTTAGCTAAAGAAGCAGAAAGCCAAACTAGGGTGATTGTTTGCTGTGACACAATATGGTATACACTGCAAAGGAATGGTATGCATGGGTGTCATCCATTAAGGAAGCCTCTCCTAAAGCCCATGAACAAAAAAGCCCGCCTAGAATTTGCCAGGGCCCATGCTGAAAAAGAAGAAGACTACTGGGACTCTGTACTCTGGAGTGATGAGACCAAGATAAATGTTTTTGGAACTGATGGTTTCAAAACTGTATGGTGTCCCAAAGCTGAGGAGTACAATTAAAAATGAATGGTGCCCCCAATGAAACATGGTGCTGGCAGTGTCCTTCTGTGGGGCTGCATGAGTGCTGGTGTCGAGGATC
This sequence comes from Staurois parvus, assembly GCF_062004578.1. NCBI lineage: Eukaryota > Metazoa > Chordata > Amphibia > Anura > Ranidae > Staurois > Staurois parvus. The sequence goes on along the minus strand of NW_028317816.1, from coordinate 3,467,457 downwards.
TGCATTTCATTGCTGGTATTGTGAATTCACAGATGTACTGCTCTATAGTAAGAGAGAAGATGCTACCATCACTCTATACCCTTGGTCATCATGCACTTTTCCAACATGACAATCATCCAAAACACGCATCTAAGGCTTCTGTTGCATTTCTGAAGAAGAACAGGGTGAAAGTGATTCAGTGGCCAAGTATGTCTCCCGATCTGAACCCAATCGAACACCTATGGGAAATTCTGAAGAGACAAGTTGAGTGTCACTCTCCATCCAGCATCCAAGCTCTCAAAAAGGTCGTTCTTGAAGAATGGAAAAAGATAGATGTTGCAATATGTCACCAACTTGTTCATTCCATGCCTTGAAGACTTGGTGCTGTTGTTACAAATCATGGAGGTCATACAAAATACTAAATGTAGTAGTTTTTGTTGTGGAGTATATTGATTTTTGCGTCAACTAATTTGAGTAAAATTGAAGATTTTGTATTCTAAGTTATTTTATTAACCTTACTTTCATGTAATGAGCTAAACAAATCTTGTATAAAACTCAGTTTTGTCTAAATTTTGGAAATTGTTTGTGTTTTCAAAAGGGTGTACTCATTTATGCTGAGCACTGCAAATAAAGTCCATTTGGTGGCCTTGAGGGGGTCTTGGTTAAACTGACCCTAAATTAAATGCATCTCTGTGCTGGGTCTATGATCAGTTGATCATCAATTGAATGTATGTTAGTGTGGGTGTATGTGGGGAAGCCCAGGCTCTGTGTGGTTTTTAAGATGACAAAGTTGTCAGTCTTTAATTTTTATGTGGTCTCTGGAGGTTTCTAACCGTATACACCTACTATGGTGGATCTATTTTGTGATTCTAGTTCAATAAAGCTTTTTTATTTTTTTACATTAAAGTGTTACTAAACCCAGGACCCTGCATTCACTATACCTGGTCTCCCACAGTACACAGAACGTGGAAATGCAATTATTATATTAGAGAATGTAAACTGCTAAATACCTTTTCTCATCAGAAGTTAGGGCTGTCTTATGGCTTCTATCAGTGTTCAGCCAAGCACTAGCTAAAGTTTGTAGGAGCAGTTTTCTTTTCTGTTCTAGGATGAAAAACCCCTGACCTCTGTCTGACCAGTGCTGATTGGCCCTGTGCTGATCACATGCACTGTCCCATGAAAAAAAAAAAAACCTCTCTAGCAATACACACCAAACTGAGCATGTGCA